>NW_006399923.1:4943238-4949057 GCF_000299155.1 Elephantulus edwardii | reverse complement strand
AAGTTGCCTCTGGAAACTCTATGAACTTTTCAAAGAGAAGTGTCAACTAGGGGGAAGGGTGGGCAGGGAGAAAAGTGCAACAATGAATGAATTGAAATCCAAAGTCTGTACATTTTCATTAAAATTAATAACAATAAAACAATTTTTTTAAAATATTTTTCTTCATAGGGTCTCTTTGTGTCATCTATGACTTTACTGCACTAACAACAACAATAGGGTCTTATGAGTAGGGGTTGCTTTAATGGTAGTGGTTGTGTGCAATGTATTATGGTAATAATAAGATCAATGTTGAAAATATTTAGATACATGCTAAACTATGTATCTGACATTTATCTAACATATCATATTATAAACCAGACACCTACATATTCCTTATGTACCCTGTACTTTCTCAGAAAATAGAGAGATTTTTTGTCAATCATGCTTCTTCCTTGTTGACACAGAGCACCAAAAAAGATGTCCTTGTAGACATGTTGTTGTTGTTAGATGCCATCGAGTTGAGTATGATCCACAGTGACCCTACGAACAACAGATCTGAGTCCTGTCCTATCTATCCTATGCCATCTTCATGCTTCCTGGCACACTTAACCCCATTGAAGTAGTCCCCATGTCAATCTACCTGGTCAAGGGTCTTCCTCTTCTTTACTGACCTTCCACACACACTTCCTAGCATAATGTCCCTCTCCAAGGAATAGCCCCTCCTATCAACATGGCCAAAGTATGTGAGATGAAGCCTCATCATTCTTGCCTTCAAAGAGCACCCTAGTTACACTCTCTCCAAGATATATTTGTTTGTTCTTTTGGTTGTCCATGAGACATATTCAGTGCTCTTTTCAAACACATCAATTCTTCTGTCATCCTTATTCATCATCCAGCTCTCATATGCATAGCAAGTAATTGAAAAGTTCATGGCCTGAAACTGACATCATTATTCCTCCATAATTTGGAGAAGTCTCTCACTGAAGATTTTCCCAGTGCAATGGTCTCCTTATTTCCTGACTGCTGGTATTATAGGTGTTAACTGTGTATCCAAGTAAGATGAAACTGCTGTCAGTTTCAATCGTCTCTCCATCCATCATGGTGTTGCCTATTAGTCCAATTTTAAGAATATCTATTTATTGACATTGAGATGCAATCCATATTGAAGGCTGCATTCATTGATCTTCTGCAAAAGTGCTCCAATTCTCCCTCTTTTTCAGCAAATAAGGTTGTGTTATATGCGTAACACAGGTTATTGATGAGTCTCCTCCTGATCTTGATGCCATTTTCCAAATTCAGTATCTGGTAGATATAGTGAATACTTTACTGACTTTTAAAATAAAGTCATTAAATGAAATATTTTTAAGTTATCTTTTGATCAAACCCACTAGTATTCATAGGAATATGCCACAGACAATAACTTTCAGTGGAAATGTAGAAATACTTTTTTTAAGTAGTATATAAGATGATACAGTTGTGACTATCTTTGAAAAACATCCTCTGCTATACCCACATACTCTTCTTGCTACTTTTTCTCTTCTTTGCTCATTGTTGTTGTTTTTTATTGACTTTGAGTCAAGCACAACTCATAGCCACCCCATGAATAAAAGGCTTGAAACCTCTCTACATTTATCAAGGATCATGGAATTTCCAGAGGCATGTTATTTAGGAAGTGGATGCCACTCCTGCTTCCAAACCTGTCATAGTATGTTATTGTTATTAGTATATCATATTAGGTTTATTTTTTATTTATTGTATATATTATGTGATTTTAAGAAGAGTACTTAGAAAAAACTGCCGTTGTTCCTTTTGTTATGGACTCAGTCTTGCTATGGAATCAATACCCATTCATTGTGATCTTATGTAAAACAGAAAAAGAAACCCAAACCAACCCCAAAACAAATCCTGTCAGATTCTTCACCATTCTAATAATTTCTGCCTTACTTAAGTCCATATTTGCAGTCACCCTGTCAATCCATTTCACGAAGTGTATTCCTCTTTTTCTTTGACACTCTACTTTTATAAGCATAATGTTCTTTTCCAGAGATTGGCTGCTCATAACATCATGCCCAAATATATAAGACAATGTTTCACCATCCTTAACTCTGAGACAAACTCTATTTGCACCTCTTGAAGACTTTAACACCAAAATTGCTTTGGTATTTTTGCCATTAACAAAAAAACAAAAACAAACTCATTTGGATACAGAGAGTAATATATACCTGACAAGTCAGTGCTTACAGAAACATGAAAGACATTAACAAAAAATTTAGATCACATATCAATCTGCTTAATCACCAGTCTCTGAACAATGTAAATAACTAAAAATAAACTTAATCTAATGCTTATGCCTATAATGGTCATGAATGAAGCCTAGAAAATATATCCAACACGATGAGAACTAGGAGAGATTGCTAAGAGAAAAAACATATTCATCCTGAAGAGGGTGAAACCAAGCTGCTCCTTGGAGGAAAAGATTCTGAGACTTTGTCTGACATATTTTGGGCATGTTGCAAGGAGGGACCAGTCCTTGGAGAGGAATATTATGCTAGGAAGGGTGGAGGGACAGTGCAGGATAGGAAAACACTCAATGAAATGGATTGGCTCAGTAACTGGAGTAATTGGGGCAGATGTGTAGGAGACAGTAAGTTTAGCTCAGGATAGAGCAGGGTTCAGAGTGTTGTATATGGGGTTGATATGAGTCACAAGTGATTTGATAACACATAACAGCAACCACATAAGGACTAGATAGCTATCACCAAAATAAAGTTGAGGAAGCAAGGAAATGTATGTCTTTATACAAATTGTAACAAAAAGTAACTGAAGGCAATAAAGAGACATGAAAAACAGAGATGTGTTTTTAATGAAATGTTTTTAGAAACTAAAAATTATAGACAATAAGCATTATAAGCCCTAGAGGAAATACAAATTATCAAGTCAATGAAATAGAGAAAACTTATAATTGAGATTACATTTTCAGTTGAGCTTTCAAAACAGGCAGAAATTTTAAATGAAGCTTCTGTAAAGGTGACATTAGATAAATTAACTCAGACTTTGAACTGGAAGAGGGAGCAATTCAAAAGAAAAAATAAAAATAATTAATAAATTATGAAAGAATAAATATTTAGGTCAGGATGCAAACAATCAATATGAACTACTTGGGTTAGAAAAAAGGGGAAATTTTAGAATAAGATTTATCAGCTTAAAGATCTTAAGAACTAGAAAGCCAGTTTGTAAAATGATCAAAGTTCATGTGGGAATAGCCATATTTGACTTTCACCAGTTTCACAAAGGGGAATTGCCCCTGTCAACAACATCAACACAAAACTAATTTCCATGAGGTCAGACATGTTCTTCACGCTGCCATACCTCTTTCTGCTTACACTACCAGCAATATCACTGTTTTGATGTTACTGATTTTGTGTGCCATAGATTTGGGACTGACATATGGATGCCCCTTTTGTGTGTTTTCAGAGGCTAATTGCACAAGAGATAGTCTATTCTTCTCCCACAGAGTAATTTGTGGCCTCCAATGATGTGCCTTCAGGATTGCAGCACAGATTCTTGCCACTAGGCTACCAGAACTACCTTTACTAGGTCCAAAATCCAACATGATAGCTCAGAGATCACACAGAACTGCACTGGGAAAGTAAAACTATTTTAATTCAGGTTAGTTGCAGAATACAGTCAGGAGAGCTCCCTAAATGTGTTCATGGATGTCTCAGCCTTGATCATTGGGTTATAGGCCACTGTGACAAAGTTCTCTGTCCTGCCAATTATGACTGTCCTTCTCCCTACCTCCAACAAACTTGGGCAAAAGCTCTTACCTCTGGTTCCATAGGGTAGCAGTACTGAGGTAGCTCCATCTCATGTTGTTCTCTGACATGGCCGTGGTTACTGA
Organism: Elephantulus edwardii; assembly: GCF_000299155.1. Taxonomy (NCBI): domain Eukaryota; kingdom Metazoa; phylum Chordata; class Mammalia; order Macroscelidea; family Macroscelididae; genus Elephantulus; species Elephantulus edwardii. The sequence continues at coordinate 4,945,177 of NW_006399923.1, read as the reverse complement.
AGCAAGAATTTCTGGATCTGTTGGAGGTCCTATATTCTCTTGCTTCCTCACTGGCAGAGAAGATCTTTCTTCTGCTGATGAAATTGCTCTATTTAATGACGAGTCTAGCCAATCCCCTTGTGGCTAGACTAACACATTTCTTCATGTATTCCCACACATCCATATTGCAAAATCAAATTCGAAGGTTAGTAAACCCATTTTGAACCCTAAACTTCACACACCACAACAGTATAGATGCAAATATCTGTAGAATGATAACTTTGTCCTAGAAGTTGGATATTCTTGACTCTGTTCTACAACCTTATGTACAAAAGTACAAACCACTGCACTATGATCACAATTGATCTTACGCTTATACATGATTGTACTGATTATTATATGAACCTATCTTGTTGGAAATATTCTTCCTTTTTGTTGACTCTTTACTTTTTCAAGTATCATGTTGTGTGTTTTTTTTAACAGGAATGGTCCCAAATGATAAAAGTCAGACGGTAAAGTGTGACCCTCCTTGTTTCTGAAAAACATTTTTACTATATTTCTTCTAATACAAATTAGACATTATTTTAGTAACACACAGCCATTCAACATTCTTTATGAACACCATAATTCAAAGGCATTAATTTTTGTTGATTCTTTCTTATTTATTAGCTGTCTTTTTTACGTATATGAAGTAGTTAAAGATCCTATGGTTTGAGGTAATCACACTTTTTTCTTTAAAGTGACTTTTTTAAACATTTTAAAGAGAAAATTTCCTCACTATAATATGCCATTTGATTTCTTTACTGTTGCTTCCACACGTATTGTAAGTAGATCAAGTAAAATAAACTCTCTGACAAGTTGAATTTCTTCTCCATTTAACATAAAATTGATAATTATTCCTGTAATGAGAAATTTTTATTTTCTTTATGTAGAAGCATAATCCATACTGAAGGCTTTCAACCTATCAAATGTCTATCTTTCAAGTAGTAAGAGTGTATAATCTGCACATCATAGGTTTCTAATGACTCCTCCAGTTCTCTGTGTGTATTTATAAGTATGTATCTTGACTTCTCATATTATTTCCCCAGAATACATTTTGAATAAAGGATAGAATACATATCTACACATTTCTTGGTTTTAAATTATGCTATCGGCTTTGCTTTGTTTTAAGAATTTCTTCTTGTCATTGTACATATTCCTAAATGAGCACAATTAAGTTACTGTAATGCCTATTCTTCACAATATGGCCTAAAACATGTTTTTTTGTCTTTCTTTCTTTCTTTCTTTCTGCCCACATGTTTCTGATGTGATCTGCTTTCAGCCAAAATTCATCTACATCAGTAATTATTCAAAGTCATCTTCAGAACACTGTTAGAATTTCTGGAAGTTCCAAATTTATATACTGCTGACAGCTTTTTTAATTATAATAGGCAAAATTTTACTTATGTGCAGTATTCTTCAATAACTTCAGCATTTTATTGTGTCACGTTGTTTTACTATTGGCACAAAAATCTAAAACGTCCCTTCCATTCATTTGTCCAAATAAAGATCTTCAAATTTATTAGAATTAATGCTTCTAGTATTGAATTAATTTGTAGCATTATCTCAGTTTGCACTCTGACAATTCCCAATATGTTGATTTTCACCCATGTTTTCACCATAGTTTAGATTTGCTATTTCAATACCAATTATGCGGAATCATTTGGTACATTCACTAATAGTTGAATATTGACCGTTTTGCATGTATTACTTCTATTTTCTTTTGAAGCTTTCTATGTTATTCAATATTTTGTTGTCTGAACAAAGCAAAAGAATGCAGCATGATTTAAAATCAGGAATGATGTGCATCAGAGTTGTAATTTATGAAACTCTGGTGGCCTAGTGGCAAGAAGCTGCACCGCAATCCCAGAGGTTGCTGTTGTTTGTAGTTGTTATGTGCTGTCAAGTTGCTTGCGACTCA
>NW_006399923.1:4938753-4943138 GCF_000299155.1 Elephantulus edwardii | reverse complement strand
TGTGTTAGCCAATTATTTTTTCTTCAGTGACTCTATGTACTGCTAAAAGAACAAACAAATATATCTCAGGGTACAGCCAGGATGTTCCTTGGAAGCAAGGATGATAACACTTCTTCGTTTTGTGTACTTTGAGTATGTTACTAAGAGATGTGGATCCTTGAAGAGGCCCCTCATGCTTGAAAGATAGAGGGCCAGTGAAAGATAAGAAGAGACTCAACACTCAACAAGATGGATTGACACAAAGTTTGTCGCAAAGAGCTCTAATGTCCTGTAGTTTGTCAGAGATGATGAGAGAAGTAAAGGGACACGGTTCTGATCTGTCGTTAATAGGGTCTCTATGAGTCATACTCAACTTGATGACACCTAACAATAACATGTTGTTTGTTGTTGTTTAATGCCGTCGAGTCGTAGACGACTCATAGCGACCCTATGAACGAACAGCCTGAGTACTGTTAGTACATAGAGTTTCCGGAGGCAAGCCATTTTGGAAGTGGATGCCACTCCTGCTTCCAGAACAATAACATACGCATACAAATAATATCTTATTATCCTAGATAGAAATATAAGTCAAAACCCTCTCTAGTTATTCTGATGTTAAACTTGAAAAGTTTCCTCAATTGTAAGACACTATATCCATATAATGTTGCAGTTGTCAATATTTTTTTATTCTATTATTGAGAGCTTTATAAAAGTATATACCCTCTCAATAGAAATCTTAGAATTCTTCTGTATTCACTCTTTATTTCCCTTAAACTCCCTCTTTCTAAGAGAATACTGTGATATATTTATTGATGTTCAAATCTAGAATTCACTCACATATTTCAGGAATTTTGGAGCTCAGTTTAAGGAAAAACCTCATGCTCTTACAAAAAGATATCAATCTGCCACACCTCCAACGGAGACTGTCTCAGAAAGAATAGTTTTATCTTTCCCACTTTCTTAATATGTGTCAAACTTGTCACCGGAGCAAACATTTTAAAAGCCACACAATGCCAATGTTGTCAAGCTCTTGCGTATGTTTAGTTTGACTTCACTCTTCTGTATTTTTTCCTGAGTTTAAACGTTTAACACAAATGTTATTCAAAGAAAAGTCATGAAGTGCTTATGTTGCTCTTCCAGTATGCAAAATTTTATGATGGTCATCAACATAGACTAACTTACCAGGTTATATAGGTAACTTACCAGGTCAGATAAAAATTTATTCACTGAATTTTTGTTTAAAGGTACTTAATTTAAACTTTATCTAGTATTTAAAATGATTTTTAAAAAATCATGCAATATATTTTTAAAACTTTTTTAAAGAGATTAAAATATAATTTCTTTTAAACATTCCATGACTATATAGTGACACTGATGTACTCTGATATATACATATGTCTAAATGAAAGTTTATTTGGTCACATTTTAACATTTCTGACAGACAGTTCAAAGCTAATGATTAATCATCACACAAATATTAAAAATATTTCAATATTTGTCACTTTACAGTTTAATTCTTTTTCTGTTCTTTCTCTTACAGTTCATTATAAAGCTATTGGAAAATTAACAAGGAGACTAATGAGATTAAAGTTCAGATCAATAAAAAACCTATGGTATGCATTATATTTATATATTTTACCTCACAGTTGATCTATCAGTTTGTCTTATTATGATGGGTTGTATAATATTATGAAAGGTGTTAACGATGCAGTTAATAATTCAAATAAAATCATTCACCCACAGTGGATTGATTTTAGCCAAACACTCAAACAGGAAGGATTTAGAGGTATGCTTCTGAAGAAAAGAATATAAATACCACTAGAAAAAATCTTAAGAAGCAATGGGAAATTGTCTAATAAACTGTTAGAAAATTATTCCTTCAGAACAGAATGCACCAAAGAAATTACTAAAAAAGGACTATTTACCAAAATAATTGTTATCATTGAGTTGAGTGTGACTTATAGCAATGCTGTAAACATTATATCAGATTCTTGCACTATCTTTCATCTTCATAATTTCCACCATTGATAAGACTACTTGTCACAATCACTGTGTCAGTCCATTTCATTGATTGTCTTCTTCTCTTTGACAGACCCTCTATTTTCCCAGCATAAAGACTTTTCCCAAGAACTAGTCTTTCTTAACAACATGTTCAGCATGTGTGAGGCAAAGTTTCACCTTTTTTTTTAAAATGTCATGTACAAGTAGAGCTTTTAATATATTCTTTTTCTGTTGTGGCAGAAGAAATAGGTGCACATATTAGAATGCAAAATATACGATGTAATAGTCAGAAGGCAGAATATATTAAGTTTTACTCTAGGAAATGTTAGGAAATAACATGATAATATTTTCCAACATCAATAACTTTATCATTTTAAGGACATCTTTCTACAATATGAATGATGACTACTTCATGATGACTGCTGACAACTATACTTGACCCAAATCCGTGGGAATTACATAAATCAAATTGGTTATATCTGTGCAAAGATATTATGAAGAAGCTCAATATAAAGATCATAACCAGGCCACTAGTTGATTGTAGTTGTTTACATCAATCAGAAACTGAAGCAAATGAAAGAAATCCAAATATCTAGATATGACCTTAAGTATATTCTATTAAAATATAGTAATTACGTAAATAATTGACTTGACACATTGAACAAGGATTGAAGCTCAGACAAGTTGTAAAATGACAACAGAACATCATAGATAATAACTTGTAGCTGAATCTTCAGTAGTTGGATGTAAATAATAAAAGAGGATATTGCACATATTTCTCCTACAGAGCAACTGCTGGGCTCACACCACCATGCTTTGGGTTGAAAATGTAATTCCCTACTCACAATGCCATCCTAGTTCTAGTAAAGTGGCTGTTGTTGTTGTTGTTGTATACCATCCAACTGGAACTGACTCATAGCTAACTTTCTGTCAGGTTTTCAGAAGCACTTAACTGCATGAGAGAAGATTGACTATCTTTCTCTCACAGAGAAGCTGGTGAATTCAAACCACGTGCTTTCAGTGTTGAAGCAGTTTCTTACCACTAGTAGAGTGTTACCTAAAAAAAAGAAAATCCTTTTCCCCCCCTTATAAGTAATATTTTTGTGATTTTAATGAAAGTTTACAGGAAACTGATTGACATTCACTTTTTGTTCCGTATTTTCTTCCCTACTTCCTAGCCCACTTTGTTTTTCTCTTTAAAAAAAATTATTCATTATTGCACACTTTTCTCCCGCCCACACCTCTTCCACCCCCGCCACTCCCTGTACACTTTGCTATGCATCTCTCATTCTGAACTGTTGTCATGCAAATAATATCTAATCATATATTCCTTTTAAACAGTTCTTTCCCTCATCTCTTCCAATGCAGTGTTCATTACTTATTCCCTGTTTTCTTAGTTTCCCCCCATTCTGCATATTAGTCTTGTATTATAAAAGTGGCATTATGCAGTGTTTGTCTTTTTGTGATGAGATGTTTCACTCAGCATAATCTCCTCCAGGGTCACCCATTTCGTATAATATTTTACGAGTTCCTTGTTTTCAGTGCTGTGTAGTATTCCAGTGTGTGGATATACCACAGATTCTCCATTCATTTGTTGACAGGCACTTGTGTTGCTTCCAACTCTTTGCTTTTGTGAACAATGAAGCAATAAAAATGGAAGATTCTTAAAGAAATGACTTTAATATGGGGTTAAAACATATAGACAATTGTCAAAATAGAGAACGAACACTTTATTTAATTGTACATATGGTCTATATGAGTGAAGACTGACTTGAAAATACATAACGAAAAAAAAAAAAGAAAATACATAACGAAACAATAATTTGAATTGAAGGCTATGGTTTTGGGTTTCTGTCTGTAAGTACTTTAAATCATCGTTGCGTTTACTAGACAGATAACTATGGTAGAAAAATTTTGTTTTCTTCAAGTTGTTATATTCTGGGACAATTTATTACACAAGATAGGTAACCAAAACAGGTAGTACATGTGCAAAATATCAACCCATGTTTTTGTCTCATTTATAAGTCTCAAGAAATCCAGTTAATTATGCTACATCATAGCTACTATGCACCGGGAAATGCTTATAAATTTTCATAAAATTAACTTGATTTAAATATGAAAAATATATCAATTTCTAACTCAAAATTTTAAAGTAATAAATTACAAAATTAACATGTACAGGTGACTTAAATTTGTCTTGTTAAAAAATTCTATATATGTGTGTGTGTATATACACAGAAAGAGAGAGAGACATTATGTACTCCGTATTATAAACACTAGTATAAAGCTATTTCCATTTACATAAGGTTATTGAACAGATTTCAGGTCTTTTGTTCATAGGCTCACTCTGAGTCATGCTCAACTCAATGCTGATCATCAACAACAACATTGAGAGTTTAATCAAT
>NW_006399923.1:4922643-4923303 GCF_000299155.1 Elephantulus edwardii | reverse complement strand
TGTTCCACAATCAGCTCCTGGCCTAGTTTTCACAGCCGATATTGAACTTCTCCAGCGGTTCTTTCCACATATGTAATCGATCTGATTCCTATCAGTCAGTGTAAAATACATAAAATAACATAATTGAAAAAAAATATATAGCATCCTGTAGTGGTAGAGAATTCAACACACCACTCACAAAAAGTTGAACTCAAAAGAAACTTAGAAAGGATGCAGAAGATCTAAACTATACAATCAGCCAACTCGACCTTGCAGATGTATTCAGGGTATTGCACCCAATTCAAACAAAATTCACTTTATTCTTAAATACACATAGTATATTCTCCAGAATAAATCATATATTAGGACATAAAGCAAGCATAAACAAATTCAAAGACATTGAAATAATTCCAAGTGTCTTCTCAGATCACAATGCTATAAAACTTGAAATTAACCACAGGAGAGTACAGGTTGCAAAACCACCCAGGTGGAAACAAAACAACTCTTTGCTGGAACATGATTGTGTTATTAAAAAAAAAAGAAACAAAATACTCCTTGAAGCAAATGAAAGTTAAAATACAACTCGCCAAAACCTCTATGGTATAGCTACGTCAGTTCTTAGAAAGCAGTTGATAGCAACAGGCACACACGTAAAAAAAAGAAGAAGAATTAATAATCTAA
>NW_006399923.1:4920654-4922058 GCF_000299155.1 Elephantulus edwardii | reverse complement strand
GTTTAAATATTACCAAGAAAACTAAAGACCAATATCTCTCATGAAGAATATAGATGCAAAAACCTTAACAAAGTCCTAGCCAATAGTATCCAAAAGCACATAAAAATAAGTCATCATGAACAAGTGGAATTCATAACAAGTATGCAAGTATGAAAAACAATCAGCATAATTCACCATATTAATAAAACAAATAACAAGAACCATATGATATTAGCAGTTGATGCAGAAAAGGCATTTGACAAAATCCAACCCCTCTTCCTGATAGACACTCAGCAAAATTGAAATAAAAGGTAATTTCTTCAACATAGTGAAAAGTTTATATGCAAAACCAAGAACCAATATCATTCTCAATGGAGAAAGATTAAAAGCATTTTTCTTGTGAACAGGGACCAGACAAGGATGCTCACTGTCACCACTTTTTTGTCAATATTGTATTGGAAGTGCTTGCCAGGACAATACAAGAAGATAAGGAAAGAAAAGGCATCCAGATTAGCAAACAAATGGTTAAACTATTGCTATATGCAGATATTCTGATAGTGTACACAGAAAATCTCAAGGACTCAACAACAAACAATAAAAACAACAACAAAACACCTGTTAGATCTAGTAGGCCAATTTAGTAGAGTGGCAGGATACAGGATCAATATCCAAAGATCAGTGGCATTCCTCTATAGTAATGAAGAGAAATCAGAGAAGGAAACCAAGAAAGTAATAAAATTTATACTAGCCAACCACAAATTGAGATATTTGGGGGTCAACCTAACTAGAGAAATAAAAGACCTGTAGATGGGAAAATGTTATATGAATAGAAAGACTTAATATTGTGAAGATGACAGTCCTATGAAAAGCAATCTACATATTCAATACCAATCAAGACACCAAGTTCATTTTTCAAGGAGATGGAAAGAGTTGGGTTGTGGAAAGGAGCAGTCAGAGGGAGTCAATCACAGGGTCATACAATTTGATAGGTGGAGAGAGGGTTAGGTAAATGAAATGGAATCTAGTGTGAAAAACAGTGTATAAAAACTTTGTAAGTAAAAACGGATAAAACGAAATTTTATTTAGATAAAAAGGACCAATATCCCAACTTCTTTAAAAGATCATGGAATATAAAGCAAGTATGATAGAATATGAAGATCTAATAAAATTAGACAATGGATATATGGGGAAAATAAAGATAAAATAACAAGTGTATGAAGATCTATGAGGGAAGTTTGGGAGAACAGGTATGAAGATGGGTGGGGGACATAATCATTGTTGTTGTTGTTATGTGCCATCGAGTCGCTTGCGACTCATAGCGACCTATGTACAAGAGCTCTAAATGTTATCCTGTGCCAACCTAGCCATCTCAAACACACTTATTCCCACCGCTCCAGTCACAGAGTCAATCCATCTCACCAAAGG
>NW_006399923.1:4888634-4918088 GCF_000299155.1 Elephantulus edwardii | reverse complement strand
TTCGTAGAAATCTTCTATTTCCTCCTCTTTGGCTCTAGTTGTTGGCGCATATATTTGAATGATAGTGGTATTCACTGGACTTCCTTATATGTTAATGGATACTATCCTATCGCTCACCACATCGTATTTCAGACATAATCATAGGGTTGTACAATTTGACGGGTAGAAGGAAGGGTGGGTTAAGGAAATGGGGAAGATCTGGTGTAAAAAACAATGTATATGAATTTTGTAAGTAAACCAGTATAAAATTTTAAAAAAAATTAATGTTAAAAAAATAGCCTTAAATACAGATTTCATTTCAATGTGAATAAAACAAATATCCTATTCCTTGCATTAGTGGGAAGCAAAGTTATAGGTGGAAAAAAGATTGAAGTTGTTAAAGATATACTTTTACATGGATCATTCATGGTAGCTTGTTGTTGTTGTTGTTATGTGGTCTTAAGTAGCCTGCGACTCCATGTTTTATAGCTCTGAAGTCTGTCTTATTATGGAGCCAGTCTCACTGATTCTGACACACCTACTCCCATTGCCCCAGTTATTATATCAATCCATTTCATCCAGGGTCTTTGTCTCTTGAACAGATTTCACCCTTACAAGCATGATGTCCTTCTCCAAGGAATGATTCCTTTTCGCCAAGTGCTCAAAATATGTGAAATGGAGCTTCAAAATCCTAGCTTCCAAGGAAACTCTTGGTTCACCCCTCCAAGACAGACTTATTTACTTGGATGTCCGTGGTATGTTCAAGACTCTTCCCCCAGGACCACAACTCAAAGACATTGATTCTTGTTCTGTCATCCTTAGTCATTGCCCAGCTCTTTGATGCATAACAATTAATTATAAAGATCATGGCCTGGATCCGGTTTAGCTGTCAATAAAATTAAAATTGTGTTTTATTGGAAAAATATGTTATCAAGGACCACTACAAAGTGTTAAATATCAACAATGTGAGTTAAGAGACTAACGTGTACCTAATCTACACCAAACTTTCCAAGGAGTAATGCTTTCTTTTCTGCACATGCTTCAAGAATTGATTTTAGCTGCTCTGGACCTCCAAAAATAGTTGCATCCAAAAGTGTTGCTTTTCTGACATTTTATTCAGTCCATGGCTCTGAGGAAGAATGATGAGTAATCTCTTAGATAAATTATTCACTCACTCACTCAATTTCAACTTAGCACAGAATCATAGCTGATACTCCTATATGTTTTCAGCAGCTGTAGATGAGTTGGGATTTGATTGTCCATATTTCTTCCTTAAGACAGTTGCTTTATTCTAACTGGATGCCTTTGAGTTGGCAGGACAACCCTTTACCCTTACCACACCATTAGAGTTGTGTGATGCAGCACTGAGGAACAACAGTTTTGAAAAATTCTATGTAACATTGCAGAGGCTAGAGAGCATTATGCTTAGTGAACTGAACTCAGGCCCATAAGAACAAATACTGTATAGGACTAATGTTGTAAAAGGAGAAGAATAACCAGTAAGAGGTGTGTGGCTACCCAAAGAGAGGAGGAGACAGGGCAGGAGGTTTGTGGATGAGAAGAGAAGGAAATCACAGGTTTTCAGAATTTGGTAGGTGAAGGGAAGGCACCAAAATCCCCCAAACAATATACATGAATGAAATGAAACACAATGTAAACAAATTACTATATGCAAACCAGCAAAAAATTAATAACCACTGGAGAACCTAGGCCACCAGAGTTTTCTTCGACAAAACCTACTGGAGTGTCAACTATGAGAAGATTCTGACTTGAGAGCAATGAAGTGCTCAACTGAGATATAGAGTGCATTCTTAGACCTTCTCCAGTGTTTGTACTGTGTGCGTGGGCTATGGGTTGGTTACAACTGGTAGGCAATCTCACTACTGTTGTGTGGGTTCTGATTCACAAAGATCAGAGGGGTAAATCTTAAAGGAAGAGGCTGCTTATCTTCTCTAGAGTTAATGGTTTCTTTGAATTGCTGAAGTTAGGCCTTTGGATTGGTTACACTGTGGACTAAGCCATCGGAAGAACTTCCTAGAAGATTGTTAGGAGTCTAGAGGTACAAATTCAGAGCCCTGGCCACAGGGTAAACCTGGGTCTTCAGTGGGTTATGCAGGAATGTCATTGCCTTTAGCTTTTGTTTCCTGCTCACTTCGAAATCTCCATGTTTGTCTTCTTCATCTAAGCAATTCTGGCTTTACTCTCAAAAAACACATTTTCAAGTAGCCATTCTTTGTTTCCCCCATGATCAGAATGAAAAGAAGCTCTTGATATTGTAAACTTGTCCAGAATAAGAGGTGCATAGCAAAATGGACTGGGGGAGGGGAGGGAGGATAGAAATTGAACAACAATGAAAGAATCTTTTTGAAGAGCAAAAATAACTGGGGGGGGGATAGGTAGGGAAGAAAATGTGCAACAATGAATGAACGGAAATCCGTTTTCTGTAAACTTTCATTAAAATAGTAATTAAAAAATTTGTCACTCATCCTCTCTCCTCCTCTATTTCTTTCTGTTTCTCTAATTTGTTTTTCCATACAGGCATAAATTAAATAAACACACAGGTTTCCAACTTCTCTTTAAATTGAGGTTCTTCACCGATGTTATCTTTAAGACCTATCCAAGATCAAGCCATAATTATACATATTCTCTTATATATGCACACGCGTGTGTGTGTGTTAAAATAAAGAAACATTACTTGAATTATTTATTATTTTATTTTTAAAAAATTATTATTTTTTCATTTGTGTACTGTCAAATCAGATCTGGCTAGTACATGAAGAGATTGCCCCTCCTTCACCAGTAGAGCATCTGGTGTATTCTGTGTACCTCTGGGACTGCAGTGCAGCTTCTTGCCACTAGGCCACCAGAGTTCCCCAGAATTATTTATTTTATGCTGCTATGTGAAATTAGGTTTGTTTTTTCATCTTTCACAAAGCTCTATTCTTATTTCATAGCATAGTCTCCAACATAGACATGAAATCAGTAAATACATTTTTTTAGTTAATAAGTTAGATAATTAAAGTCATTGAATGTTACTTTCTGTTTTAAAATGAAAATAATGTTACTCTTATAAGATTGTGTTTATGTGTCAAGTTGTTTCAGACATTATTATACCCTATAAAAGGGAATAAAGCTGCCTGCACTACCTGATTTCTAGGCTGGAAACTTTTAAAGAAATAGAATAACTTTTTTTTTAACTTTTAAGTAGTTGGTGGCTTTGATCCAGCATTTGAATGGCTTAACTACTGTGCTATCAGAGCCTCTTTATATCTTTTTTATTATATTTTTTATACATGCGGTTAATTTTTAACGTTATAGTAGTTATTATCTTTCTGTGCTAAATACTATAGTTCTAATATTCAGATTTGAAACTGCAAATTCCTGTAATTATTGTCATATAAGACTAAAGAGGCAGATTTAGGTTTTGTTTATTTTCATTGTTTTCACCTACATGAAAGGAAATCATAGTATGTATTATTGAGCTGAGGACAGTAAGAATTTAGACGGTAATTTCACCTTTTAGTTGGAATAATATGCTGATCTGCTGTTTATATTTGTGATTCTTCAGTAATATGTTTGGAAGCAGGGGTAGTATCCACTTCCTAAACAACTTTCCTTTGGAAACTATGCGCTTTGATAAATGTCGATAGTTGTAGAGAAGCTTCAGGCCTTTTGCTCATAGGGTGCTATGAGTAATGCTCTACTCGAAGGCAATCAACAACAACAAAAACAATGCAATATGTAAAGTTCTGGTGGCCTATTAATGAAGAACTGCTCAGTTTAAGTCCACCAGCTGTTCCACAGGAGAAAGTTGAGCATTCTCTTCCAATGTGATTTACGGGTCAGTTCAAACATAATGTACATAAAAAAATAACATGTAATATTTAATTTTCCATATTGGTTTTTGTCAGAATTCTTCTAGGTGGTCTAGCACTGTTCTGTGCATTGCTGTACAGAGATAACTTGTGGTTGCTGTGATGCTAAACACTGTGACACTGATATGCCAAATATGATAATGGTTACCCATGATGGACAGTGTTTGCTGGAGCTTACAGACTAAAACAAGCCTGGAAGCAGAAGCGGCATCCACTTCGGAAATGGCTTGTCTCCGGGAACTCTATGAACAGTGCTCAGGCCTTTCGTTCATAGGGTTGCTATGAGTCATCTATGACTTGATGGCACCTAACAACAATAACAATATTATTAAATCCACACATTTTTATCAGCTCTAAATCCAATGGTCATTATAACTTTCCTCTTTTCTCATATGTATAACATGTGAAGAACATGAAGATATCAATAATGTATCTATTATGACAATAAATAAGGATGACAGAAGAATTGATACCTTTGAATTATGGTTTTGAAGAAGAATACTAAGTATGCCCTGGATTGCTAAAAAATAAATAGATGTATGTTACAAAAGTGTAGCCAGATTGCTCCTTGTCGACAAAAATGATGAAGCTTTGTTTCTCATTCTTTGGACTTATCCCTAGCAGAGGATATTACAAGAAAGAAATCACATGCTGGGAAAGATGGAAGGTCAGTAAAAGAGATGAAGACCCCATTGAATTAAATTGACCCAATGACTGCAGAAATTGACTCATGTGTGTAAAGATGATAAGAAAGGCACAGGATAGGACAGGGTTCAGGTTCATCATCATTCATAGGGTCACTATGAGTCATATTTGATTCAGTAACAACAACACAGTATTTAGTTGACTATTTTTAAAAACCTGGGCTGTGTGTCTCATTTAAATGGGCACAATCTCCTGGATTTTGTGAAAGAACTGGATAAAAATGACCAAGCAGCAAGCAGAATTACAAGCTAGAATGTAAATGTTATGCTAAATCAGATGATTTCACTTTAAAGCAAAACAAAATACCAAACAACCCAATGCATCAGACGGATGTGTTGTTAGTAATAATGCTAATAGTAAAGTTGAATCTACTTTCTCATAGATATGGGTAGCAAAACACATAGTGTCACAATGAAATGATAAATCTTAAGTGAGTTTTCTTCCATGAATATTTCCCTGTAGAGGCAAAATTAATGTTGAATTTTCAAATTAGTACTTTAAATTAATTAAAAACGGAAAGGAAAAGCAATGAAAGGAAATCTTCATGACATGAAAGAAAAATCAACTAATCACTGGATAAATTTTCAGAGTAAACAGTTTCCCTGAACACAAATTAGACTTGGAATTCCCAGTTTGTTTCCAGTACAAAGTCAAAGTGTCACATCATATTAGGTGAATAATAAAGTTCCACAGCTCATTAAAACACACATTCATTCTTCACTTCTCCTGGGGTGTTTTGTGTTTGCATTTTTGCCCCGAGGGCTAATACTAACATGAACATTAGTCTGTAATTAAAGATTCACAGACCATTAACAATACATCAGTTTCAATGCCAGTTAAGGAAGGAAAGAAAATGCTTTAAAAATGATAACCTGTTTCAAGGCAAAATTAATCATCTTATTTTTATTTATTTCTGTTTTCTCTGCTGAGTGGATATATTTACAAAATAATTTTCTTCAAGGTTAAGGTAGAAATGCCTAAAAATATGTTACTTTCTTTCTCCCCCCAGTGATCGTGTCAACATATTTAGTGATTATGTCCTATGTGAGAACTTTATAAGTTGATTACAGAGAAGATTAGTGTTAACCTCTACATTCGTTAGCTTTAACTAAATGATCTTTGCTCAATCTAAAGGGATAAGGAAACTGAATGGACATATGTGACACTAGAGTTAATTTTCAAAACTATAAAAAACAGTTGATATAAAGTTAGTTAACTACAGAAAATTCATTCAAAGTAATAAAACATGACAACTGAACTTGATTGATGATGGTTTACAAATTAGTTCAAGATAGTAGCAAGTGGCACGAAGAAGGAAAAAGTAATGTGTCATGTATCAAAAGTACTATGTCTTTGTATAAAATGATCTGTGATCCAAAACTGGATAAATTATATATATTACCTTGAAAAAGATGAGGGAGAGAACAGTTTAAAAGTGATATAGGATTGGGTATTATGGTTATGACAAGAGTCCAGAATGAAGTTTGCATAGTGAGTGTACTCAGGGGTGTGGTTTGTGTGTGAAGGGGTGGGATTGTACATCAGTGAAAGATTTTTTCTTTCACTTTTCAAAGAGAAGAGCAAACTGGGGGGTGGGGGGGAAGTGGTGGGCAGGGAGAAAAGTGTAACAGTGAATGATAGGAAATCCAAATCTCTGTAAATGTTCATTAAAATTAATAAAATAAAATTTTAAAAAATGATCTGTTCTACAGTGAATCCTGTAGAAAGGTTAAGCTTTCTTTCATAAATACATTTATTGAGTAAAACTATATAGTCTACATTCAGATTAAAAGAATATTTTCCATAATCATTCACTCAAGATAGAAGTATTTAGCATTTCTGTTAAACTGCAACCATTATGAATTTAGCACAGCCACAAAGCCAGCTTAAATTCTTTGTCATTTCTTAGCTGGGTTACTTTGAGCAAGATGTTATTAAGTTGTCATTTCTCTAGTTTCGTTACAGTAAAATTGGGCTTCAAGACAACTACCAGAACTAACTACTACTTCTGTCTTTTGTCAGTGGTGGGTGCAAAATCTGGTTACATTTCCATCTCATAAACTGCCCTGTCAGTTCCTATTAATTCTGTTCGTCAGCAAAAGATAAGTCAAAGTGGTTGCAACTCTATCAGGCCTGGTCCACAAAATCTATCCTTTCTTAATTCTTGTTCTATTTTCTCATCTGTAAATGCACAAACAAAATCTCTGAAAGTGTAAACAACCTATAGAATGGAAGATGGTGATATCACTGAAACACAGATTGGAGATAAATATTTTCAATGTCACTGTTCAGTCCACTAATAAATGGAAGAGACATATTTTTATTACACAAAGCAAAGGAAAAGGAACGTTAGCAGCACAGCTCATAGGTACTTGTGCTGCTAGCCCGAACATTTCACTTCTCTGGTCATTAATAGCAAATAATTGTGAAGACCAAGGGCTGGATCAGAGGTTCCTTAGTCTACAGACTGACATTGTTGCTCTTCAGTACTCTAGAGAGGTCCCTAACAGCAGTCTTTCACAATATAATTTGTCTCTTGATTTCCTGCCTGCCAGTCCCAAGAGTGTTGATTGTGAAACTCAGCAATTGAGTTACTAAAAATCTCAATTTCTTCTTCATCATGAAGCTGCCAAATGGCCCAGTCATGAGAATCTTTGTCCGCTTGATGTTGAGCTTCAGTCCATATTGAAGACTACAGTCCTCAACCTTCTACAGCACATGCCTCATGTCCTCTTCATTTTCAGCAAGCAAAGATGTATCATGTGTATAAAGCAAGTTCTTGATGAGTCTTCCTCCAATTCTGATGCCACATTCCTCTTCATAAAATCCAGCCACCAAAATGACCTGTTGTATATATATATCGAAAAAGTATGGAGATAAGATGTGTCCCTGACTCACACTTTTCATTATCCAGAGCCATGCAGTGTTTTCCTACTCTGTTATGAATAAAGCTTCCTGGTCTAAGTATAGGTTTCACATGAGCACACTCAAGTGTTCTGGTATTCCCATTCATTTCAGAGTCAGCCACAGTTTCCTGTGATCCACACAGTCAAATGACTTTGCATGGTCAATGAAACACAGTTAGACATCCATCAGTACTCTCTGCTTTCAGCCAAGATTCACCTAATGTTGGCGATGATGTCCCTTCTGTCATGGCCTCTTTTAAACCCAGCCTGCTCATTTGGGAACCCTCTGCTGGTGTACCTTTCAAGTAATTTTTTTGAAAATCTTCATCAAGATCTTGCTTTTGTGTGATATTAGCGATAGTATTCAATAATCACTCTGTTGGATCATCTTTTTTTTTAGGATTGAAAATAAATATAGATGTCTTCCAGTCAGTTGGCCAGGTAATTGTTCTTCAGATTTCTTGGTATAACTTGATGAGAGAATCTAGGGCAGCGTATGGTTGCTCTAATATGTCAGTTGGTACTCCATCAATTCCTTTGGGCAGGGAAACACCTTTCCTTCACCGTCTGTCTCATTGTGTTATTTACAAAAATGAATATATATTTTGCTTCATTCATGTACATTGTGTTTATATAATTAGTCATATACATGGGAGGGGACATATCCCTAGGGTAAATCAAGTTAATTTTGAAGACCTAAGCCAATGGATTCCCATAACCTTAGTTAAGATGATGAAATATTACCTTATTAACTTTCTATGTTCGAAAAGATTTTAATCTGTGCTTTCCTCCTTGTCTTCTAGTAATCTATAACAGATGGTCAGGTTTTTATTTAGTTTTAATGTTTGTTGTATACTTGCTATATAAATTGAATCGTATAATTTTTTCAAAGACAACTTGCAAATACATAATTATCGACCCAGTAACTAGGTTGAAAGTAACTAGAAATTACGAATTAGATTTAAATGAAATCTATCATCCTTGCAGAAGTCTTCTTTTTCAAACCTAGGCATGCTCACCACTCTCTCTCAACAAATATGTAAGAAAATTACCTGAGAGAATAAATTGATATTTTTCCAATACCCAAAAGTGGTAATACAAAAGACTGTGGATATTATTGAACAATACCAAGTACATTATTGTTGTTGTTGTTGTCATTGTTATGTGCTGTCAAGTCACCTGTGACTCATAGTGAGTGTTTGTACAACAGCTCTGAACTCTGCTCTATCCTGAGCCAATATTATTGTCTCTGACACACTCACCCTCATTATCTGAGTCACTAAGTCAATCCAAGTCATTGAGGGTCTTCCTCTCCTGCACTGTTCCTCCACGCACCCAAGTATAATGGCCCTCTCCAAGGACTGGTCCCTCCTTGTAACTCACCCAAAGCATGTCAGAGGGGTCTTCAGAATCCTTGCCTCCAAGGAGCAGTAATGTCACCTTCTCCATGATGAACCTGCTTGTTCTCTTGGCAGTCTTTTGTATATTCAGCACTCTTCTCCAACACCACAGATCAGAGGCATCAATTCTCCTTCTCTCATCCCTAGTCATTGTACAGTTCTGTGATATATAGCTTAGTCTCTAGACTGATATTATTGCTCTTCTGTACTCTGGAGGTGACCCTGACACTAGACTTTCCCAGTACAATTTGTCTTTTGATTTTCTGTCTACTTATGCCAAGAGTGTTGATCGTGGACCCAAGTAAACGGAAGCTGTTAACAATCTCAATCTCCTCACCGTCTATCATTTACATCACACAAAAGTGAAATTTTGCAGATTGTTCTAAAATAGGTGAAACAGTAGATTGAGAGAGAGCTTCTAGAAATTTAAGTTGGATCCTCAAGGGACCGTGGCACAAATAATATCTTTGTTGATAGTAGGTGGACCTGAGCTGAATGTAGAGAATAACAGAATAATAGATGTTCACTTGCATTTTATTGATTGTGCAAAGGCTTTGATTTTGTGAATCATAAAAACTTATGGATACTTGAGAAAAATGGGAATTTCAGAACAGTTCTTCTCATGTGATGTCTACACATTAGGCAGAAACAGTTGTACAGATAGAACAGTTTAAAACCACAAAAGATGTGCATCCATTCTCTGTATATATTCTAGCTGTATATTGAAGTAATTGTTGGAGAAACTGGACTATTTTAAGAATGTGACAATAGAATTGGTAGAAGGCATTTCAACCACATACATTATGTAGATGACACAAGCTTGCTACAAAAATGAGGGAGGGATTTAATCTACTTATTAAAGAACACAAAAGACTACAGGTGTCTATATGGTTTATATCTCAACATAAAGAAAAAAAACAATCCTCTAGGCTCATAAGTCCATCTCAAACAGTCAAGGACCACAGCCTTCAGTATGGATTGAGTCTCATTGTCAAAAAGACAAAGATTCTCACCACCGGATCAACTGGTAACATCAGGATGGATGGCAAATAGATTGAAATTGTTCACAGCTTTAGTTTGCTTGGCTCCACAGTCAACACTATTGAACACCAGTAGCCACGAAATTAAAAGATGTATTGCCATGGGAAAGTGTGCTGTTAGGGACCTCTCCAAAGTACTGAAGAACAATGGTGTCTCTCCGGAGACTAAGGTGCATCTGATACAGGCTATGGTCTTTGCAATCACTTGTTATGCATCAGAGCGTTTGACAATGACTAGGGAGGATAGAAGGAGAATTGATGACTTTGAGCTGTGGTGTTAGAGAAGAGTATTGCATGTATCATGGACTGCTAAGAAAACAAAGAGGTTCATCATGGAGAAGGTTAAACCAGGAGGCTCCTTGGAGGCAAGGATTCTGAGGCTTCGTCTGACATACTTTGGATGTGTTGTAAGGAGGGATTGGTCTTTGGAGAGGGATATCATGCTTGGGAGAGTGGAGGTATGGCAAAAGAAAGGAAGGCTCTCTATGAGGTGGATTGATTCAATGACTGGGGTAATCGGCATGGGATTGTAAGAGACAGTGAGATTGGCACAGGACAGGGCAGAGTTTAGGGCTGTTGTACACAGGGTCGCTATGAGTCGCAAATGACTCAATGACACATAACAACAACAACAGGATAATAAGTAAAATTGTGATAGATAAAGAAAAAATGGAAGTTATTGATTTTATTTTCTTAATCTTCAATGAATATCCATGGCATCAGCTGTCAAGAAATCAAAATATGTGCTGCATTGGTGATATCTGTTGTTGATGAGCTCTCCAAAAGTTCTAAAGAGCAAGGATGTCAGTTAAAAACTAAGGAATGCCTGATAAAACCATGGTATTTTCAATTAAGCAAGAAAGATCAAAAAAGAACTGATGCCTTTAAATTGTCATATTGTCAAAGAGTGTGGTAAATATCATGGACTGAGAAAAAAATTAAAAAAACTCTGTCTTGGTGGAAGTGGAGTGAGTGTGCTCCTTAGAGGACAAAGATGGCACCACTTTGTCTCATTCACTTTGGGAATTTTTTACCGCAGGAATCAGTCCTTGGAAAGAGAAAGGTAGTGAGATGAAGTGAGCAATTACCTATCACCCCGAGCTTGAGTATAGAGAGATTGTGAGGATACTGCAGGACAGGAGAAGATACAAATCTGCTATTCATAGGTTTGCTGTAAGTCATAGTGGTAATAATGATGCCTAACAACAACAAAAGTAAGCTTCTCTTCCAGGAAGTTATATTTACAAACCATCGACCTTTTCACCAAGGTAATAATTTTATTATTTAGATTAATTTCAGCTGAAAAAAATTCTCTGATAATATGAATAATTTCCCTTTTGAAGATCATATTGGACATTGGTAGAAGGCATGTTTTTTTCTCTAGTGAAAAAGAATTATTTCTTATAATTGGCCAATTTATGATGATATATAGCAATTTGTACACATCATTTCTATTATTATATTTTTATAACATATTTTCTAATCTCATTTTTCTCATAAGTAGAGTCTAAATCTTAAAAAAATAACCCAAAACAAACACACAAAAAACTCAAATACGTTTGTCTTCTATTTTTAAGTACCAGGTGTATTGTTTTTGTTAATTGCAATTTTAATAAAAATTTTCTTAAGCGTATTGTACAGAGAACACATTTAAATGAAGCTATAAGTGTCTTTCAGAAGATACATTTATTAATTACATTAGAAATAATAATACTTACAGTTTATTTTCTATTTTCCTTCTGAATTGTAAAATATTGTCATCTTGTAAATTATTAAAATTATATTTAGAGTGCTTTAATTTTAATGTAAAAATAAACCATTCCTGTTCAACAATGAAGTTAATTGAAATAGTCATGTTATATTGCAATTAAAGAAACTCTTCTTCAATTATGCTCTTCTGTTCTCCAGAGAAAATATTCATGCTAACTAAAATAAAAAGTAGTAACAAATTTGGTCCTCTCAGATACTGTGTTATCATTAAGTTTGTTTAGAAATATAAAACTTAGAAAATTTGAAAAGGAAAAACTTCATTCCTTCTAATTCATGAAGTCTTCTTCTTTTTCCAAAAGTAGACTATTGACATATCATAGTTTTTTAGTGACAGTGATTTAAGCTTCCTCCATTCATAAGACCATGTTTTTCTTAATATATTTCTGTTTTCAGGATTCTCTGTTTAGTGTGCATATTAAAAACAAACAAAATAACCCTGAAATTCTTTGCCAAAGAGTTCTCAAAGCTATAAACCACATGGGAGGAGATTTCACTTCTTTCTACCATGAAGCACTTGTGATTTAAAATCACCAGAGAGACCTTTGGGTTGACAGTGAAACTCCCTACGTACAACACCACCTGGCCTACAGACTGAATAGGTTTGGGGAGAGAGTAACACTCCAATTCACATTTTAAACTATAAATTATCCTGCTGTTGAGATAAAATAACTGATTTTTGTTTATGTACAAATTCTTCCTTAAGTGTTCTGTATTGGAAGCAAATATAACAAAGACAGCTTTATAATATTTCTAGCACACAAATTTTACAAAAGGGATAGAAAACAAGGATGAAAGACATCTATTATGCAGATATTTGCATCAGAATGAAATATATTCACAACACATTCATACAAACACACACACACACACACATATATTAAGCACAGAAAAGATTATTAGGATGACACAGGATAAGATGACAATGTTTTGTTCTATTCTACCCAAGATTTCCATTATGACATTAGATAGAGCTGACTCATTGGTACTTAACAATAATGAAAACAATATAAATAAAAATTCATGAACAAAAATTGAAGACAAAATGGATAGATACCTTCGAGTGTATAGAATAGGTCGTTGTGGAATGTACCCTAACGCTGGTTAAAAAAGAGAATGTAGTGACACAGTAAATATATCTATTTTTTTGACCGTCTTTAACCAAAATCTTTCTGTTTATTTTAAATGTAAAATTATTATCATCACCAATAATCATTATCATAATCATCATGGCTAATTTTCCTTGTTCCTGGAAAGATCATTTTAAAGAGCTTGAATTTTCTAAATATATGAGATCCTTTAGTATTTATTTTTTTTTACATTTTAAAGCAATTACTATTGTCCTCATGGCATAACAAATTAGGACTCAGCTGATAACTGAAAAGTCGATTTTTCTAATCCATGTAGAGTTTTGGAGAAAAAACACTACTACCACCACCTTGTCATCTGTTTTAAGAAGAACAATAACCTAGAGAACGGAGCTCTGGTTTCTTAAAGGTAAGGAGTCACGTTGTTAACCCAAAGGTACCTGGTTTGAATCTATCAGCTAGTCTTCAGGAAGAAGGAGATCTACTCTCATGTGATTTCCTGAATCTGAAAACACAAACTAAGGTCAGTTAAGCACTGGTTTGAAATAATGGCACATAATAACATTATTTAGAGAAGGGAGCTCTGACAACTCCCTTATTTTCTCATGTTGTTGTTGATTGCCTTCAAGTTGAGCACGACCTATGAACAAAAGGCCTGAAGTTCATAGAGTTTTGAGAAGGAATGTTGTTTAGGAAGTGGATGCCACTCTACTTCCAACTCTGTCATAGAATGTTATTGGTTCAGTCGCCTGAGATGCATAGAGACCCTTTGTACAGCAGCTCTGAACCCTTTCCTGTCCTGAACCAGTCTCACTAAATTCTGACACACCAATCCCTATCACCCCAGTCACTGTGTCAATCCATCTCATCTAGTGTCTCCTCCCCTGTGCTGTCTGCCCACCCTTCCAAGCATGATGTCCTTCTCCAGGGACTCTCCTGGCCACGTGCCCAAAGTTAGGAGGATCTTCAAAATCCTAGACTCCAAGGAGAAACTTGGATTCACCCTCTCCAAGACAGATCTATTTGTTTTCCTGGCAGTCCATGGTATGGGTATGTTCAAGACTCTTCTCCAGCACCACAACTCAAAGGCATCCATTTTTCTGTCATCCTTAAGTCATTCTCCCACTTTCTGAAGCATAACAAGTAATAAGTAAAAACTCACTCTAAAGTTTCCTAGCCTAAAATGATACTTCCCACATTTCTCAATGGTGATTTTTGACTGTGGATATTAGAATTAGCTGCTAGAACAGCCTTATCCACTTTTATTTTGTTGTTGTTGTTGTTATGTGCCATCAAGTTGCTTGCGACTCATAGCGACCCTATGTACAACAGTCCTAGACTCTGCTCTGTCCTTTGCCAATTGCACTGTCTCTGAGACTCCCATCCCGATTACCCCAGTCACTGAATCGATCCACCTCATAGAGGGCCTTCCCCTCCTGTGCTGTCCCTCCACCCTCCCAAGCATGATGTCCCTCTCCAAGGACCTACAAAACGTCCAAAGTATATTAGACGGAGCCTCAGAATCCTTGCCTCCAAGGAGCTGCCCAGTTTACCCCTTTCCAGGATGAATCTGTTTGTTTTCCTAGCAGTCCATGGTACTCTCAATACTCTTCTCCAGCACCACAGCTCAAAGGCATCAATTCTCTTTATATTGTTGTTATTAGATGTAATCAAGTCTGAAGTGACACCTAGCTGACCTTCCAGCCAGCTTTCAGAGGTTGTAAATCACATGGGAGATGATTGTCCATCTTTCTTTTGTAAGCAGCTGGTGAATTCACACTGGTGCCTTGCAAGTTGGCAGCTCAACTTCTTGTTTACTAGACTTGCAGAACTTCCTCCACTTTCTTTTAACGTTTAAATTGCTTAACCAATGTTTAAATTCTAATTAATCAATGTATCATGAGATGCTTACTATTGTTGTTGTTATTATGTGCTGTCAAATCACCAGTGACCCATAGCTTCCCTATTTACAGCAGCTCTGAACCCGGCTTTGTCCTGAGCCAATCTCACTAATTCCAGCACACCTACCCTCATTGCCCCAGTTACAGTATCAATCCATCTCATCGGGGTCTTCCTCTCCTGCGCTACTATTATAAATGTGTTTACAATAATAAGTTGTTTTTAGGTGCAGTAACCCTGTGAAGAACATATCTGAAGCCTGTCGTACCCTATGGCATATTTACAATTTCTGACACATTCAAGCAGATTGCAGCAATCTCTTTGTCAATCTATCTGATTGAGGGTCTTCTTTTTCACTGTCCCTCCAACTTTGCAAGAATAATGTTCCACTCTGAGGAAGAACGTCTTCTAGCAATGTGCCCAAAATATGTGAGAGGAACTTTATTATCTTTGCTTCCAAGGATATCTTGCCTGTTTCAATCACACAGCTCCTTTGATAGTTTGGCTTCTTATTTTAGCGTAGCTTCAATCTGGAAGTCAGTCCTTTTATTAATTACGCAGTACACTCAGGCCTTGGGTGAAACACCAGCTTCTAAGATCCATCATAGACTTTACTTAGACTTTAATTTCTACCCACTAAAAAGGGATGATGCTAAGCAAAACTCACACTTAATCAAAATATATATGTATTGGATTTTATTTGCTATCTTATTTGCAAAATAGGTATTGAGTTAACAATATTCCCACGAGGAAGAAAGTCTAGAAATTCTTATAAGTCTTCTTATTGATACTTTCATTTATTGTGGAAATACATTCAATATCCTCACATTTCAATAATAAAATAATTATAACACTAGAAATATTTAAAATTCATTTGTAAAAATCTTATATTTTCTCATTCTCGTAGCTTATGAAAACTTTTAAAATTATACAGATAGAGAGGAGAAACAGAAAATTGAGATTTGTTCATTTAATATTCTCTGATGGGTAGGTTAGTTTTGGGGTTTTTTTCAACTACACACAATAAATGTTAAATGCACTGTAGATTATTTTGAAATTTCATACTGATTTTATATTTGCTAAGATTTGGAAATTTTTCCAGAGTCAATTACATATTTCAAAGAAATAAATATGATTTGAATGAATTTTACTCAATGAGATACACGTGTATAGAAAAGCTTTGAAGTTATTAAGTAAGTGAATTTCATGCTGGGGAATCCTTTAGAATTCATTTGACTTCAAATATAACAATATTTAAGTCTAGAACTTTTGTACCATTGTTAGGTGTTATCAAGTTGTTTATGACTTTTAGCAACTTTATGAACAACAGATCAGCTCTTTTCCCTTTTATGTATCATTCCGATAATCACCACCATGTTTAAGATGTTCATAGATGAAAATGTCAGTAAGATGACTTAGAAAAATCTCTATATTTTCTTTCCTCTTGGGAATATTCTTGACACCACTTCCTAAACATCTTGCTTCTGGAAACTCTATGAACTTTGATAAATGTTGATAGTTGTAGAGGGGCGTCAGGCCTTTTGTTCATAGGGCCACTATGAGTCATGTTTGACTCAAAGGTAATCAACAACAACGTATCTATTTTGCAAATAATATAGCAAATAAAATTCAATACAAATATACTTTGAATTAGTGTGAGTTTTGTTTAACATCACTCCTTTTTAGTGGATAGAAATGAAAATAAAATAAAGTCCATACTAGATTTTCAAACAAAAAGGAATGGAGTCTTCAATGTGGATTGCATCTCAATGTCAAGAAAACAAAGCTTCTTACTACTGGACTAGTAGGCAGCATCATGATGGAGGTAGAGGAGCCAGAAACTGTCAACAGCTTCATCTTGCTTGGATTCAAAGTTAACATCTTGGCACTAGCAATCAGCATATAGGGAGATGCATTTTACTTGGAAAATTTGCAGTTAGGATCTTCTCTGAGTTAATGAGAAATAATTATATCAATTTGAGGATTAATGTTAATTTGATTCAGATCATAATCTTTTCTTTCACTTGCTGTGATCCTGAGAGCTGAACAATGAATAAAGATGACAGCGAAATCATTTACATCTTTGAGTTATGGTCTTAGAGAAGAACACTGAAGATCCAAGGATGGCTAAGAGATCAAAAAGAAATGTATTGGACAGGATGCAGCCAGAGTGCTCTTTGGAAGCAAGAATGATGATGAGGCTAATATGAGTTATAGGTGAATCAGTGACACATAACAATACCAACAAAACAACAGTTGTTGCATAATTTATGCACAGTTGGATCAGTTTTTCGTTTTATTTTTAATGCCTATTGTTGTTGTTATGTGCCATTGAGTCATATGTGACTCATAGCAACCCTATGTACAAGAGCCCTAAACGCCGTTCTATCCTGTGCCAACCTCACCATCTCCGACACACTCATTCCCATCACTCCACTCACAGAAAAGATCCAATCATCGAGGGTCTTCCTCCCCTGAGCCGTCCCTCCACTCTCCCAAACATGATGCCCCTCTGCAAGGACCAGTCCCTCCTTGCAACATGCCCAAAGTATGTCAGTCGAAGCTTCAGAATCTTTGACTCCAGGGAACATTATGGCTTCACCCTCTCCAGGACAAACCTGTTTGTTCTCCTAGCAGTCCATGGTATGTACAACACTCTTCTCCAGCACCACAACTCAAAGGCATCAATTCTCTTTCTATCATCCCTATTCAACTCTCTGATGTATAGCACGTAATTGCAAAGACTATAGCCTGGATCAGGCGCATCAAAACAAATATGAATGTATTCCAGTTTGATGGAATACACCTGTCTTTCAAAACACTTGGCATGGAATATAGATCATGATCAGGTCTAGGTCTAATTGATATTATTTCAGTTCTTTGGATATTGTTTATTTTTTGTCAGTGTCTTTTAAGAAGGTTGGATTTTCTTCTTCAGTCACATTGTTTCTTCTTGAAGTGGTTCAGTACTAACCAATTCTTTTTAACATAGTGACGCTTTCTTATACTTGTTTTGATGCATCTTGCATTTTAGTCCCATTTTGTCCTTTTTTTCCTAAAGATTTCTTGTTTTCTACATGTATAATATCTTTGATAGAATTCCACAATTCAACTAGTTCTTACTCGTTTCTTCTCAATATCTCATTTCTTGAGAGATTCAGTACTTGGGAACTTTTAAATAATTTCTTCAGCTTCAATTTTAACTTACATATGAACAGTAGATCTTGTGTTTAACAGTTGACTGATGGAGTTCTTTTCGTTTTTTATACAATGTATTGTTTTAACTCTGATTTTAATGAAAGTTTATAGAAAAGGTAGATTTTTCATTCATTCACTGTTGTGCATTTTACAATGTACAATAGTACATTGTAAAGCCCCCCCTTTTCTCCCTCCCGTTCCTGTTGTTTTTGTTTTCTGTTTTGTTGTTGTTGTTTTGTTTTGTTTTGCTTTTTGTTGGTTGTTTGGAGGTTTTGTTTTGGTTTTGTTTTTGAGGTTTTCTTGTTTTGTTTTTTTTTAATCTTAAATAGTTGGTTTGGTTCTCATGTTCTTAGTTGGTTGGACTTTGCAACATGCCCAAAGTACATAAGATGAAGCTTCAGAATCCTAACGTCCAAGGACCAACTTGGTTTCACCATCTCCAGGATGAACTTTTTTGTTTTCCTAGCAGTCCATGTGCATGTTGTTAGGAGGGTTTATTCCTTAGATTAGGTCATTATGCTTGGAGAAGTGGAAGGTCAGTGAAACAGAGGAACTTTCAATGAGATGGATAGACACAATTACCATATCAATGAGCTCATGTGTATCAGAAATGATGAAGATGGCATAGGATAGAACAGAGATTAGATCTATTGTTCATAGAGACCCAATCAGTCATATTTGACTTGAAGACACACAGCAACAACAACAACAACAACATGGTAAGGATCTATCTAAAGAACTAAAGAACAATTATAAGTTTAAGGGGTAGAGTGTACCTCATCCAAGTCTTAGCTTTTTCAATTATTTCATTTGTATCTGAGTACTGGAAGCTCATTAATAAGAATGACAGAAATATAATCCAAGCCTTTGAATTGCAGTTTGGAGAAGAGTATTAAATATCCCTTGGACTGTCATAAGAACAAACAATTCCATCTTAAAAGAAGTAGAACCAAGTTTCTCTTTAAAGGCAAGGATAGTGACACTTGCTGTAACGTAATTTAGGCAAATGTTAAGGAAGGGCTAGTTCTTGAAAAAAAGACATCATGCTGGGAAAGTTGGAGGTTTAGAGGAATAAAGGAGGGCACTCAAAAAGATGGAATGAAACAGTGACTTTAAGAGTGGTTTTGAGCATATCAGAGGTCATGAAGATGTCACAGGAAAGAGCACAGTTCACATCTGTTGTTCAAAGTGTCACTAAAAGTTGTAGTTAACTCTGGCACCAAATGACACTACAGCTTTTTGTTTTAGTACCATTGATTCTTGATCATATGCTACTTTCTAAAATGATTCAACCTTGACTATTTTTTAAAGTACAATAACTCTATGCATTCTTTCACCTTCTATTGATGCTTTTTGCATCATTCAGCATACTGTCCATGGAATCGTTCAGTATTGCAACTGGAGGTTTCATTTTGTCGTCAGTTATATTAGTTTGAGCGATTTCAAGTGTGTCCTTCCCTTTTAATTTTCTTAGTCCTGGTCTTTGCACTTTAGTTATAAAATTAGCCTTGACTTTTTAAAGTGTTCTTTGAAATTATCTTTCACTGCATATGAATGTTTTTCTGAAAAGAATAGACTTATTGGCCATTTTTAATAAAATAATCCTGTAATGTACTAGAAAAGGCAATAGTAAAGGAATTGTTTTTCAGTCTTCATCAAAAATAATGCTTCAGGATTTATGCTCTACATCCATGAAAATGTAATCTGCTAATAAGACTGTTACTCAGATTTATCCAGTACCCACTAAAGCCAAAATTGAAACAAATTATTTATGTCAACTCATGATGATAAAAATATCATATCTAGGTTGAATACTTTCACCTTACCTATCCAATTTGCATACATAACAAATAATTTAGAAAACGGGATTTTTATGAAGGAAAGGGTGGATCAGAATTCAAAAATGTTTTGTGAAAAACTCCCAATATTCACATGAACCACCTTGCTTATTAAAAGTGAAGAAAACATAATGCACTTAGTGAAGAGGATAAAAAAATGACAAACACTGTTGTCCTCAATATGGATTAAAACTTAACATCCAAAACCCAAAAATCCTTACAATTTGATTAATATGCAACATTCTGACAGACAGGGAAGGATTGAAGTTTCCAACAACTGCACTTTGCTTGAGCCCACTATCAACATCTGTGGTCGTAACAGTCAAGAATTTTAAAAGCAAAACAAAACAAAATGAAACAAAAACCAACCACATATTGGTTGGGGAATCTGCTTTCAAGCATCTCTTTAAAGTTCTAAAAAGCAAGAATGTAACTTTAAAATCTAACGTACACTTGACCTGAGGCATGGTAATTGAATGGCTTCATATGCATGTGAATGTTGGATGATGATTAAGGAAAACAGAAGAAGAATTGGTGACTTTTAACATGGTGTTTTCAAATCACGCTGATTATATCATTATAATCATTATCACCAAAAGAACAGATAAATTTGACTTTGAAAATAATACAACTAGAAAGATTCTTAGTAACAATAGGGAGACATTTTCTCAAATACTTCATCTTATAATAAGTTATACCAGTGTTTCTTCATATTGTGAATTGTGTCACTACAGATCAGAGGTGACTTTAAGGCACCAAATAACAAATAATCTCATTACTATTGTCATTGTTATGTGCAGTTGAGTCACCTGTGACTCATAGTGACCTTATAAACAACAGCTTTAAAGCCTTCCCTATCCTGAGCTAGTCTCACTAATTGTGACACACTAAGCCTCAGAAGTGGCATCCACTTCCTAAACAACATGTCTCTGGAAACTCTATGAATTTGTGTGTGTGTGTGTGTGAATAATTTGTTTATCTTTTTAATATTTTGGCTTTGTGCCATGTTCATGTGGAAAATAAAGCTTGAAAGATAAATTTCAATAGGTGTTTTTAATACAATTTAGGCTTCCATCAGCTATTCAGATAGAAATTTATCTAACTATCTTTCAAAACAATTCTCTAAACTTTAATTTTCTCTAATATTTTTCTTTTCTCTTTCTTTTTTTAAATTTATTTATTTTTCATTTCAATGAGCATCTAAAGAGATTTTGGAATTCCATTCATCCATTGTCGCACCCTTCTCCCCGCCCCGCCCCCCCCCGCAAACTCTATGAATTTTGATAAATGTTTATAGTTATAGAAAGACTTCAGGCCTTTTGCTCATAGGGTTGCTATGAGTCGTGCTCAAGTCAAAGGCAATCAATAACAACCACCCCCATTGCCTCTGTTAATGTATCAATCCACCTCATTGGAGCTCTTCCTCTCCTGTACTGTCCCTACACACTTCTGAGCATGATGTCCTTCTCCAAGAACCCAATTCTCCTGACCATGTGCCCAAAGCATGTGAGATGAAGCTTCAAAATCCTGGCCTACAAGGAGACTTTATTTTACCCTCTCTAAGACGCACCTATTTGTTTTCTTGGCAGTCCATTTTATGTTCAAGACTCTTCTCTAGCATCACAACTTGAAGGCATCAATTCTTCTTCTGTCATCCTTAGTCATTGTCTAGCTCTCTGAAGCATAACAAGTAATTGCGAAGGTCATGGCCTGGATTAAGCTCACCCTAGTATCTAGACTGACATCATTGTTTTTCAGCACTCTGGAGAGGTCTGTGACAGCAGATTTTCTCAATGCAATTTGTCTTGATTTCGGACTGCTGGTGTTAAGGATGTTGATGTGGAGCCTAGCAAGCTGAAACTGTTTACAACGTCAATCTCTTCTCCATATATCATGATACTGCCAGTTGGCCCAGCAGTGAGAATATTTGTCTTCTTTATGTTGAGCTTCAATCCATATTGAAGACTATAGTTTTTGACCTTCTACAGCTAGCGCTTCAGATCTTCTTCATTTTCAGCAAACAATGCTGTTTCATGTGCATATAGTAAGTTGTTGATGAGCCTTCTTCAATTCTAATGCCACATTCTTCCTCATAAAGCACTGCTTCCCTAATGTTCTGTTATACATATAGCTAGAAAGCATATAGAAACAGGATGCATCCCTGACACCATCCTTTCTGGATTTTGAACCATGCAGTGTTTCTCTGCTCTGTTTGGGATACTGCGTCCTGGTCCAAGTATAGGTTTCATATAAGCAAAATTAAATGTTCTGGGAGTTCCATTTTCCTCTAGGTTAAACACAATTTGTTGTGATCTGCACAAATACCTTTGCATAGTCAATGAAACACAGATAATGTCCTATTATCAGTTTGTTGTGTCAGGGAAATTCATCATTACAGTATAGGGTTTATCTATCTGTTTGTTGTTCTGGAGGTAACTTGTGGATTGCTTTAATGCTGAAAGCTATGCCACTGCTGTGTCAAGTGTTACAAGTATTACCCATGATGGACATGTTTTAGAAGATCTCCCAGATTAAGACTAGGATACAAAACTGGTCATCTACTTCTTAAATAGCAAGCCTATAAAAGCCTCTGAATGATCTAGGGTCTTTATGGGTCACATAATTCAACAGCACCACCTAACAACAACAACAAATTATCTGTCACATACCAAATAGTCATTGGATTTTGGTCTGTATTTCTTACTAAAATAATACTTTTATGAAGAAATATTTTGTCACTTTTGATCATTATTGATTATTCAGCATGTTGATAGTATAGTAATTAAATTTCTATTTACATATTCAAAGACTGCTGTCTAAATCCACATCATTCACTATTAATCACAAATGTTAATTATCATTAATCTAGGGTATAAATGTGACCTAAATTGGTTTATTAAGATTGAAATAAATTACTATATTCAGTTAAAAGAAAATATACCACTATTCAGTTGATTTAGACTAATGACAGCACTACGTATTACAGTTTGAAATTACTCCATAGAGGATTTTTGGCCTCAGTCATCATGGAAGCAGGTAAACACGTCTTTCCTGTGTAGCATCACTCATGCTAATCTTCATTACAATTGAATCAGAATCAACTCACAGGTGATACACCATCAGTGAATCAGAACTAACTCATAGGTGACTCACCAGTAGGTTTTCCAAGGTTGTAAATCACCCATCTTTCTCCAGCAGAGCCTCTGGAGTATTGAGCCTGTCAGAGAGGAATCACCACTGGGCTTCCAGTACAGTTCCATTTGAACTACAGGAATAGGTGGATCCCTGTGTGAGCTCAAAACTCAACCTTTATGTCAGTAGTTGAGCACAAACTGCTCATCCCACCCAGGAAACTTCTCAAAAAAATAAATGATTTACTTAAATTTTCACAGATGAAAAGAATGAAATGTGAACCTCAGAAACTCAGGCACTGCTGGTAGACTTCTCAAAACAATGAAGGAATCACAAACATGCAAATACAATTTAGATAAATTTTTCTAGCAGAGATGATGATAAGACATTTGCCCATACTCAGAAAGTTTACTGTCTTCATAAGTCATTGTTTATTAAATTACAGATTTGTTTGTTTAAGCTAAATAAGCACTTTTAGTTAAATTTATTACTGCTTAGCATTGAAAACTCCTCAGTAGAGCAGTATATGCGATTATTTACTACCTTCTATTATTTGCCATAATGGTTCATGTCCCCTAAGTGTGATGATTTGGTAGATGTTAAACCAAAATGCAATACATTAATTCAATTGGCAGTGCTTTCTCTGCGTGAAACAGGAGAAAGGGAAGCAAGTTAACCACATTTAACAATAACAATTTCTCACTACATTTTCTTAAGGCAAAAAGGTATTTCAATTAAGATTTTTCAGATTTAGACAAAACTTTCAAAAGATGATCTTAACCAAACTGTATTGAACTATTTTGTAGTTAATTTTCCAAGCTTCAATTTCTTTGGAAAATTTTAACATCAGATATTCTTAATTATTAATGATATTGCAGAGATGGTTTCAGGATATCTATCATTAATTAGAAATTAGAAAGAGATTTTATGGTCTAAAGGAAAGATGCCAGTCAATGAAAATGATGGCCAAATAATTACCTCTGTTTGACAATGTGTATTAAACTAATAAGAAGCATTAATCTTGAAAATAAATATGTTTAACTTTATAATTTAACAAGGTTTTTTGAGATCTCATGCAACCTCTTAATTACTGGTAACTTACTCATTTCCATCAAGTTGGAACAGACTCATTGAAAGAAGAGATTGTTTGTATTTCTCCTCCAGAGACACTCACTGGAGGATCCAAACCAACATAGAAGTTCCATGCTTGGGTTAGCAGGGCAGCTCCCTATATAGGATGCCATTTACTTCTACCTATAGTGAGATAGGAAGCTATTAAAAGCATAAAGAGCTATCAACAAACATCACTCATGTGTGTGTGTGTGTGTGTGTGTGTGTGTGTGTGTGTTGAGAAAAGAAAATGTAAAAGAAGTTGTTGAATAAAAAGGCTTAAAAACTTTGGTATCAAGAACCAGGAAATAAGGAGATGGATTGCACAGGGACTCATACATTCATTCATAGTGTTGCTTTGAGTCATCTATGACTCTACTGCATTTAACAAAAACAACAAACAACACCAATGAGATAGCTCAGTGAGCATAATAGAGAGTGATGCAATCATGCCAAAGGTGGGTGATTTTAATGTGCAGCCCTCAGATCTGGTGTTAATTGTTTTTGGTCGGACATTCTTCTAAGTGGCATAGCACTATCCATTTTCTGTACAGAGGTAACTTGTGGTTGCTGTGATGCTGAACACTGTGACAATGATGTGTCAAATGCGGTAATGGTTATCCATGGTGGACAGTATTTGGTGAAGCTCCCTGACAAAAACAAGTTTGGAAGCAGGAGTTGCATCCAATGACAAAATAGTTAGCCTCCAGAAACTCTATGAACTTGGAGAAAGGATGAAAGTTATACAAGTGTCCAAGTCCTTCATTCATAGGGTCGCTATGAGTTGTCTACAACGCAACGACACATAACAACAACAACAACAACAATAACAATTGCACAGGGAAATTCTGCAGTTAGGGACCTCTTCAAATTATTGAAGAGTAATGATATCAATTTGAGGATTAAGATGAATCTGATTCAGGCCATTGACTTTTCAATCACCTGCTATGAATCTGAGAGCTGGACAATGAATCTACCTGTGTTTATATTTGTTTGTCTATAGAAATCATTTGTCTCTGTTGAAGTACTGCTGTGACTTAGTGACTTAAATGTGTCTATGAAGCCGAGAATTACATCACCGATATTTTGAATACTGGTAGGGATAAGGAAAATGAACAATTTTTAGCAGTAATAATAGACTAGCTTTTATATATATATTTTTTTTCAAATATAAATGAGTTTTTAATCACTTTACTTATCATTGAGAAATAATGCTTACAACAAAATTTCAAAACTTTAATTATTTTTGTTAGAAAAGAATTATTTTTGTTAGCATTCTGTATACATAAATGTAATCATTGATACTGGTTTTAATTACGAAAAATGACAATGATATTGTTGTTGTTGTTGCTGTTATGTGCCATCGAGTCGCTTGTGACTCATAGCAACCCTATCTACAACAGCCCTAAACTCTGCTATATATTGTGCCAATCGCACTGTCTCCGACACATCCATCCCGATTACCCAGTCACTGAATCAATCCACATCAGAGAGGGCTTTGTCCTCCTGTGCTGTGTCTCCTCCCTACCAAGCATGATGTCCCTCTCTAAGGACCGGTCCCTCCTTACAAACATGCCCAATGTATGTTAGATGGAGCCTCAGAATCCTTGCCTTCAAGGAGCCACCCAGTTTAACCCTGTCCAGGATGAATCTGTTTTCCTAGCAATCCATGGTACCCCAATACTCTTCTCCAGCATCGTAGCTCAAAGGCATCAATTCTCCTTCTACCCTCCTTAGTCATTGTTCACCTCTCTGATGCATAACAAGTGATAGCAAAGACCATGGCCTGTATCAGACTCACCTTAGTCTCTAGAGAGATACCATTGCTCTTCAGAACTTTGGAGAGGTCCCTAACAGCAGACTTTCCCATCGAGATACGCTTTTTGATTTCCTGGCTACTGGTGCCAGAGTGTTGACTGTGGAGCCAAGCAAACTAAAGCTGTGAACAATCTCAATCTCCTCACCATCCATCCTGATGCTGCCAATTGGTCCAGTCGTGAGAATCTTTGTCTTCTAGACATTGAGCCTCAATCTATATTGAAGGCTGCTGTCCTTGACCATGTGCAGCAAGCGCTTCAGGTCCTCCTCAGTTTCAGCAAGTAGGGTTGTGTCATCTGCATAG
Source organism: Elephantulus edwardii (assembly GCF_000299155.1). Classification (NCBI taxonomy): domain Eukaryota; kingdom Metazoa; phylum Chordata; class Mammalia; order Macroscelidea; family Macroscelididae; genus Elephantulus; species Elephantulus edwardii. Next base: position 4,892,029 of record NW_006399923.1, on the reverse strand, counting down.
TGCAGACTGTTGATGAATCTTCCACCAATCCTGACACTACACTTCAGAGCCCAGCCTCCCAGAAAATCTGTTCTGCATACTAGTCAGTCAGACAATGATATTAATATATGTATATTCTCCCCTTTTCTACCCCCCGAAATGTAAACTTAAGTCAAAGAAGTACTTTAAGGCCATTATAGTTGAAAAATGATTAGTTTTAATTGTCAAAATTTTAATAGATGGTGATATACCTTCAGAAGAACTAAAGAAAGGGAAATGAAAAAGCAAAGTTAACTTGCATAATAATAAGAAAAATAGTCTTTTTCTGTATTCATCAGATATTTGCTACTCTATGCCATTCTTTAGAATATGTAAATCTAAAGTACAAATTACTGCCCCAGGTAGAAACTCATTAGTCTCTTCCTATTAGTTATGCAGCAAAATTCAGATTCAGATAAATTATAATCAAGTTTAGAAACAGGTTTTTTTCATGAATATCTCTAGTTATTGGAAGAAATGAACTTATCTTTCCTGACTGTTTAACATACCTTGTTTCATTTAAGCTGGATTTGAAGAAAAATTTTCAATAGAAGGGGCTTGTCTTCCCTTGCATGGAATATTGAAAAAAAAATTCACTAATTAAACGAATTAGTATTTATTGATCTACAACCCTTGAAAGGATGCACTTATTTTCAGATATGGTCTATATTATATTGAAGTAATATGGTTATTTGTTAAGAACTTTTATTATTTGTGTTTCTAGAAGAATTCCTTAAAACTACGTATGATCAAAGACAATGGTGGTAAAGAAGGAAGTCAAAACTGTTCTGAAAGAATTGCTAAAAAGCAACACCTTAGGAATGGACTGAAAACCAGTTGACATTTTTCAACAAATAGATACTGCCCTGAACATGCTTACCAGATTGTGCCAAGAAATCTGGAGGACTACTCCCTGACCAACTGTCTGGAAAACATCCATATTTATTCCTATATCAAGAAAAGGTGATCTGAAAGAGTGAGGAAATTATCAAAAAATAGCACTAATGTCACACACAAGCAAAATCCTTCTGAAGATTATCCCAAAATGACTGGAACAGTGCATTAACAGAGACCAGATATACAAGTTGAGCTTAGAAGAGGTGTGGCACTAGTGACATAATCACCAATGTCAGATGGATGTTGGCGGAAAGCAGAGAGAAGCAGAGGAATGTCTATGTATATTTCATTGACTATCCAAAGGCATTTATCTTTGTAGATCACAACACATTGTGGCTAACCTTGAGAAGGATGGGGTTCCAGAAGGCTTGATTGTGCTTATAAGAAACCTACACTTGCACCAGCAGAAACAGAACAAAGGAAGGAGAGACTTCTTGGTTTAAAATTAGGAAGGCAATGCATCAGGGATGCATCCTGTCTCCACACTTTTGCTATCTTTTGTGAAGTAAGGGTTATTTGGGAGATTGGACTTTATGAGGAGGAATATGACATCAGGATTGGAGGAAGACTCATCAACACCCTGAGTTATGTAGATGACCCAATCTTGTTTGCTGAAATGGAAGAAGGCTTGAAGCATTTGCTGCAAAAGGTCAAAGATTGTAGTCTTCAATATGGACTGAAGCTTAGCATAAAAAAAGCCCAAGATTCTCATCCTGCGCCATTTGGTGGCACCGTGATAGAGAAGAGATTAAGGTTGTCAACAATTTTATCTTGCTCAGATCCATGACAAACACTCTTGGCAACAGAAGTCAGGAACTGAAAAGATGAACTGCATTGGGTAAGTCTGCTGTCAGAAACCTCTCCAAATTGCTGAAAAGCAATGGAGTCAGCTTAGAGACTAACACACACATGATAAAGGCCATGGTCTTCACAATTATTTGCTTTGATTCAGAGAGCTGGACAATGACTATGGATGATAAAAGAAGAATTGATAACTTTGAGTTGTGGTGCTGGAGAATAGTATTGAACATACCATCAACCACCAGGAGAACAAATAAGTACGTCTTGGAGAGGGTGAAACCAATTTTCTTGAAAAGCAAGTTTTGAAACTCCTTCTCACATACTCTGGGCATGTAGCCAGGAGAGACCAGTTTTTGGACTTGGAATGATGAAGGGACAGTACAGGAAAGGAAAACCCTGGATGGTGGATGGACATGGTATCTGGAGTAATGGGATTAGATGTGACAGAGTCAGTGAAACTGGCTCAAGATAGGGCAGGGTTCAGAGCTATTGTACATAAGGTTGCTATCAGCTGAGGACCACTCAATGGCAAATAACAACAACAGCACTGTGAACCAATACCAATCCATTTATCAGTTTTTTCTACAGTGGTGACTTATGATATTCAAATGATATATTGCATTAACCACATCTCTTGTCTATTACCTTGTTAAAATTATAAAGAGCAAACATGTCAGTTTAAAAAGTAAGATGTGCCTAATGCACGCCATAGTGTTTTCAATTGCTTACTGTGAATCTGAAATTTGGACAACGAATAAGGAAGAATCGATTCCTTTGAACTGTGATGTTGTTGAAGAGTATTAAACATAACACTGCCAAAAGAACCATCAAATTTGGCTTGGAAGGAGTGCAATGAAAGACATGCTTCTTGGAAGAAGGTTCTCCTTAGAGGTAGAATTTTGATAATTTGGCTAAAAGGCTTTAGGATTTGGGGGAGAGACAAGGCCAGGGAAAGGGACATCATGTTTGGAAGACTGGAGGATCAGTGAAAGAAGTATAAATCATCAAAGAGATAGATTAACACAGTCACTGCGACAATGGGCATATTCCCAGTAAAGATTGTGAAAAGAAACAGGATCAGGCAAGGTTGAGTCACATATTAGCACCTTACATTAATATCAATTAAATTAGCCATGTGTTGCTAACATAAGTATTTAGGTCAATTAAAAGGGATGTTTCTCCTTTTGTAAATATATAGTCTCAACACGGTTTCAATAATCATTTGGATAACATATATTTGACCTTGAAAATCTTATGTATAAGACTTTTTCAAAAAATTTAGTTGAAATCTATAATCTTAGAAAAAAAAAATTTTAACACCATACTTATGTAATCAGCAAATTTGTATCAGTATAATGATTTTATATGAGATGAGATGGTATCTCATTGTGGTTTTGATTTGCATCTCTCTTTTTGCCAGTGATATGGAGCATTTCTCCATGTGTCTTTTGGTCATTTGAATGTCTCCCTCTGAAAAGTCTCTAAACATCTTTTGCCATTTTGTACTTGGCTTGTCAGTCTTTTTCTTGTGCAGGTTCTGCAGTATTCTGTAAATTTTCATTACACGGCCCTTCTCTGAGATGTCATTGCCAAATGTTTTTTGATTGTGTGTGTTTTGTTTTTCAGTAGCTCAAAATCATTGGCAGTAAGAGAGATACAAATCAAAACCAAAATAAGAT
>NW_006399923.1:4853566-4886452 GCF_000299155.1 Elephantulus edwardii | reverse complement strand
GGTGCGGTTGGTGCCGGATAGAGCAGGGTTTAGGGCTCTTGTGCATAGGGTCGCTATGAGTCGGAAACGACTCGACGGCACATAACAACAACAACAACAATTCAGTTAATAGTGTAAAGTGCCATGAACTGTACCATTAGCAGAGCTCTGGTAGCGCATAGTCTGTTGGGAGGGGCCTGGCTAATTCAAACAAAACATATCTCTTTGTTGGTTCTAATTCTCAAGCAACTCCAAAGGATAAAATCAGGAAATATCATGTTGTTGTTGTTCTGTGCCATCCAATCATAAGTTGTAGCAACTCTGTGCACAAAAGCTCAGAATACTACCCTCCTTGAGCTAATCTGACTGTGTCAGGTACACTCTCCCTACACTACCCCAGTTACCGTAACAATACATCTCATCCAGAGTCCACCTCTCCTGTCCGTCTTTCCACCCTTCTGATTATGGGATTTTTCTCTAAAGATTGTTCCTTTTTGACATCATGCCCAAAATAGGTTAGACAGAGCCTCAAAATATTTGCCTTCAAGGAGAAACTTGGTTTTACTCTCTCAGTGACAGACATCTTTGTTTTCGTGGCAGTCCAATGCATGTTAAATTATCTTCTCCAGCCTCATAACTCAACGGCACAAATTCTGTCATCCTTAGTCAACATTTAACACTCTGGTACATGGAAGGAAATTGGGAAGACTGTAGCCTGGTCTGGTACACCTTGGTCTTTAGATTGATATTATTGATCTTTAGCACTCTGGAAAGATCTCTGACAGCAGATTGTTCTCATGGAATTTGTCTTTTGATTTCCTGTTAGTGTCAACAGTGTTGATTTGTGGAGCTGAGCAAGCCGGAATTGCTAACAATCTTAATTTCTTCTCCATCTATCATGGTGCTGTCAATTTTGTGATCCATTCTGTCAAATGCCTTTGCATAGTCAATGAAACATAGATAGACTTCCCTCTGGTACTTTCAGCCGAGATAATGTGACATTGGCTATAATGCCCCGGTGCCACGACTTTATCTAAACCCAAGCTTGTGTTTCTGGTAGTTCTCTGTTCATGTATTAATCCATCTTGTTACTCACAACTTCTGAATATCCACTGGAGGGCCTGTTTTAAGTTGGTTCCAACTTGATGTAAATGAGTTTGAGCTGAATGCTAACAGAATTCCTTCTTGGATGGTAGGTAGCCTGGGAGGGAAAGAGAGAAAAATAAGAGTAAACTGTTGTGTTGTTATCATGTCCCATGAGTTGATCATTACGTCAAAGTGACCTTGTGAACAACATATCGGAATCTTTCTGTATCCTGCATGATCCTCACTATTTCTGCCATGGTCAAGCCCGTTGTTACAGTCACTGTGTTAACTCACCTTGTTGAGGGGCTGCTTCTATTTCTCTCATTGTCCACTTTTCCTAGCATGATGTCTTTTTCCAAAGACTTAAATCTCCTGACATCAGGCCTAAAATTATATGAGACCAAAGTTTTCCAACTTTGCCTCTAAGGAACATTCTGATTGCTGTTCCTCCAAAATAGATTTATTTGTTATTTAGGTAGTCTGCGGTATGTTTGGTATTCTTCACCAATACTTCTACCTAAAAGACATTTATCTGAATTTTGTCTTCATTATTCATTGTCCAACTTTCAGATGTATAAAAAGCAGTTGAAAACGCAATGGCTGAATCAAATGCATGTTAGTCTTTAAACTGACACCTTTCTCTTTAGCACTTCAGAGAGGGCTTTGATAAACCACCTTCCTAATGGAGCATGACTTTTGATTCTTGACTGCAGCTACTATGGGTATTGATTGTATTTCCAAGTAAAATTAAAACAATGGTAACGTCAATCTTTTCTCTCTATTTATTAGGATGTTGCCAACTGGTTCTGTAGTAGAAATTTTTGTTTTACTGATTTTGAAGGCTGTAATTAATTTTAAGAAGTCTTTGATCTTGTTCATTAAGTACTTCAAGACTTGTTTGCATTTTGCAAGTAAGGTTATGTCACCACTATAACACAAGTTGTTGATGAGTCTTTGTAAGATACTGATGACACATTCTTCTTTATATAGTCTGGGTTCTTGAATGATGTGTTCATTATACAGATGGAGAAAGGACACATTCTGAAACACAATCTTCCTCTTTTTTAATTTTTTTATTACTATTAATTTCCATGAACATCTACAGAGTCACTCCTCCTTCCAAGCTTGTTTTAATCTGGGGGCATATTCTAAGCAGTGGAATAGTTAGATCGTAATGGAATTTCTATGTTCAGCTTTGAATATTTCCTTTGAGGAAATGCCAAACAGCCTTCCAGAATGGTTGTACTATTTTACAATGCCACCAACAATGTATAAGAGTTCCTATCTGGCCACATCCTCTCCAACATTTATTGCTTTCTGCCCTGCTAAACTTTGCTACTGCTACTGGAGTGAGATGATATCTTATTGTGGGTTTGATGCTTCTCTCTTATTACCAGTGATTGGGAGTATTTCTTCTCTTCATGTGTCTGTTGGCCATCCAAATGTCTTCCTCTGTGAAAAGTGTACCCATGACTTTTTTCCTTTTTTGTTCTTGGATTATTATTCTTTTTCTTCTGGAGACCCTGGAGGCTTTTGTCACAAGGCGCTACTCAGAGATGGCATTGCAAAATGTTTGTTCCCAGTCAGTAAGTTTTTATTTTACCCAGCTGGGGGGAAAATGATGAGCACAAAGACTTAATCTTTAGAAGGTCCCATTCATCAATTTTATCTTCTTTAGATTGTGCATTTCTGGCTATATTTGGCAGTCTTTATACCATAGACTTGGAAGCAGGAGTGACATCCCCTTTCTAAACAACATGCCTCTGAAAACTCTATGAATTTTGATAAATGTCAATAGTTGTAGAGGGACTTCAGTCCTTTTATTCTTAGGGTTGTTATGAGTTGACTCAAAGGCAATCAACTAAAACAACATGCCATAGACTAGGCTTTCTAAACTTGATTCCACTTTGTCTCTTATGAACTTTCTGGGTTTGGGCTTTACTTCCAAGTCTCTCATTCAACTTGAGTTGATTTTTGTGCATGAAGTGAGATGAGGATCCTGGTTCAGGTTTCTGCAGGTAACAGTCAAGTTATGCCAGTACCATTGGTTGAAGAAGTTGTCATTTTCCCATTTTTATTTCCTTCTCAAATGTCAGCTGACCATAGATAGATGGATTCATTTCTGAGTTTTCAATTCTCTTCCATTGGTCTATGTGTCTGCCATTGTTCCTATACCACGCTATTTTGATTACTACCATTGTGAAGTTGGTTTTGAGATCAGGGAGTGTTATGCTTCCCACTTCATTTTTATTTTTCAGAAATTCTTTACTTATGTGTGGTCTCATTCTTCTCTAAATAAACATGACAATTTACCTTTTTTCTTATTGAAAAATGAATTTGGTGTGGTGTCTGTATTGGGATTGTTTTGAACATGTGGATTGCTTTTGGTAGGATTGCCATTTTCACAATATTGAGTCTTCCTATCTGAAAAGGGAATATTTTCCCATTTATTTAAGTCTTTTATTGTGTCTCATGAAAATATTCAGCAGTTTTCTTTGTATAGATCTTTTGAGTCTCTAGTTAGATTCGTTTCCAAGTTTGATTTGTAGTTGGCTATTGTCTATGGTATTGCTTTATTTGTTTCCTTCTCTAGTTAACTTTGTTACTGTAGAGGAATCCCACTGATTTTTGAATATTTATCTTGTATCCTGTCACTCTACTAAATTGTTCTATTAGTCCTAACAGGAATTTTTTTCATTGAGACCTTGGGGTTTTCTGTTTACACTATCATATCATCTGAATATAGGACTGTTTATCCATATCTTTGCTGATCTGAATGTGCTTTCTTTCCTTCTCTTGTAGTATTGCCCTGGCAAATACTTCCAATACAAATTGGCTAGACGTGGTGACAGTGTCCATTCATGGCTGGTCCCTGTTCACAAAGAAAATGCTTTTAGTCTTTGTCCATTTTGAATGGAAATTCCTTACCATTCCAATTTTGCTGAGTGTCTTAATCAGGAAGCGATATTGAATTGTTCTTTTTGTGTGCTGGTTCCCAATACGATGTCTCTTTGGGTGCAATACTTGTCTATCAGATGCTACACAAAAGTGCAGCTCCCAAATTAAGACAGCTTAGGAAGAAACATTGGCTATCCACTTCTGAAATAACATGCCTTCCAAAGCCCTATGAACAATAGCACACACTTAGATTAGTAGATATAGCATTGGAAGCTGATCCCTCATATGGGGAAACACAAAACTGAGGAGGAATATTTGGAAACAGCCACTAGTAATTGGTTCAGAGCAATTGTCATAGGGTTGTTATGATTCACTGACAATTAGATGTCACGTAATAACATATAGCATATTTACTTCTGTATGCTCTTTCAAATTAGGCTTTAGAAAGCTCTGACTAGAAAGCTAAATCCAACCTTTGACTTATTTTTGTAAATTCTCTATATCCCTGTATTCTCTCTCTCTCTCTCTCCTTCTCTCTGAATCTCTGTCTATTATCTATCTATCTATCTATCTATCATCTATCTATCTATCATTGTCATCATCAAATCTGAACCAAATAATAGCTGGGTTTCCAGATGTTTTCTTGGACTATTTCTCTTGTAATGCCTCTTGTGAACTTTAATAGACAGAGACACCCAGATTTTGGAGTAACAGTGCAACTCTTCAGTATGTTACTAGAACTCATATTTATGTTTTTTTAAAAAAATAAATAAGAAAAAAAATTATGTGCTATTTAGCCCTTTACAGAAAATTTATCACCCTGTACTCTCAGACTCATTTGACTTTACTTGTCCTTTTTACTATTCTTTTCTATGTTTACCCAAGGTATTCTGTACTTTTTTCCCTTCAGATTTTACCCTATACTTGCACCAACAAGTAGCTAAACATTTCCTTAATTTATGTTCCACCTCATTTTTTTTTGTTCCACCTCATTTTTGTAATAGAATTTAATATTACTAATTAAATAGTATACATACATGTCAATAATGCAAACACTTGCTTATTGAGTTCGCCTCCCCTTTTTTTTATAACCTGAATCAGGAGGCATCTTCTCTACATGTTTTTCAGTATAATTCTCCAATTTAGAATGTGATAATATTTTATAGTTTGGTACAAAATAAATGTATATGACTAACCACATTTTTTCCACCTATAGAAATTCCCACACATTATACTTCTTTTAAAAATTTATTATCAAATCATCTCAATATAATAATTTTGGGGAATAAAATTATTTTTGGAGTTGAAACTTTGTTTGAATGTTAGAATTGCTGCTATTAGCTCACAAAAGACAAGTGCTCAGCTCTGGTCTCACAAAGTTAGTGTGCTTTTCCTTTTAGATTTGATTTTCTTCAGCAATTTATAGAAAAATTACTGTCACTCAAATATGTTCATTCCCAAAATCTCTACTTCTGCTAGGTAGGAATAATTGACAGAAAAACTCTGTAGAAATTGAGGCACTGGGTTGTGATAATCACTCAGGAAATTGCCTCATTGGCCTGTTTTCTTTTTGGTTGAGAAAAAAATTATCTATATTTGTGAATTTATCTAGTTGGTAATGGAACAAAAGGAACTTGCTGTGATTATATTTGATACATAGTGTCTTCACTATAGCAGTTTTTCATTTCAATATGACTTGAGAGTTCAGGACTATTTATAGAGTTTGTGATACTTTCTTTTTTTTTTCTATAATTATATTTTATTAATTTTCATAGACATTTACAGAGATTTTGGGCTTCCACTCATTCATTGTTGCACTATTCTCTCTACCCTCCTCCCAGTTAGTTCTTGTCCAAATGCCACAGTGCTTGTCAAAGCCAGTTCTGATTAATCTTCTTTGTCAGTGTGTGATACTTTCTTGCTATAGAATATTGATATTTTATACCTGTACTCATTTCAGTAATGAATGCTTGTTTAAAAAAGAATTTAAAAAAACAAACTATCCTATCCTTTAATTTATGGAGAGATTTCTATTTTAGAAAAGGGAAAAAAATAGTTGTTCTTATCATATTGTTCAATGAAGCAAACATGTATTATTACTTTTCACAAATATTAACAAGTTGAAAATCTATTTCTCTTTATATATTAATCTCACTTTCACAGCAGTCTCCCTAGTTCCAATATGTATCTCTCTATACATCCTTTTTTTCTTTTTTCTTTTTATGGATGCAAGTGTGCACACACACATACATGTTGTTGTTGCACACCACCAAGTCATCTGTGACTAATAGCGACTCTTTGAACAACAGTTCTGAACCCTGCCCTATCCTGAGTTACTCTTATGGTCTCAGGCATTTCTGGACTCAATACCCCATTAACTATGTCCATTCATCTCACTCAGGGTCTTCCTCTCCTGCACTGTCCCTCCACCCTTCCAAGCATGAGGTCCTTTTCCAAGGACTTGTCTCTTCTAAGCACATGTCCCAAAGTGAGTAAGACAGAGCTTCAAAATCTTTGCCACCAAGAAGCAGCTTGGTTTCACCTTCTCCAAAACAGTCCTGTTTGTTCTTCTGGCTGTCCACAGGATGTTCAAGCCTCTTCTTGAGCACCTATACTTGAAGGCATCAACTGTACTTCTTTTAGCCTTAGTTATTCTTGAGGTCTTTAATGGATAGCAAGGAGTTGTGAATATCACGGCCCAAACCAGGCACACCTTAGTGTCTAGACTGACATCATTACTTTTTAGCATTTCAGAGATGTCCCTGACAGCATATTTCCCTAACACAATTCATCTTTTGATTTCCTAACAGCTGGTGCCAAGAATGTGGAGCCAAGCAAGCTGAACTTGTTAACATCTCCAATCTCTTCTAGTCAATATGCATCTGAGATTGGTAATAAACGTTGCTACAATCCCAAAGGCACCCACAGTTCAAATCCATCAACTGATCCATGGGAGACAGGTGACAGTCTCCTCTTGTGCAATTTATTGTCTCTGAAAACCTGCTGGAGGATTAGATATGGGTATGTTCTGACTCATGGCACACAACAACAACCACCACAATGTATATTTATCCGTTTCTATTTTTTAATTATATTTTAATTAAGATATGCTATAATTATACTTTTTTCCAATGTTCATTATTTTATATGTCAATATCTTAGTACTTAAAAGAAAGTCTTGAATGTAGAAAAAAAGTATTTCTTGTGTTGGATGTTCCTTGATCTCCTTTAAAAGACTTTTCATTTTTCTAACTTGTTTATTTAGTTATCAAAATAAAACAGGAAATTGGATGTGTCCTGTCTCCATATCTTTTCAACCTGTATGCAGAACAGATCATCCAGGAGGCTGGGCTCTATGAGGAGAAATGCAGCATCAGGATGGGTGGAAGATCTATCAACAATCTTGTTATGCAGGTGACACAACCCTGCTTGCTGAAACTGGGAAGGACCTGAAACACTTGCTGTTGAGGGTCAGGGACTGCAGCCTTCAATATGGATTGAGGCTCAATGTCAAAAAGACAAAGATTCTCACCACTGGACTAATTGGCAGCATCAGGATGGATAGTGAAGAGATTGAGATTGTTCAGCTTTAGTTTGCTTGGCTCCGCAATCAACACTCTTGGCACCAGCAGCCAGGAAATTAAAAGACAAATTGCAATGGGAAAGTCTGCTGTTAGGGACCTCTCTAAAGTACTGAAGAGTAATGGTGTGTCTCTGGAGACTAAGGTGCATCTGGTACAGGCCATGGTCTTTGCAATTACTTGTTATGTATCAGAGAGCTGGACAATGACCAGGGAGGATATAAGGAGAATTGGTGATTTTGAGCTTTGGTGTTGGCGAAGAGTGCTGAGGGTACCATGGACTGCTAAGAAAACAAACAGATTCATCCTAAAGAGGGTTAAACCGGGCTGCTCCTTAGAGGCAAGGATTCTAAGACTCTATTTGACATACTTTGGTCGTGTTGTAAGGAGGGACTGGTCCTTAGAGAAGGACATCATGCTTGGGAGGGATGGAGGGCAAGTGCAGGAGGGGAAGGCCCCCTGGGAGGTGGATTGATTTGGTGACTGGGGCAATTGGGATGAGTGTGTCAAAGACAATGTGATTGGCACAGGACAGAGTTTATAGCTGTTGTACATAGGGTCTCTATGAGTCACAAGCGACTCAACAGCACATAACAACAATAACAACAACAACAACAACAAATTAATAATCTATATGAAACAATATTCTTAGTTGTATAGACTAGGATGATAGTCTATTTCATCTGATAACTTAATATATATAAATTACTAAGGGGGATCTGGTGATGTAGTGGTAAGGAGTTGTGCTGAAAACCCAAAGGCACTTGATTCTAATCCACCAGGTAATGCACAGAATAAAGTTGGACAGTCTCCTCCTGTGTGATTTTCAGTCTCCAAAAACCCACTGGAATGTCAGCTGTATGTTGATTTCAGCTCATCAGCGCATAACAAGAACATCAACAGTTGTTAAGTGATCTAGCCAATCTGATGATAAATACTATTTCATCTGATAAATTGTAAACTTTAAAACTCTTTCTGTTAGGATAATACATGCTTACAATTGTATTTTATTTTGTTAGCCCCGTTGTGGAGCAAGATCTCTAGCTAACGTAAATGTGCACACATGGTCTTACAAAAAAGCAACAGCTGTGTGACCAATATAAAAGAATACTTTGTACACTCTGAGAGAAGGTAATGATGGTGATTTAGAGAAAGTGAAGAGACTGAGGCACTGCTCTAAAGAGATGGTGACAAGGTATAACAAGAGGAACCTCTGAGATAAAGGGCACAGTTAAAGTTTTTTCTTGCTTAACTGAAACTTAGAAAACCTGACTTGTAACTGCATTGAGTCAAAGTTTGCTAGATGATTGAGGAAACCAAAGGCTTCTTTTATTTATGCTGTTGAGCTGAACTTGAACTTGCATTAATTGAGGAATTGTGTCTTGTTAATCTGACTTGTAACTGCTGGACTTGAATTGTGAGATATATTTTGCCTCCTCTATTTTCCTACCTATTTCCTTAATACACCCTACAATGGTGAATAGAATCTGCAAGTCAACAATGAACTAGACTGAATGAGAAGTAGAAATAAGGTGCAGGAGCATGGAAGGTTCAGCATATCTAATGTTGTAAATTTTGATACTACAGATATTATTGACTGGGACAAATACCCCTGTATAAAGTGAGTGAAAATCAGACTTTGTCACACTCATTTTGTATCTGTTCCTTTTATAGTACTTTCCAGTTGGATTATACTCATAGTGAACTAATTAATAACAGAACAAAATATTGCCTTTTTTCTGTTAGATTTCAGTCCACTGGCATAGCTACTGCATCAGTCCATCCTGATGATCTTCCTCTTTTCACTTGGCCATCTATTTTATCCAATATAATGTCCACTTTATGAACTTAATCCCCCTCATAACATTTCCAAAGTAACATTCACAATCCTCACTTCAAGTAGTATTCTGATTAGAATTTTATTGTAGCAGATTTATGCTTAATAATATTTTATCTATACCTAGACCAGAAGCTGTTGTGTGAACACAGTAAAAGAACATTATTGTTGTTGACTGCCATCAAATCAAGCACAAGTCATAGTTATCCTATGAACAAAAGACTTGAAGCCTTTCTATAACTATCATCATTTTTCCAAGTTCTTGGAGTTTCCATAGGCATGTTGGATGTGATCTTACCAGAGGAACCACTAAAATCTCCTGAATATCTAGCCAATATATTGTTTGTCATTGTTGTTGTTATGTGCCATCGAGTCATTTGCGACTCAGAGCGACCCTATGTACCAGGGCTCTAAATGTCTTTCTATCCTGTGCCAACCTAGCCATCTCAAACACACTTATTCACACCGCTCCAGTCACAGAATCGATCCATTTCATCGAAGGTCTTCCTTTTCTTCGCCGCCCCTCCACTCTGCCAAACATATGTCCCTCTCCAAGGACCAGCCCGTCCTTGCAACGTCCCCAAAGTATGTCAGACAAAGCTTCAGAATCCTTGACTCCAGGGAACACTCTGGCTTCACCCTCTCCAGGACAAACCTGTTTGTTCTCCTAGCAGTCCATGGTATATTCAACACTCTTCTCCAGCACCACAACTCAAAGGCATCAATTCTCTTTCTATCATCCCTATTCACTGTCCAACTCTCTGATGCATAACACGTACTTGTGAAGACTAGAGCCCAGATCAGGTGCACCTTAGTCTCCAGCCTGATGTCGTTGATCTTCAGTACTCTTGAGAGGTCCCTCACAGCCAGCTTTCCCAATGCAGTTCATCTCGTGATTTCCTGGCTGCTGTTAACAAGAGATTGGAGGAAGATTCATTAACAATGTACAATATTCAGGTGACATAACCTTGCTTGCTGAAACTGAAGAAGCCACTGTTGTAGAACAGGATTGACACCAGGGTTCGGGTAAGACTGAGAAAAATTAATTATGTATATTGCGCTGAAATACTGGATTAATTATGTATATTGCACTGAAACAGATGAGGGAGAAAACAGTTTAAAAGAGATATATCATTGGGTCTTACGGTTATGATAAGAGTTCAGAATGAAAGTTGTATAGTGGAGTGTACTTGCGAAGGTGGAGCATTGTATACCAATGAAACAATTTTTCTTTTACTTTTCAAAGATAGGAGTGAACTGGGCGGGGAGGGGTAGGCAGGGAGAAAAGTGCAGCAATGAATGAATGGAAATCCAAAATCTCTGTAAATGTTCATTAAAATTAATTTTAATAAACCACAACAAAAACTAAAGAAGACCTGAAACACTTGCTACAAAAGGTCAAGGACTATAATCTTCAATATGGATTGAAGCTCAACATCAAAAAGACAAAAATTCTCACCACTGGGGCAATTGATAGCACCATGATAGGTGGAAAATAGATTGAGGCTGTCAGCAGTTACGGTTTACTCATATTCACAATCACCACTCTTAACACCAGCAGTCAGGCAATCAAAAGATGAATTGAACTGGGAAAATCTAGTGTCATGGCCCTCTCCAGTGTGCCAGAGTGCTGAAGAGCAACGATGTAAGTCTAGAGACAAAGATGCACCTAATCCGGGCCATGGTCTTCTAAATTACTTGTTATGCTTCAGAGAGCTGGACAATGACAAAGGGTGACGAAAAAGAATAGATGCCTTCATGTTGTGGTGTTGAAGAAGAGAATTGAGCATACCATGGACTGCCAAGACAAAACATCAGCCTGTCTTTGGAGAGGGTGAAACTAAGTCTCTCCTTGGAGGCTAGGCTTTTGAAGCTCTGCCTTACATCTTTTGGGCACATAGCCCAGAGAGACTGATCCTTGGAGAAGGACATCATGCTCAGAAGAATGGAGGGACAGTATAGGATAGGAAGACTCTAAATGAGATAGATTGATACAGTAGCTGGGACAATGGAGGTTAGTGTGTTGGAATTAGTGAGACTGGCTTAGGATAGGGCAGAGTTCAGAGCTATCTGTAAATTGCAAGTCACTCAATGGCATATAACAACAACATGCTATATTGGTTGATTTTATTTAAGTCTTTATTTATAGTTAACAAAACCTGGGGGAGGGCCTTTGTATTTAACGTTGATATATTTTGGAGGAACATTCTTCTAATAGGTACAGTACATTTTGTGAATATGCTGGCTGTATACTGAAGTAACCTGAGGTTGCTGTAATGCTGAACCTTGTGCCATTGGGGTGTCACATGCCATAATGGTTACCCATAGTGGACAGTGTTTGGTGGAGATGCCATTAAAACAGGTTTGGAAGCAGGAGTGGCACCCACTCCCTAATCTACATGCTTTGGGAAATTCTATGAACTTTGATAAATGTCAATAGTTATAGAAAATCTTCAGGCCTTTTGTTCATAGGGTCTCTATGAATCATGCTCAACTTGAAGGCAATCAACAGTGACTATCACTATTTCTCAAAGTTCATAGAGTTTAGAGAGGCATGTTGTCTAGGTAGTGGATGCCACTTACTCCATATTTATCTGTCCTCTTGCAGAAAATAAAGGAATGCAGCCTTCAGTTTGTGTTGCATCTCAACGTCAGGAAAATGAAGATTCTTGCCACTGGACCAATAGGTAGAATTATAATGGATGGATAGGAGATTGAAACTGTCAACAGCTTCATCTTGCTTGGATCCATGATTATCACCCTTCATATAAGCAGTCAGGAAATAGGGGGACACATTGCACTGGGAAAATCTGCAGTTATGGACCTTTCCAAATTATTGAGGGGTAGTGATGTCAGTTTGAGGACTAAGGTGTATCCGATTCAGGCCATGGTCTTTCAAACTACTAGCTATACCTGAGACCCTCATAATGAGTAAGAATGACAGAAAAAGAATTGATGCCTTTGGGCTATAGTGTTGGAGATGAGAACTGAATATCCCATGGATGGTCAAGAAAAGAGATATGTCTTGGAGATGGTGCAGCTGGAGTGCTCTTTGGAGACAAGAATGGTGAGACGTTACTTCTCATGCTGTGGGCATATTGATAGGAGGTGCTATTCCTTGAAGAAGGACATGATGTTGGGAAGGTGAAAGGTCAGTGAAAGATAAGAAGACCTTTAACCTGATGGATTGATATGGTGACTGCTGCAATGGGCTTTTGTGTGTCAAGAAGTGTGGGGATGTTGCAGGATAGAACAAAGTTTGGATCTTTTGTTCATAGGGTTGCTATGAGTTGTGCTCAACTCAACAGCACCAAACAACAACAACAAACTCATGGAATATTTTGTTTGTTTGTAGTGCTTAGTCAAAAATTTTGCAGGTCTCTCTTTCCAAAATTTCTAGCCTCAAAATTATAAACAAAAAGAAAATTAGAGAAGTTTTAACCCACACAACCTTGACCAAGTTGACTGTGGATCAGGCATCCCAAGAGAAACAAAATCAATAGGAAGGGGAGTGAGAGAGTTGATTATATCAAAGACTTTAGCCATGTGATTATGGTGACTAATAATTACAAAACATGTTCTCCAGATGCCTGAAAACAGAGACAGGTTTTCTATGCAGTAATCTTGATATAGGATTTCTTCTTTTTCAGGAATTCTCAGTTTTTATTCTTAAGATTTTTAACTTATTGTATAAGGCTCATTCACACAGTCAAAGATAATTTCCTTCTTTATTGTGTTTTGAGTGAAATTTTACAGGATATTTTTCCACTCATTCATATATTCTGATTTTCTTTTATGACATTAATTACTGATTCTACGCTGTAATAATATTCTTCATACTTTAAAATGTTGATTTTTGTTTCTGTCCGCCTTCTATCCTTTGTTTGTTTCCTTTCTATTTTCTCCATGCCAAAGTATTTCTTGTTTGATCTTATACGACTGATTGTTCTAAGAAGTGAGTACCACTCCAGTGGTGTGTTTCATCCTATAAGCAAATCGACAGTTTGACTGATAGTTGAGTCACAGGAGTGAAATTAGTCCCAAATTCAAAAGGTATCCTAATAGTAAAGAGTTGTGCTTTAAACCTAAAGGCATATGGTTTGAATCCACAAAGTGCTATGTAGGGAAAACGTGTACAATCTCATACTATGCAATTATAATACTGTGCCTCTAAAAACCCTCTGGAGAATCAGCTAAGAGTCTCTTTCTGACTGGAGAGCATACAACAATAAAAACCACATAGTCTTGGGAGTTCTAATATTTCTATTAGACCGGCAAGTCTGGTCATTTCTTTTCTTTTTTTTTTTTACGATTTTGAGTGTTGTTCCAAACTTCCTCTCACTCTTCCTAGAAATTTCTCTTCTGACACATTTTAGAGGTACAATAATTGTCGCTGGGCAAGATTTCGTTTCCCAGTTTGCATGGTAGTGGATATTGAAGTCTATGTTATATTAAACAGTAAATACACTAAGGTATATTATAGTAAATATGGTGTTGCTATTATGTGTCTTCGAATTGCTTACAACTCATATCAACCCTATGTACAATATCCCTTAACCCTTCTCTATCTGAGTCAACTTTAGTATCTCTTATACACCTACCCCATTGCCCCAGTCACTGAATCAGTCCATATCATCAAGGGTCTTCCTCTCTTACTCTGTCCCACCAACCTCCCAAGCATAATGCCCCTCTCCAAGAACTGCTTCCTCTTTGCAACATGCCCAAGGTGTGTCAGACAAAGCATCAGAACCTTACCTCCAAGGAGAAGCCTGTTGCTCCCTCTTTAGGATGAAACTATTTGTTCTCCTAGCAGTCCATGGTATATCCACTACTTTTCTCTAGGACCACAGCTCAAGGGCATCCAAATTCTCCTTCTATCATTCTAGTCATTTTCCAGTATTCTGATGCATAGCAAGTAATTGCAAAGACCATGGCCTGGATCAGACGCACCTTAGTCTCCAGACTGACAACATTGCTCTTCAGTACTCTGGAGAGATCCCTGACAGCAGACTTTCCCAATGCAATTTATCTTTGGATTTCCTGGCTGTGGGTACCAAGAGTGCTGGTTGTGGAGATAAACAAACTCAAGTTGCTTACAATCTCAATATCTCCACCATCTATTTTGGTGCTGTCAGTTGTCCCAATGGTGAGAATATATGTTTTCTTGATGTTGAGTTTCAATCAATATTGAAGGCTACAGTCCTTGACCTTCTTTTGCAAGCACTTCAGGTCCTCCTCCTTAAACATCCCATAATATATTTAATTTTCCAGCACCACAACTCAAAGGCATTAATTTTTCGTCTGTCATCCTCAGTCATTGTCCAACTCTCAGATACAGAGTAAGTAATTGAGAAGACTGGCTTGTATCAGACACCCTTTAGTCTCTTGACTGACATCATTGTTTCTTAGCAATCTGGATAATTTTATTTTATTTATTAAAGCTTATTTTAAAGATTTGTCCTATCTATTAATTTTAATTAACAGGTGTTGGTGGTGCAATGGTTAAATACTCAGTTGCTAACTGAAAGTTCTGAGGATCAAACCCACTAGAATCTCTAGGTTGCTCTGAGTGCCATTGAGTCATAGAGAACTCATAGCAACCCTATGAAGGAAAGACCTGGATACTTAAACAACGTTCATCCTTCTCTAAGTTCATAGAGTTTTCAGAGACAAGCTATTTCAGTAGTATGCCACTCCTGCTTCCAAGGCTGTTTTAATCTGAGAGCTCCACCAAACACTGTCCGCTATGGGTAATCATTATATCATTTGACACTTCAATGTCACAGTGTTCAGCTTCACAGCAACCACGAGTTACCTCTGTACAGCAATTGGACAGACCACTGTTTTTTTGACCAAAACCAATTAAAACCAGGCCTGAGGGCCACAGATTAAAATCACCCACCTTTGGCTTGTTAGCATAAATTTCTATTCACTAGGCCAACAGAGCTTTCTCCTCGACTCACAGTAATTCTATGAAAAACAAATCTAACCTTTGTCTCATCCTATGTCATCCATGAGACATGCTCGAGCCCCTTGTTACAGTCACCTATCAATTCATCGTGTTGAGGATCGTCTTTTCGTCTCTGACCTTCCACTTCTCAGCATAGTGTCCTTTCCTACACACTGAGACTTAAACTGTTGTTAAGTGGTATCAAGTCATAGATGACTCAGTGACTCTATGAACAAAAGACCGCAGAAACGATATAGAAGAAAATAATGTAGCATTCTGTATTTGTAAGGATTGCAATCAGATCTTGGCAAATCTTATTGGACAATTCTTTATAGAGACAGTATAGGTAAGTAGCAAACAAATTAGCATCAGGATCTTTGTTTATTTGATTGTTGAGTTTTTGTTTGTTGGTTTGGGTTTGTTTTGTTTTTGGTTTTGTTTTTTTTTTTTTTGTCTTTAGAAATAATATGTCCTTGGTTAAAGAAGTCAGATGCTAATCAAAATATCATGGATTCAAAACAACAGGCAGCTCTATGGGTAAAAAATGAGGCTCTCATAAGTGGAGTGGAGTTGGGGATATGGATTGTATAACGATGAAAGAATTTTTCTTTTACTTTTCAAAGAGAAGAGTGAACTGGGATGGGGAGGAGTGGGAAGGGAGAAAAATGAAACAATGAATGAATGAATGAATGTAAATCCAAAATCTCTGTACATTTTCATTAAAATTAATAATAATAATAAATTTAAAAGAAAACCAAAAAATGAGGCTCTCTGCTGCTGTAAAGATTTACAACTTTGGGATTCCCATTGGAAATTCTCTGTTCTAAAGATTATGAGAGCATGTAAGGGACTACTGAAAATTAGTTTGGGCTTATTTCTTTATCCTTTTTTACCTAAATACGAGAATAATTAGTATTTAGAGCCTATTTAAAAGTTTCTATTTTCTTATTTCTGATCTGTAAAATCAGAAACACTGTGCACATGTTACAAGATGACTTAGTAAATATTGACTGCAAGAGTAATGAAAGAAATACCACATGGATTCATTCTAAGTTTACATAGATTTCTAATGTTTGATGATAAATATGTAACATATTCTTTATTCTATATTTTTTAACCAAGCAAATATCAATTACCAATGCCAGCATTTTGCACTGATGTGTGAATTTTTAGATTCCTTAAATTTCAGTTAACTTTTTTATTAAAGCAACATAGTGGTGAATTGAATAACATGTATTAAATTTATTTATAGAGTATCACCCCATTTGATACTCATAAAGTCTTTGTTTTAATTACTTTTTTTAATGTTTTCAGTCATTGTTGTTATTATGTGTGATGAAATTGAACCTGCCTCATATCTGACCCTCAGAGGGTTTTTAGAGGCTATTTATCTCAAGAGAAGAGACTGCGCATTTTCTCCCACAGAGTAGCTGGAGGATGTGAGCCACATTCCTTTGGGTTGGAAGCATAATTCCTTAGTTTCTAGACTATCCCAGTTCAATTCTAAAATATGTAAATAGTTGAGCATTGGACGTCTAACCAGCAGATTCTTAGTGTGAATGTGCTCAAAGATACCTCAAAAAAAGGCATGTTGATCTGATTTTGAAAACGTAATCATTTAAAATCCAATTTATCACAGTTCAATTCTGCTGCACATGAAGTCTCCATGCGTCAGAGTCACTTCAGAGGCAATCAGTGTAACTGTGTCTTTAATTTATGTTTTACAATTGATGTGGTAAGAAGTCAGGAAAACTTTAGGAAGAAATGACACACATTTATAGCTAATGAAATTAGGCAAACACAACTTATAAATCCATTAAGAATAAAGATTTTTTAAAAAAGAATATTTTTTAAAACCCCATAATTAGTAGATGTTATGCAAATTGTAGGTTTGTCTTTTTTTTCTAAATTTTTTCACTGACTTGGTAAATTATATGTGCATCATACAATTGTCTTTGGTTAAAGTTGCCCTGTACGATGAAAATTATAATTAAGGAGAAAGTGAATATGCACTCAATTTAACCTTCAAGAAAAGGAAAGAGACCATCTGTTTTATTACAATGTCTTTAGTGTGCAAATATGATGGTAGTGGTTTATACCCTCTATTGTTGACACCACATTTAAACCTATTTTTATGGATCATTTCATACAATATCTCCCTTAGGGAGACTTATGAAGTGACAGGAATGCTTGTAATGATTCTTCAGCAATAATTAGTAATAGTTGTAACCCCTAGAAAATTTTTAAGCCATCAGATTGACTTCTCCCCCCAATTTAAAAAGCTTATATTAAACAAAGTATATTCAGGGATCATAGTATGATAGTTCCATTATGTTAGGGGCCAACTAGTATATACTGCCATGGAAAAGCAAAATGGAATAAAATAATTGGGTAGGTTTTATATACAGATTAAGAAAGCTTACATTAAAAACAAAACACACCAATATAAATGTATCTTAAAACTTTTAAAAGAACTAAAGTTGTGTTGAAGGATTTTAAATTGGATGTACTCAGAATCATGTTCACTTATAGAAATCTGTTTAAAATATAAGGCAGCATTAATTTTTATGACTTTTTCTCATGTTTAAATTGGAGTAGTTACTCTTAAAATGAACTTCATTACCATGAAGCAGCGATGCACTACAGAATTGTAAAGATATTGGCAAAAGATAAAATTTATTTTAGGAAGAGGAAAGATCTTCATATATATCAATGTAGCCAAAAGTGTGAAAAATCCAATCTGCTTTATAGTGTCTTCAGCTATTCGAAACAGATATTCCAACAAAGTGATTGCTGCAAGCTTGTTAAAAGAAAAAGTGCAAACCTTAAAATATTGCCTCCGAAGCAAATTCCACGAGAGTCTAATGTGTGAGATTTCTTGGAGTTTTGTCATAAAATAAAATGAAATATCGTCTTTTTTGTAATTTACATTTTCTAGTTTCTTGCAGCATAATGATGAATAATAAATAAATGATACAGAAAAAAATGGTGACTTAGTACCAATGATAAGAAAATATCTTTGATAAGAACAATCTTTCATTGCCATTTTGGATGAGGGCTGTAATTGTTTATCTACTGTTTTTATGTTTTGCTTCGAGTTTTGTTTTATTTTGTGTGGTTTTTCAATTGGTTGTTTTTTTTATTTCTTTGTTTGTTTGTTTGGGTTTTTTTTTTTTCCCAGTGTTGGAAAGGAAGTGTCCTTCACCTGCATATTTTGGTGAAATATTTGTGTGTCAGATATTGTTCCAAAGTTGAGAATCCAAACTAAGACAAACTAGGAAGAAGGATTGGTTATCCACTTCCAAAATAAGAGACTTTAAAAACCTTGTGTGCAATAGAGCAAACACTTAGAGAAACAAGCAGAGCCCTCTACTGGGAAACACAACTGAGGAGGACCAGTTGAAAGCAGACACCAAGGACTGGAATGTGGAATGTGAGAAGGTAGAAGGTTGAATGTAAGAAAATTGGACATTGTTAAGAAAGAAATGGAATACATAAATATTAACATACTAAGGACTGGTGAAATAAAATGGTTTGGCTAGGGATATTTTGAGTCAGAAAAATCACAGGGTATACTATGCTGGAAGTGAAAAGGTGAGGGAAAAATGGGGTCATATTCATGGTTTAAAAGGTCATTTCAAGTTCCATCTTGTAATACTATGTTGTGAGCAACAAGATGGTATTCATCATACACATACTAAGAAGTCAGGATAATACCACTAACATTCAGATATGTGCACCAAGAATCAGAGCCAAAAAGGAGGAAACAGATGATTTCTACCAACTTTTGTAGTTGGAGAATGATTGAATGTGCACCCAAGAAACATCAATAATAAAAGTTGGGAACAGTGAAGAAGATCACTAGTAGGAAAGTATGGTGAGAGAAATGAGGCTGGAGATGGAATGATAGAATTTTGTACAATCAAAGTTTCATTCATTATTTATTGTTGTTGTTTGTTATCTGTTATTGAGTGAAGCAGTATGCACAGTGAACCTGCAAAGAATCTATCTGAGCCCTGATCTGTCCTGCACCATCGTCTTACTTCCTGACACAGAAGAGCCCATTGCATCAGTCACAAGATCAGTCTACTTGTTCTAAGGTCTTCCTCTCCTTCCCCAACTCTCCACCATCCGTAGCATTATATCTCTTCCTAGCAATGTGTCCAACGTGTGTGAGGTGAAGCCTCATCATTCTTGCCTGCAAAGAGCACTCTGGCTGCATCCTACTCAAGATATATTTGTTTGCCGATTCATTACAAATGTCTTTCATAAGAAATGTAAACAGCAGTTATACACATAGACTTCACCTGATGCTACACACAAGAATCAGATCAACTACATCTGTGAAAATAATTTCTGGGGAAGCTCAGTATCAGTTGTGAAAACTAGGGCAGATGCTGATTGTGGAACACCATTAACTACTCGAAGGCAGGGTAAAACTACAGGGGGAAAAAAATTAGGACTGCCAAATACAGCCAGAAGTGCTCAGTCTGTAGAGGATAAAATTGATGAATAGGTTCTTTTAAAGAAAGAAAAAAAAAACCCTTTTTCCAACAGAGTGAAAAGAAAACCTACTGATGACAGGGGGAACACCAACATTTGACAATGCCATCTCAGATAAGGGTCTCATATAAAAAGTTTACAGAATCTTACAGGGCCTCAACAAGAAAAGATGGATATATTGTTGTTCAGTGCCATCGAGTCTTGGGTGACTCAAAGTGACACTATGAACCAAAGTCCTCGACACTTGTGTTCATGACTTTCATCCTTTCTCCAGGTTTATAGGGTTTCCGGAGGCAAGCTATTTACATAATTTAATGCCACTCATGCTTCCAAGCTTGTTTCAACTGGGGAGTGCTACCAAACACTGTCCACCATGGGTAACCATTATCGCATTTGACACATCAGTCAGGGCAGGGGCAGCACCAACATTTGGCAATGCCATCTCAGACAAGGGTCTCATATAAAAGTTTACAAAATCTTACAGGGCCTCCACAAGAAAAAGACCAATAATACAATTAAAAAACGGGCAAAAGACATGGGCAGACTTTTCACAGAGGAAGATATTCAGATGGCCAACAGACTCATGAAGAAATGTCCAAAACCACAGGCAATAAGAGAGATGAAAATCAAAACCATAATGAGATACCATCTCACTCCAGTAGCAGTGACAACATTTAACAGGAGAGCAAGTGATACATGTTGGAGAGGATGTGACAAGATAAGAACTCTGATAAACTATTGGTGGGATTGTAAAAGGTACAACCCTTCTACTGGGAGTTTGGTGTTTCCTCAAAAGTCTAAACATAGAAATTCCATATGACCCAGCTATTCCACAGTTTGGAATATACCCTGAGAAAATAAGAACTGAGGTACAGAGATTTTGTACACCAATGTTCATAGCAGGGTTCATTATCATCGCAAGGACATGGAAACAGCACAAATATTCAATCACAATTGAATGGATTGAGAAATTATGGTAAATTCACACAGTAGAATGTAGCATGCAGGAGCAATGATATTGTAAATTATTACCTAACTTGGGAGGGACTGGAGAGCATTATGTTAAGTATTGGACTAACTCAGACCAATAAAGAGAAATACAGTATAAGACCATTATTGTAGAACGTCTATGAGGATTCAAGGGGTGGGGAGCAGAGGGGTGAGGATGGGAGGGGATAGTGGTTAATCATAGGGTCACAGAATTTGATGGATGAGTGGAGGGATGGTTAAGGGAAATGAGAAAGATCCTTTGTGAAAAAGAATACCAAGTGACATATTTCAACAGACAAATACTGCTCTGGACATAGTCACCAAATTGTGCCAAGAAATCTAAAGGACAAACTACCAGGTCGATTGATTGGAAGAGATCCATATTCACTCTCATTAAAAATCAAAAATTAGTGAGTGTGGATATTTCCAGAAGGTGAAAATTAGTAAACAATACCACTGCTATCACAAACAAGCAAAATCTTGTTGAAGATTATAAAAGAACAACTAGAACAGTATATCAGTAGAGAAATATCAGAACTACAGGCTGGGTTTAGAAGAGGTCATAACACTGAAAACAACATCAATGTCAGGTAAATTTTGGCTGAGAGTGAAGAGAACCAGAGGAATGTCCATCTATAATTCATTGACTGTACATAGGCTGTGATAGATCACAACAAACTGTGGCTAACTTGAGAAGAATTGGAATCCTCAAACACTTTATGAAACTTATACTTGAGCCGGCATGTGGTTGTCAGAACTGAGCAAGGAAACACTACATGATTCAAAATCAGGAAAGGAGTGCGCCATGAATGCATCCACTCTGCATACCTTTTTTAAATTGAGATTTTAATGAAAGTTTATAAAAAAACTTGGATTTCCATTCATTCATTGTTACATATTTTCCTCCCTGCCCTTTTACTCACCTAGTTCCCTTTTTTCTCTGGAAAAAAAAATTCTTTCATCGTTATACAGTCTCACCCCAGTCCACCTTACTATGCAGCTCTTACACTTTTTCAATCTCCCTGCGGAACACAACGTTGAGGAGGCTGAACTTTATGAGGAATGGCATCAGGACTGGAGGAAGACTGATCGTAACCTGTGTTATGCATATGACACAACCATGTTTGCAGAAACTGAGAAGGACCTGAAGAATTTATTGCAGAAGGTCAAGGACATAGTCTTTAGTACGAATTGAAGTGCAACACCAAAAAGACAAAGATTCTCACCACTGGGTAAATTGACAGCACGATGATAGAGAAGAAATTGAAGTTGTTATCAATGTCAGATTGCTTGGCTACCAATTAACACTATTAGCACAACCTGTCAGGTAATCAAGAGAAGAATTGCTCTGGGGAAATCTAATATTAGGGACCTCTCAAAAATGCTGAAGAGAACGGTTTAGGAGGAATACATGATTAGCTAGTGTCATAAGAGTCCAGAATAAAAGCTGCATACTGGAGTTGACTGGGGGGAGGGGTGATTGTGTAACGATGATTTTTTTTAACTTTTTTAAAGAAAAGAGAACAGGGGTTGAGGGGTGGGCTGGAAGGAAACTATGAACTATGAATGAATGGAAATTCAAAGTTTATGAATTTTTATTAAGATAAATTAAAAAGAAAAAATACTGAAGAGCAACAATGTCATTCTAAAGACTAAGTTATGCTTGATGCAGTGCATGATCTTTTCAAGTACTTGTTATGTATCAAAGAGCTGGAAATTGACCAAGAAGAAGAATTGGTGCCTCTGAGTTGTGGTGCTAGAGAATATTGAATATACATTGACTGTCAAGAAAACAAACAGTTTTATCCCAGGGAGGGTGAAACCCAATGCCTCTTTGGAGACAAGGGTTTTGTAACTTCATCTCATATACTTTGGCATGTGCCAAGGAGATATCAGTCCCTGGAGAAGGATATCATACTTGGAAAAGGGAGGGGCAGTTCAAGAAAGGAAAATCCCACATGAGGTGGATTGACACAGTGACTACGGTATTGGCGATAGGTCTGTTGGGCCCAGTGAGATTGGTTCAGGATAGAACAATTAGAGATATTGTCCATAGGGTCTCTATGAGTTGCAGGCAACTCAATGGCACATAACAGCAACAACAACAAGTTTTTTGAAAAGGTTAATCTATAGTATCTCAGAACACTGAAAATACTAATATCAACCAGAATGTCAATAAGAAGTGTTATTGATTGCCTTCGACTTGAACACGCCTCTTTGTGACACTATGAACAAAAGGTCTGAAGCCTTTCTAGAACTATTAACATGTATCAAAGTTCATAGAGTTTCTGGAGGCATTCTGTTTAGGAAATAGATGCCACTCCCGCTTCCAATCAATTGAAGACTCAGTTAAAAATGTATTGCACTGCAATCCCAGAGGCGCACGGTTGGAATCCACCAGATGCTCTGCCAGGACAGGAGGGACAATCTCCTCCTGTACCAGTCAGATCTGATCTGACGGTACACAGACACACATACACAAAATAATAATAAAAAAAAGAAAAGAAAAAGAGCCATCTTTAAAAAAAGATTTAAAAAAATGTATTTGAAGCAAAACAAAACAAACACAAAAACAAAAACCCATGCCAGCATACTAGGCCTTGATTGGCTCCAACAAGAGGCTCCTGGCCCACAGCTTACTAGAAATCCTTCTGTTATCACAATAATGATCTTATTCAGTATTTGTCCTTATGAGACTGAGTAAGTCCACTCAACATAATGTTCTCCAGTCTCTCCCATGTTATATCATATTTTTCAAAATCATCTCTCCTGAGTGCTGCGTCGTATTTAATTTTGTGAATGCAGCACAATTTCTCAGTCCATTTGTCTGTTGAGAGACATTTGGACAGTTTCCATATTCGGGTGGGCAAAGGGAGAGAGTGAAGGAATTTGAAAAGATTCAAAATAGACCTGAATAGGTGGGGTAATAATGGGCATGTATCAATGCTGATTAATTTTATAAAACACAGTGTATGAGTTCATTCATATTAAACATAATGTGAATAGAGGGATGTGTGTAAACAAAATATAACTTATATGAATTTTGTATGTAAATCAATATAAAATATAATGAATGAAAATAAGCCAAAAGAAAAAAAATATATAAAATTTTTTAAAGGTTTCATTCAGCCAAAGGGTCACTTCACTGTGGTTGAAAGGAGTATGATTTATTGTATTTTGGAAATTTAATACGTTTTAAAGTGTTGTGTTTGAATTATGTTCACAATTTGCCAAGTTGTTCATGTGTAAACTTGCCTTTTATTGTTGTTATGTGCCATCGAGTCACCTGCAGCTCATAGTCATCCTATACACTTTAGTTATGAAATCTTCCCTACCCTGAGCTAATCTCATTAACTCTAGCAGACTTAATCCCATTTCTCCAGTAACTGAGTCAATCTATCTCATCCTGTGTCTTTTCCTTCTGTGCTATCCCTCCACCCTTCCAAACATGATCTCAATCTCCAAGGACTGACTCTTCGGGCTGACTCTTCCTGGTCAAGCGCTGAAAATATATATAAGAGCCTCCAAGTCCTTGTCTCCAGGAAGCAGCCAAGTTTCACCCTCTTCAGGACAGACCTGTTTGTTCTCCTGTCAATCAACAGCATGTCCAACACTCTTCTCCAACATCACAACTCAAAAGTATTGATCCTTCTTCTATCATAGCTAGCTATTGTCCAGCTCTTGGATGCATAGCAAGTAACTATGAAGAGGATGGCCTGGATCAGGTGCACTTTAGTCTCCAGACTGACATCGACGCTCTTCAGTATTCTAGAGTGGTCTCTGACAGTTGGATTTTCCAGTGCAATTTATCTTTTCACAATCTCAATCTTGTCGCAGTCCATCATGAAGCCTGGTTATGAGAATCTTCATTTTAATGACGTTGTGCTCCAATCCATATTAAAGACTACAGTCCTTGGCCTTCTGCAGCAAACACCTCATGTCCTCTTCAGTTTCAGTAACCAGGTTGTGTTATCTGCATAAAGCACATTGTTAATGAGTCTTTCTCCAATCCTGAAGTCACATTCCTCCTCAGAGAGTCCAGCCTCTGAAATGGCCTGTTCTGTAAACAGATTGAGAGGTGTGGAGATAGGATGCATCCCTGATGCACAAAACTTATCTACATTGGATTAAAGTTTATACGATATCCTTTCTTGTGTTTTTCAGGCTATGATAAGCTATAAAAACATTATTTTTATTGATCTGAAAGAAAAAGGTAAATCACCAAGTTTTAAACTTCCACATGTCTTCAGAGATGTATTTCTTTCATTCGCATAGAACAGAATCTAAGCCAGCAATTCATACACATTCTTCTAAACTTCTTTTTTCAAATTTACTCAATTTGTGTCTGTTTCCTTCAGCTCCAGCATCAGATTGGAATAAATGATATTTACAGAGAGTGCATAATCAACACAATTAATCCATTCCCATGATTTCATATGATCAAATTCCTGAAATAACCTATAATCAGGAGAGGATAAGTAGATGAATGGCACCATCTAAGGATAAAATCCCTATGCACATCAAAAAGCTTCTCCAGTATGGTATAAAGGAAAGCCACAGACAGACTAGGAATAAATATTGGGTGACAAGAGGAGTGTGGGGACTTATGAAGAATCTGCATTAAGTAGATGACACAACCTTGCTTGGTGACAGTGAGAAGGACTTGATGCATTTGTTTCAGAAGAACAAGAAATGTAAACTTCGGTATGGATTACATTTCAATGTCAAGAAAACAAAGATTCTTACCACTAGGCCAATAGGCAGTATCATGAAGAATGGTGAGGAGTTTGAAACTATCAATAGCTTTATCTTTCTTGGATGCATAATTAACACCCTTGGTGTGAGCAGTCAGGAAATAAGGAGAAACATTGCAATGGGAAAATAGGCAGTTAAGGACTGCTCCAAATTATTGAGGAGTAATAATGTCAGTTTGAGGACTAAGGTGTGTCTGATTCAAGCCATGGTCTTTCTGATTACTTGCTATGCATCTGAGATTTGGACAAGAAGTAGAGACGACAGATAAAGAATTGAAGCCTTTGAACTGTGGTGTTAGAGAAGAACACCGAACATCCCATGGATGGCCAAGAGAAACAGACATGTCTTGGAGAGGCTGCAGCTGGAGTGCTCTTTTAAGGCAAGAATGATGAGGCTTCTCTTTACATACTTTGCATGTGCTTTGCCGAAGGATTATTCCTCAGAGAAGGACATGAGTCTGGGAAGGGTAGAGAGTCGGTGAAGAAGAAGACCCTCAACTAGGTGGATTGACATAGTTACTCCCAAAGAGGGCTCTTGTATGTCAGGAAGTGTGATGATGGCTCAAGATAGAACAGGGTTTAGATCTTTCGTTTATAAGATTTCATGGACTGCCATGAGAACAAAAAGGTTTGTTCTAGAGAGGGTGAAATCAGGTTGCTCCTTAAATGTAAGTATTCTGAGGCTTCTTCTGACATACTTTGGGCATATGGAAAGGAGGGACCAGTCCTTGGAAAGGGACATCATGCCTGGAAGGGTGGAGGGACAGAGAAAGAGGGGAAAATCATCAATGAGATGGATTGATTCAATGACTAGGATAATGAAAGTAGGTGTTTCAGAGATAGCAATGTAAGCACAAGATAGAGCAGGTTTCAGGGCTATTGTACATAGGGTTGCTAAGTGTTGCAAATGACTTAACAGTTCATAACAAAAACAACAATGAGTTATACTCAGATCAACAGTACCTAACAGCAACAACAATTACTGAATATAATTGATATGGTTAAGATTTCATATTTTTAACACTTGATCTCTGTGATAAAATCAAAACTAGTGCTGTTAAAGTGTTCTGGCTTAAAGGAGCTCTCCAGAGAGTTGCTGAGACTGTACATTTTTGCAGGAAGAAAAATCCCACCTTGCTTACTTTTTGGTTTAACAGTTCAAGATGTTGTGCACTAAGAC
Source organism: Elephantulus edwardii (assembly GCF_000299155.1). NCBI lineage: Eukaryota > Metazoa > Chordata > Mammalia > Macroscelidea > Macroscelididae > Elephantulus > Elephantulus edwardii. Next base: position 4,859,694 of record NW_006399923.1, on the reverse strand, counting down.
ATGACGGCTTTTTAGACTGTCTGATAAGTGCTATTAAACCCAATTAGTTTGTAAATAAAGTTGGATTAAATAAGTGTAATTTACAACATCTTTGCCAACTACCAAGTTAATCTTATGCACTCTATCTCATTATATAAAAAATTACCATTATCAACACAATCATTATGAAGAGATATTTTCCTTCACAAGAAAAGTGTTACGATTTTCTGAAGTAGTACCTTTTATTTTGAAAATGTGAGAATAAAATAAAGGGTTATTTCTCAAGCAGCTTTTCCATCTGCCTAGTAATTTCTTGTTAAAAGAAAAAACAAAAAATGAATAAAAATTCTTTATTCATAAGAATTCAGTGGGTTTATTAACTTTTAAGTAACTTGAACATATGGATACATAACTTTTCGTAAAATTATTCATGCTACATACTTGAGAATTTTACCCTAACCACTAAATTTGGTACAAGGTTACCAATAATTTATGATATTCTTGCTAAGAAAAAAGTTATATTAATGCTCTTTTATGTACAGATAAAACCTATCAATTACTTTCTTTAGAGCCAATCTCACTGTCTCTGATATGCCTAACTACATTAACCAGTACTAAAGCAATCCATCTCATCAAAGGTCTTACTCTCCAGTGTTGTCCCTCCACCTTCCCAAGCATGACGTCCCTCCCCAAGAACTTGTCCCTTCTTGCAACATGTCAAAATTAAGGTGAAGCCTCAGATCCCTTGTCTTCAAGGAGCAGCCTGGTTTCACCCTCTCCAGCAAGAAACTTTGTTCTCTTAGCAGTTCATTGTATATTCAACACTCTTCTCCAACACCACAGTTCAAAGGAATAAATTTTCCTTCTATCATCTCTAGTCATTATCTAGCTCTTTGATGCATAGCAAGTGATTAAAAATACCATGGCCTATATCAGGTGCACCTTAGTCTCCAGTCTTGCATCATTGCTCTTCAGTACTTTTGACAGGTCTCTGACAACTGAGTTCTGGTGCTGGAGAAGAGAGTGTTGAACCTACTGTGGACTGCTGGGAGAACAAACAAGTCTGTCCTGGAGAGGTTGAAACCAGACTGCTCACTGGTCATAAGAAGTTTGAACCTCATTCTTGTCTCACATGCTCTGAACACGTGGTCAAGAGGACCTAGTCTTGGAGAGGGACACGATACATGGAAGGATGGAGGGTCAGTGCAGGAGAGGAAGATTCAAGAGGAGATAGCTAGTCTGTTATGGGAGTAGTAGGATTATGACTGTCAAAAACAATGAGATTGGCTCAGGATAGGGCAGGGTTCAGAGCTAATGTCACTATGAGTCACAGGCAACTTGAGCAAACAATATAATAAGAACAAGAGTAGGTATGCTGGATACAATGAGATTGTTTTAGGATAACACACAGTTTAGAGCTACTGTGCTTAGGTTCTCTGTATCACAGTTGACTCAATGGCACATAGCAACCATAATAACATTTTCTTTTATTTGGTAAAGAATTATGCTGCTGATTCAGAGGCAAGTAGTTCAAATCCATCAGTTGCTCCATAAGACTACAAAGGGCAAAATCCTCACATAAGATTACTGTCTTTGAAAACCTGCTGAAGGATCAGCTATGAGTTGATTCTGATGGGATCACCCACAACAACGATGAATTTTAATCACTGGCTTGTTATTAAGGAAGAATATTGTTGTTAGGTGCCATAAAATTTACCGTGATTCATTTGCTATTTTTGTTTTCTATTTTTGAGTCAGCATCAATTTCTAGTGGATTTCCAAAGGTAGTAAATATTAGGAGACTGTCTTTCTCCCACAGAGCAACTGATGGATCCAACCATGTGCCTTTGCATTGGCAGAAAAACTTCTTACCATTAACCTATTAAAGGCTCCTTCTCTGATTTATGTTGTTGTTTTGGTACCCGTCATCAAGTCAAGTAGAACTCATAGAAACTCTGTGAACAACAAATTTAAACCCTGTCCTGTCTTGTACCGTCCACATAATCTCTGACATACTCAAGCTCACTGATACTGTGTCAGTCCATTTGGTTGAGGGATCTTAATATGACATAATATGCTTGGAAGGTTAGTGTATCAGTGAAAGAAAAGAAGCTCATCTATGAGACTGATTGACTCAATGATTTCAACAATGGTATTGATCGCTGTGGAGGTCTTGATGTCAATTCAGGATAGGGAAAGGTTTCAATCTGTTATTTAGAATTTCTTTAAGTTATAAGTGCCTCAGCAGCACTTAACAGCATTGAACATCTAACATATGATTTCTTCTAAAATAGCTTTGTGATATCGAGAAGAGTAAATTACACATTTATCACTTTCCACTGATACAATATCGAACATAAATTTCTAAGGAGTACATCTACATCTCATTTGAAAAAAATAAAGCCAAGTCATATGTGAAATAAAATTTTTTAAAAGCATATATAAATGCATCGTCAATAGAGAGGTTTAAAATAGTCACACACCAAAAATGAATAAATCTCAATTAATTCTAGACTTTTATTAAAAACAACGTTATTTTGAAAGAGCCTTTTTCTGTGAGCTATATTACAGAATGTATGTCATAGCTGTTTTAATTGCTTTGATTTGTGATTTTGTTTTCACTTTAGTGCTAATTTACTCCTTGCTGCTCAGATCACTTGAAATCTTTATTAAGCATCCAAAAGTGTCTAAATTACACTTACAAAGAATTCAGAAACCAACTCATTATACTCCTCCACAATTGAAAAATTACATGTCATCTTTTAAATTTGTAGTTAATGATATTTTACTTTAAAAAATTAAAATTTAATTTATTTAATTATTCTATCATATGAAGCCAGCTATAAATATTGCTTAATTTATGAAGTGTATTTTATCATATTGACCTATATATATTTCAATATTCATTTTCTGTTCTACACAGTTGATTTTAATTAAATAAGCACACATAGTTACAAGACTATAAACAATACAAAATTGTTAAATTATTTTAAGTTGAAACTTCATTTTTTAGGCTAAATTGGCATAAAGTTACTTAGTTCTGACTACAGAAATAATAAGATCAAATCTAACAGCACATAAGATATTCAATTTATCTATGATAAACATAACAAAGAGTAACCTTAAGTTTGAAGTATGAATGCTGTAGCTCTCAACAATGTGAGCTGAGAAAGAAAGGTGCACTTGATACAGCTCAAGTTCTTCACAATTATTTGGTATGCATCAGAGAGCTGGACAATGACTAAAAATGAAACAAGAGATTGATGCCTTTCACTTGTGGTGTTGAAGAAGCATAGTGAACATGCTATGGACTAACAAGAGACCAAACAGCTCTGTCATGGAGTGGATGAAATCAAGCTGCTCCTTGGAAGTAAATATTTTGAAACTCCATCTCACTTACTTTGGGCACGTTGCCACATGGAACCAGTCCTTGGAGAAGGACATCCTACTTGGAAGGGTGGAGGGAGAGTGCAAGAGAGGAAGACCCCAGATGAGACAGATTGACAGAGTAACTGGAATAATAGGGGTAGGTATGTCAGAGACAGTGAGAGTGTCTTAGAATAGAGCAGAGGTCAGAGCTATTGCACATAGGATTATTATAAGTTGGAGTTGACTCAACAGCTCATAACAACAACAACAACAACAATAGTATTAGTAAGTACCATCAGAGAAAACTCTTATTAAGAAGCTCATAGATGTATGTCATGGATATTCATCATTCTGAAAAAACCGTAATTTAAGAAGAAAAAAGCAAATACTGATGTAATTTTCCTTACAACACTTACAAATAATGAAAACTGAGAAAAACTGGATAAATTATATATACTGCATTGAAGCTGATGAGGGAGAGAACAGTTTAAAAGTAATATATTTTAGGGCATTAGGATTATCATAAGAGTTCGTAGTGAGAGTTGCAGATTGGAGTATACTCGGGATGGGGGTGGGGGTGGGGTGGTGCGGGGGGATTGTATACCAATGAAGGAGTTTTTTCTTTTGTTTTCAAGAAGAAGATCGAACTGGGGGTGGGGGGTGGGGGCAGAGAGAAAAGTGCAACAGTGAATAAATGGAAATCCAAAATCTCTATAAATTGTTCACTGAAATTAATAAAAAAAATAATGAAAACAAATGTTTTTTACATTTATCTCTCAAAATGCTTATTTTACTTTTCATCAGATCTTTAAGATACAATGGCATTGCTTTTTGGAACTTAAATCTAAAATAAGAGAGAGAGATATTGGAGACAATGAGACTGGCTCAAGACAGGGCAGCCTTCAGAGTTCTTGTTCACTATGACTCACAGGTGACTTGATGGCATATAACAATGACAATTATTATTAATAATAATAGAACTTACTCTAAGCATGTATATTCTTGGTTTTATGTTCCATTAACACTATTACTCTTCATTTCATTAGTTATAATCATTATACTACATTACAGATACTGATAAATATCCTTTTTCATCACATGTGTTATTATTGTTTAGTGTCATTGAGTCAATTCTGACTCATAAAAACACTGTATAAAAAAGTAGGAAACATTTCTGATTTCTTCCCAATAATCACTGGCATTGTTATATTTATGCCTATTATTGCAGTCACTGTATCTATCCATCTCTCTAAGAACTTTTCTCTTCTTCGCTAGCCCTCTGCTTTACTAAACATGCTGATATTCTTCCTCTTGAAAGCATCCATAAAATGTGTGCTTTTGGGGACCATACTTTTAAGTCAGAACTCTTAATTTCCATGGTTGTTGTTGTTAGGTGCTATTGAGTCAAGTATGACTCGGTGATTCTATTAACAACAGATCCCTGTTGTATTCACCTCATCTCTGACACAATTTCGCCCATGGTTAAAGTCCTGTCAATTCATCTCATTGAGGTTGTTCTTCTCTTTCTGTGACCCTCTACATTTCCAAGAGTGATATCCATTTCCAAGGAATAGCCTCTCCTTAAAACATACTCTGTGTATATGAAATGATACTTCACCATCCTTGACTCCAAGGAACATTCTGTCTACACTTTTTTGTAAGACATATCTAACTTTTCTTTTGACAGCCCATGGGATAATAAATACTCTTCTCCAACATTACAACTCAAAGATGTCAATTTTTGTGCCATATTTATGCATTATGCAACTCTCAGATCCAGAGTGAGAGACTGAGTGATAGAAAAGATCATGGCTTGTCAGGTGCACCTTAATCGTCATACTAAAATCACTACTTAATATTTTGGAGAGGTTTTTGAAAGCAGAAATGCCCCATGCAATATATCTCCTGATTCCCTTACTGCTTGTGACAGTGATATATACAGTGTGGATCTAATTAAAATGAAATCATTGACTTTGCCAATCTTTTCTTCATCTATCAAGATGTTACATCAGTCCAGTGGTTGAAATTTTTGTCTTCTTGATTTTAAGATGCAAGTCATATTGAACCATGTAGTCTTTGATCTTCTGCAGCAAGCATTTAAAATCCTCCTCAATTTCACCAAGCAAGGATTTGTCATCTGCACAGTGTAGGTGTAGATAAAGTATCCTCTTATCTCTGAAGGATATCACACCATATATTTCATCCTTGCAAATAATTTACTCAGTGTACAAACTTACATAGGTACGGAGAAAGAATGCAATCCTGATGTACACTTTTCCTGAATTTAAACCATGTAGTATTATCTTGCTCTGTTTGAACAATGACTTCTTGGTCTAGATATAGATTTCTTACAAGTAGAGGGAGCTCCGGTGACCTAGTGGCAAGAAGCTGCTCTGCAGTCCCAAAGATATTTGGTTCAAAAACACCAGCCACTTTCCCTGGAGAACGATGGCTAATCTCCCAAGTGATTAACTGCCTAAGAAAAGTTGCTGTATGTAAAGCCCTCTATGGGCCAATTCTAACTCTATGGTACACAACAAAAACAACAACATAAGTAGGTGTTCTGACTTCCTTTTTCACAATTTTTCTAATGTTGTTGTTGTTGTTGTTGTTATGTGCCATTGAGTCGCCTGCCACTCATAGCGACCCTATGTACAACAGCCCTAAAATCCTCTCGGTCCTGTGCCAATCGCACTGTCTCTGACACTCCCATCCTAATTATCCAAGTCACTGAATCAATCCACCTCATAGAGGGCCTTCCTCTCCTGTGCTGTCCCTCC
>NW_006399923.1:4830103-4852315 GCF_000299155.1 Elephantulus edwardii | reverse complement strand
TTTTATATTTATTTATTAATATTTTATGTATTAATAAACTCTACAATTACTTGTCGCTATGGAGTTGGAATTGACTCAAAACCTGATTCTTGATTCAATCCCAATCATTTAGATACTGGTCAAGAAAGTAGTATTTATTTAAAGTAAACTGGCAAGTGCTAAAAAAATGACTTTTCAAAGCTTATAAATAACATGAGAAGAGATTGCCCAGTTTTGTTTGTTGGTTTTTTTCCCCCCATAGGACAGAAAATAGATTTGAACCACATATGCTGGCAGTAAAACTTACTTTACCTATGTAGTTTTTGTTATTTCTCTTTTAATTTTTGAAAGAAACTTGCTCAATAAATGTCTAGTTAGTACTGAATACACCATTGACTGCTTAGAAAATGAACAGGCTTGTCCTAGAGAGGGTGAAGCCGGGCTGCTCCTTGGAGGCAAGGATTCTGAAGCTTCATTTGTCATAATTTGGGCATGTTGACAGGAGGGACCAGTCCTTGGAGAGAGATGTCACACTTGGGAGCATGGAGGGATAGCGTGGGAGAGGAAGACTCTCTATGAGGTGGATTGATTGGGGTAATCAGGGTGGTGTGTCAGAGATAGGACAGAGCAGGGTTTAGGGCTGTTGTACTTATGGTTGTTGTAAGCTGCAGGTGACTTGACACATAACAACAGCAACATCAGCTTCTTTATGAAAGAAAGATGGGAAGTCTTCTCTCATAAAGATTAACTTAGGTTGTTTTGAATTCATTTACAGCAATGGGTTTGGTTTTACTTTTAAAGATATATTGAAATAATTTTCCCATTTTTTCTTTTTATTTTGACACGTGAATTCTTATTTAAAAATACATTTTAAAAGTTTTAAAGTATTGTGTACTATTTTGGGCACACTTTAACAGGATATAATATTTTTATCTTAATTATTTTTTGTCACCTTGAACACAGAAAATAATAAAGATAAAAATATATTCTATTAGTTTGTGCCTAAAATAACATAATATAATGTGTTGAATTATAACAGAATGTTAAGACAGATGGAATTCAAGAATAAAAAGGTATGAGCGTGCTCTGCATTTCTCAAGCTGAGAGAACAGAAAATAAAATTTAAACCTCAAGTCATAATATTGAAAGATCCTAGGGGCAATAGATTGAATGACCCAGAAAGTATCGTAAGAAGATTGAAGAAAGACACAGAATCAGCTTACCAAAAAGAACTGATTGACACTGAAAAATTTCTTTTAGTATCATATGAGCAGGAGTCAATGGCTATGAAGGAGGAAGTGGGAGCTGTTTGAAGGCACTGACAAAAAGTAAGTCCCCAGGAGTCAGTTGGAAACCAATTGACTAGTTTCAATTAACAGATACAGCCTTATACACAGCTCACCAGTCTATGCCAGGAAATTTCAAGGACAACTGTCTGGGAAATGGATTAGAAGAGGTCTATTATTTGTTTCAATTTTTAAGAAAGATGATTCAACAGAGTGTGGAAACTATTGAACAATATTATTAATATCACAAGCAAGCAAAATACTGCTGAAGGTCATTAAAAATAGCTAGAATAATACATTGACACGAACCCCAAGCAGAATTTAGAAGAGGTCATGGTACCAGGGATATTGCTGATGTCAGATGGATCCTAGCTGAAAGTAAAAAATACCAGAAGCATGTCTATGTATGTTTTTTTTTTTTACTATGAGAAGACATTTGACTGTATCATAGCAAGTTGTAGCTGACATTGAGAGGAATGGGAGTCCAGAATCCTTTAAAAAATTATGCTCATGAGAAACTGATACCTGGACTAAGAAGCTGTTGTGTGAACAGAGCAAGGGAACAGTATGTTGTTTAAAATTAAGAAAGGTATGTGTCATGGGTGTATTCTCTCTCCATGCCTATTCAACCTGTATACTGAGCAAATTATTAGAGAAGAGGAATGTGGCATCAGGATCAAAAGAAACTCATAAGTGATGAGGACTTGAAGCACTTGTTGCAGAAGATCAAGGAATGCAGCTTTCAGTATGCATTGCATCTCAATGTCAAGAAAACAAAGACTCTTATGCTTGAACGATAGGCAGCATTCTGATGGATGGAGAAGAGATTGAAACTGTCAACAACTTCATCTTACTTGGGTCCATAGTTAACACCCTTGGTACCAGCAGTTAGCAGTTAGGATGTATTGCACTGAGGATGTCTGCAGTTAGGTATCTCTCCAAGTTATTGAGGAGTAATGATGTCAGTTTGAGGAGTAATGTGTGTGTGATTCAGACCTTTCAAATCACTTGCTATGCATCTGAGAGCCGGACAATGAATAAATATAACAGAAGAAGAATTGATGCCTTTGAGCTCTGCTTTTGGAGAAGAACACTGAAAATCTCAAGACCTACCAAATGAATAAACAAATATGTCTTGGAGAGGGAAGCCAGAGAGCTCTTTGGAGGCAATGATAAGACTTCACCCCACATATTTCAGGGTTGTGGCTAGTAGGGGCTATTCCTTGCAGAGGGACATGATACTTGGAAGGTTGGAGGGCAGACAGGGCAGAATAATACCCTCAGTCGGGTTGATTGACAAGGTGACTGCTGCAATAGGTTCAAATGTGTCAGAAAGTGTGAAGATGGGACAGCATAGGATAGATTTCAGATTTGTTGTTCATAGGGTCATCATGAATCATACTCAACTCAATGGCATCTAATAACAATTTTTTAAATGAATTCTATCATTCTATTTTATGTGCACTATGAATATGAAGTTATTTAAAATGTTATTTTTTTAAAAATGTATAGTGTTTTAGTTGAAAATTCACATTACAAATTATTCATACAGAATTTGTTTTGTGATCTTGATTACTATCCTCCCAAAGTGTCAGTGTTCTTCTAATTTGATCTTACTTTCCCCTAATCTGTCTTGTTTGGATGAATCTTCTTGCTCTTTGCTTTGGGTCAAAGCCTGCCGATTTAGTATCCTTTAATTTTTGTTTTTTAAAAAACATATTTCTCCTAAATTATATTATGTGCTTTATAGGCCAATCTATTTTCTTACTGTGAGTATGAAGTAACTTTCAGGAGTAGCTTCAGATTCATGTTAAAAAATATTTAGGGAGTTAGCCTCAGGGGTTCCCTGAGATCCTGTCAGTCTAGAAAAATTGATAATTTTTGAGAATTTGTGGTTTGCTCTACATTTTATCATACTTTAACAGAGACCTTCTGTTGTGCCCTTGGTCAGAACTATCAGTTATTATATGATCATCAACTAGATATTTTGGTCTAGGGATCTGTGTTTTGTATGAGCTATTAATCCTGTGGACTAATTATTTCCTTGACTATTTCTTTTATTTAACTCTTGTTTGTTTCAGACAAAAAAGAACTATTATTGTAGCTAAGACAAACTCACAGGCTTTTAAGACCCCAGAGATTACTCATAAAATAATATATAGTCATATAATCACTGATGAATCTTGTCAATCAGTTCTAAACTGTGGACCCCACGACACCTGGAACTCTTTCATTGCCTCCTATATTTTCCCTTCTTACATCTCATTAATTTCTTTAACGCTCCTTTACTCTGATATGTTGAACAGATTCTATATTGCATTTTAAGAGAATATTCCAGAGTTCTTTACCAAGAATTTCTGCTGACTTTATCAGAAGACAGTTCCATTAGGTGAGGAATCTTGCTCCTTCATTTCCTTTCTGTTTTTATTCTGTAAAATTGCTTTTGTTTGGTGTCTCCTACCAACTAATCAATATATTTCATCATCCTTTGGAAGTTCATGCTTACAGTGTTGTCTTTTATTAACTTTTCATTTGTTTTCTCAGTTGATATAATCAACTGTGGAATATATTCAAATTAAACTATAACCTTGAATAATTCTTGTGGTATAAAAGCTTAGTTTTATTTAAAAATATTACTTTATGTTCTTTCAGGTTTGTAAAAAAATATAGACTTACATATACTAACATTATTGCTGATGTTTGTGGACTGGAACCAACAGGATTTCCTTTGTGATTTAATATGTGGTATATTTTTTCTTTTTAAATTTTATTTTATTAATTTTAATGAACATTTACAGAGATTTTGGATTTCCATTAATTTATTGTTGCACTATTTTCTCTACCCCACTCCAGTTCATTCTTCTCTTTTTTTTCCTTGAAAGTCTGTTTTAATTGACCCATTGCCACAGTACTTGTCAAAACCAGTTCTGATTAATCTCCTTTGTCAGTGTGTCCTTTGCCATTCCCTATCGCTCCTCCCTGAGAGAGATTTCACCCTGATTCATAAGGGAAAGGGGATGGCATATTCTCTTAGCTACTTCCTGCTGAAAAGGGACCCTGTAGGTTTCAGGGTAAAGATCTTCTCTCACTACTCTAAAGGGCCCCTTTGGCAATAGGAAACACGTAAACTATTGTGGAGATTGATTTTGGAATTTAGATGTACTGATATCAGTTGTGCTTAGCCATACATGTTCATATCCTTGAAGATGCATCATGGAACTGTTGCAGCTTAGAAGACACAAATTTAACTAACAAGTTAAAAGTACATGAGTCAAAAATTAAAAGCAATAGTATTCCAAACAGAGGTTCTTACAGTGGCACAAATCAAGTTACGGAGGGAAGGTAGTTATTAAAATAAAAGGCCTATTGACTAGCACTTTTTCTATTGTAGTGTAAAGCTTAGGAACCACAAGATGTCGAGGCTCAACTATGTCATTTATTGTTCGTAAGTCCTGGACCAAATTCTATCTATCACTGGGTTGTTTTATAGCTCGGAAATCCACATACAAAGCAGAGGTGAAGTAAGGAACTGCTTATGAAGTTTTCTATGAATTCCAACAACTAAGAAATAGTGAGAAGAGTTGGGACTTCACAAGGCTTTTAGGACCAAATAATAAGCTCTTGTGCCCAGGAGAAAATGAATATACTTACCAGTCATGTTATTGCTCACCCATGGCTCTTCTGTAGGGATCTGAATCGCTGGAGCAGTCAGTCCTGTCAGCCACGAGGACCTGATGTGAGTTGTCGTTGGCCATGTGTCCTTCAGATCCACACTTAGAGCAAGTGATTGGGAGCTTCCTCTCTACTCCCTTGCCTATCTGTGGCTCTCGTCCGTAACACTGTCTACTAAAGTTACCCAGCTTTTTACAGTGAAAGCAATTCTGACCTCCTTTATTACATTTGGGTGGCATTTTTTATGAGTAAGACTTCTTTTTCCTGACACAGGCCCTAACTGGCAGCAATAGCTGCCCCAATAATTTTGGCCATTCTCTTGTCTTTTCTCTTCCCTCTAGATCCCAGTTGTTAAAAGAGGGAAAAATTTAAACAAATATATAACAAATACTAGGGAGCATAGAAGGAGAATTGACGCCTTTGAGCTGTGGTGCTGGAGAAGAGTATTGAATGTACCATGGACTGCCAAGAAAACAAACAGATTCATTGTAGAGAGGATTAAACCAGGCTGCTCCTTGGAGGCAAGGATTCTGGGGCTTCGTCTGACATACTTTGGACTTGTTGTAAGGGGAGACAGGTCTTTAGAGAGGGACATCATGCTGGGTAGAGTGGAGGGACAGCGCAGGAGGGGAAGACCCTCTATGAGGTGGATTGATTCAGTGACTGGGGTAATCGGAGGCAATGAGATTGGCACAGGATAGAGCCCAGTTTAGGGCTGTTGTACATGGGGTCGCTATGAGTCGCAAACGACTCGACAGCACATAACAACAACAACATATAACAAATAATTTTGAACAATATAATATTCTAAGTTTAAGGCTAGAAATATTATCAATATGATCATTTCCAATCCAGAGACACATGTTCCAATGCAGTTCCTATTTTCCATAAATGGTTTTGGTAAAAAGAATATTATAAATGTGGATACAATTCCACTATTCCTCCTCCGTGCCATGATAGAGTGTTATTAGCATAAGCAGTTATATTTTCACAAATATATATTAGAAATTTAAAGTAGTGGAATAGTATATTTATTAGATATCTTTTACATAGACTGAGGAGATACACAGATTGAATAGCTGTGAAGAAAGTATACAAACTTGATACATTATTTTCCTGATGTTAAACCATGCATTGTTCCCTTTCTCCATTCAGACAATAGCTTCTGGGTCTAGGAATAGATTTTGTATTAGTGCATTTTTTAAAATTTTCACTCTTATCACTCTTAGCCATAATTTGTTATGATCCACATAATCAAATGTCTTTGCATAGTCAATAAAATACAAATAGACATTATTCTATTATTCTCTGCTTTTAGCCAGGTTCCACCTGATATCAGCAATGATGTCTCTTGTGCTATGGTCTCTTCTAAACATAGCTTGAAACTTTTGAGAGTTTCTTGTCATGCACTGTTTTATCTATTTATGAAAAATTTTCAATAATATTTTGCTTACATGAGATAATAATAATGTTCAAAAATTGCACATTCTGTTGGATCACCTTTTGGGAATGGTGATCCAATATCCAGAAAGATATGAAATGTTTGCCACAGAAAGTAAAAAAATTACAGCCTGATATGGATTACATTTCAACAACAAGAAAATGAAGGTCCTGATCACAAGATTGACAGTCGGCATTATGATGTTTTTGTTGTTGTTAGGTGACATCAAGTCAAGTACCACTCATAGTGATCCTATGAATAAAAGAGCTAAACGTAGTACTGTCCTGTGCCATTCTCACACTTCCTGACACACAAGAGCCCTTTGTAGCAGTCATCATGTCAATCCACCTGGTTGAGGTTCTTCAACTCCTTGACCAACCCTCCGCCCTTCCCACCATCATGTCCCTCTCCAAGAAATAGCACCTCCTAGAAATATGTTCAATGTACATGAGGTAAAGCCTCATCATTCTTGCCTCCAAAGGGCACTCCAGCTTCATCTTTTCCAAGACATATTTATTCATTCTCTTGGCTTTCCATGAAATGTTCAGTGCTCTTCTCCAACACCACAGGACAAAGTTGTCAATTCTTTTACTGTCATCTGTATTCATTGTTCAGGTCTCAGATGCATAGCTAGTAATTGGAAAGACTATGGCCTGAATGTGGAAATTTTAGAACAGTATCATTGATATCACATGCAAGCAAAATACTATTGAAGATCATTCCAAAAGTTCCATAACAGTACATAGATAAGGAATTTCCAGAAGTTCAAGCAGGATTTAGAAGAGGTTGTGGCACCCGGGATGTCACTGATGATACCGGATAGATCCTGCCTTAAAATAAGGAATACTAGAAGAATAGTTCTTTGTGCTTTATTGACTATGAAAATGCGTTTGACTGTGTGGATCATGAAAAGTTGTGTCTGACATTTAGAAGACTGGGAATCCCAGAGAACTTGATTGTGCTCATAAGAAACCTATATCTGGACCAGGAACAGGGTTGTATCATCTGCATAATGCAAGTTTTTGATGAGTCTCGCTCAAATCCTGATGCCACAGTCCTCTTCATAGAGTCCAGCCTCTTGGACAATTTGCTCAGCATATAGATTGAACAGGTATGGAGATAGAATACAACCCTGATGCATTGCCTTCCCAATTGCAAACCATGCAGTGCTCCTCTGCTCCTTTTGCACAAAGCCTCCAGATGCAGGTATACATGTTTACTGCAGCAATGGGCTTATCTGTATCAGGAAGTATGAGGATAGTACAGGACAGAACTAGGTTCAGATCTTTTCTTCATAGGGTCACTATGAATCCTACTCAACTCGAAAGCACCTAACAATAACAAAAACATCATAAAGTTGACTGTTGATCTTGTGGTCAGGACCTTCATTTTCTTGATGTTGAAATGTAATCCGTATCAAGTTATGTTTGACTTTCTGCAGCAAATTTTTCATATCTTGTTGCATATGGTACTGTTTTGTCAATTATTTTATCTTTCTTTGATCAATGATCAACACCCTAGGTAACAGCAGTTGAAGAATACAAAACTTTGCATTGAGTAAGTATGCTGTTAGATACTTTTTCAAAATGATGAAAAACAATGACGCTAAGTTGAAGACTACATTGTACCTGATTCAGGCTATAATCTTCTCAGTTACCTGATATATCAGAGAGATGGACAATGAATAAAAATGACAGAAAAAGAATTGATGCTTTTGAGCTGTGGTGCTGGAGCAGAATACTCACTATCCCATGGACTGCCAAAAGAACAAACAGATGTGTCTTGGAAAAAATCCCAACAAAGTGCTCCTATGAGGCAAAGATGGCTAAGCATCATATATACTTTGGACATGTAGCTAGGGTAGTGTTTTCTTTGGAAAGAGAGATCATTCTTGAAAGATGGAAGGTAAATGAAGGGCAGGAAGATTCTCAATAAAATGCACTGACACAGAGACTTCAATGTCCCAAGTGTGTGAGAGATAATTAAGACAGGATAGGGCAGAGTTCAGGTTGACTGTTCATAGGGCTGCTATGAATTATACTCAGCTCTGTGACTCCTAACAACAGGTGGGAAATTTGCTGACCTAAAGACAATGAGCTTTGAGACCAACCTGAAGGTGTTGTTGTTGTTGTTGTTGTTATGTGCCATCGAGTCGCCTGCGACTCATAGCGACCCTATGTACAACAGCCCTAAACTCCGCTCTGTCCTGTGCCAATCGCACTGTCTGTGACATTCCCATCCCAATTATCCCAGTCACTGAATCAATCCACCTCATAGAGGGCCTTCCTCTCCTGCGCTGTCCCTCCACCCTCCCAAGCATGATGTCCCTCTCTAAGGACCGGTCTCTCCTCACAACATGTCCAAAGTATGTTAGATGGAGCCTCAGAATCCTTGCCTCCAAGGAGCCACCCAGTTTAACCCTTTCCAGGACAAATCTATTTGTTTACCTAACAGTCCATGGTATTTTCAATACTCTTCTCCAGCACCACAGCTCAAAGGCATCAATTCTCCTTCTATCCTCCTTGGTCATTTTTTTTTTTCTTAAAAAACCTGAAGGTACATAGTTCAAATCCACAAGTTGCTCCAAAGGTGGTTGTTGTTGTTATGTGCCGTTGAGTCGTTTGCGACTCATAGCACCCTATGTACAACAGCCCTAAACTCCGCTCTGTCCTGTGCCAATCGCACTGTCTGTGACATTCCCATCCCAATTACCCCAGTCACTGAATCAATCCACCTCATAGAGGGTCTTCCCCTCCTGCACTGCCCTTTACTCTACCCAGCATGATGTCCCTCTCCAAAGACCTGTCTCTCCTTACAACATGTCCAAAATATGTCAGACGAAGCCCCAGAATCCTTGCCTCCAAGGAGCAGCCTGGTTTAATCCTCTCTAAAAGGAATCTGTTTCTGTTCTTGGCAGTCCATCTCTTCCCATGTGATTTACTGCCTTTGAAAACCCACTGGAGTGTATGTCAGCTATGAGTGTTTCTGACTCAACAATAAGTAATAATAGTCACAATATATCTTGTTGTTGTAATGTATCATTGAGTCACTTGCAACTCATAGCGAATCTATGAACAACAGTTCTGAATCCTGCCTCGTCCTAAGCCAGTGTCACTGACTCTGACACACCTACCCCAAATCCCTAGTTACTATATCAACATATCTAGGTAAATATAAATTTGTAGGCACGTTAGTCTGCTTCTAACAAACTAACTTGTTTCTAATGTCTTTCTTTATATAGAAAGTGGTTGAGCAATGATTAAATATTCAACTAAGTTCAATAGCATAAATAAGTTGAGACTTTGCACAGAACTCTTTGGACAGAAATGTCTCCCGTTTTCACTTAGAAGTGTAAAGCATATACATAGAGTAAGTAATCATATTGTTTGTTATATTATCAGGCAAAAGACTCATGCTTCAAATTCACCAACTGTTTCTTAAGAGAAAGATGAATAATCTCCTGCTGTGCAATTTATAGCTTCTGAAAATCGATTAGGACAGTTATGAATCAGTTCAGATTCAATAACGTATAACAAATCAACACCGTGTAGGATTAAAAAAAAGGAAAGGACTCAGAACTGTTTAAAAAACAAGCAGAAAGAAAACAAGCCTCACCAATACTCATTAGTATTTTTGTATGTTTATATAATTTCTATCATTCAAAAATTAATTTAATGAAAATTTTCTATTCATATGTTACTTTAAATTTTTGAATAATATTTTTGAATTATTTTTGAATAATATTTCACTGTGTTTTAAGTGAAAGTTTACACAATGAATTAGGTTCTCATTTGACAGATTCTACACCAATTTTTCTTTGGTTTTAAAAATTATTCATGAGCTTATCTACTATATAGGTTCTATTTCTTTTTAGCTTTAGGAGATCATGTACATAAATTGTCAACATTATTCTATTTTTGTGATAAATCACTTGCTCTATTTCTTCAAAATGACTCACAGTTCCATAGTATTGATTATTTTAATTACCATTGTATGATATTTTCTACCTCCAAGTACTTAAGTACTTTTCATGAGATAACTATTGGCAAATGTCACAGATTTTTATTGTTTAGAACTCAAACAACCAGAGTTTTGCTATGTTATTGCTGCTTTCCTTATAAGCATTTATGTTTATTTTGTATATCCCCACATTTACTTCTATAAATTGGTCAGAAAAATATATTTAATCACACCATAGAGAATAAGTATTTTAACAATTAAATATGGAGATCATGGAACCTTACTTGTTTAAAACGAAAAGAGAGAATTTGAAACACTTACTGAAGAAATCCAAAGCTATGCACCATATATTGGTTGACACAGAAAATATTCATGAAACAACATATAATCAAGAACCTATGGTGGTGAAGGAGAAGGCTCAAGATGCTCTGAAGGAATCGGCAACAAATCAGATCCCAGGAATTGATAGTATAACAATTGACATATTTCAACAGATGCTGCTCTGGATGCGCTCTTCAGGTTATGCCAAGAAATCTGGAGGAAAACAACCTGGCCAATTGAGCAGAAGAGATACACATTTATTTCCATACCAAAATAAGATGACTCAACAGAGTATGGACTTTATCAAACATTATCACTATCACACACAAGCAAAATCCTATTGAAGAATATCCAGAAACAACTGGAACAGTACATCAACAAAGAACTGACAGATATTCACGCTGGGTTTAGAAGAGGCTGTGGCCTCTATGATATCTAGGGATATCATAGCCAATGTGACATGATTCTTGACTTAAAGCATTGAGTACCAGAGGAATGTCTATCAGTGTATCATTGACTGAGCAAAGACATTAGACTGTGTGGCTCACGACAAATTGTGGCTAACCTTGACAAGAACTGGAACCCCAGAACATTTAATTGGGCTAATGTAAAACTTATGCTTGGACTAGGGAACAACATTCAGAGCAGAATAGGGAAATAGTGCATGGTTCGGGATCAAAAAAGGTATGTGTCAGGGATGCATCCAATCTCCATACCTTTTCAATCAATATGCAGAATTGATCTTTCAAGAAACTGAACTTTATGATGAGAAACGTGACATCAGTATTGGAAAAAGACTTATCAATTACCTACCTTACGCAGATAACACAACCTTGCTTCTGAAACTAAAGAGGACATGAAACACTTGCTACAGAACATCAAGGACTATAGTTCTCAATATGATCTGGATCTCAATATCAAGAAAAAGAAGGATTAAAAAATCTCTGTAGATGTTCACTGACATTAATAAGAATAATAATTAATAAAATAAAATTAGTAAAATTTAATAAAAATTAAAAAATATTCTCACCATTGATCCTATTGGCAGCTTCATAATTGAGAGAGAGGAGATTGAGATTGTTGATAACTTCAGCTAGCTTGGTTCCACAAGTAACACTTGCCACCAAAAGTCAAGAAACCAAAGGGTGATTTGTATTGGGAAAGTCTGCTGACGGGGACCACTCTAGACTACTGAAGAACAATGATCTCAGTCTGGAGACTAAGGTGTACCTAATCCTGGCCATGGTCTTCACAATTATTTACTAAACACCCAAGAGTTGGACAATAACTAAGGATCAATGCTTGTGAGTTGTGGTGCTGGAGAAGAATACTAAGCATACCACTGATTACCAGAAGAACAAACAGGGCTGTCCTGGAGAGGATGAAACCAGTTTGCTCCCTGGTAGCACAGATTTTGAGGCTCCTTCTCATGTACTTTGGGCAAGTGTCCAGGAAAGACTAGTTCTTGGAGAGGAATATCCTGTTTGAAAAGGTAGAGGGACAGGGAAGGACGGGAAGACCCAGGATATAATGGATTGATTCAGTGACTGGAGCCACCAGAATAGGTCTGTTGGAGATGATGAGATCAGCATATGAGTCACAGGAGACTCGATGACACATAATACCAACAAAAACATATACTGCTGTATACATCAACATAAAAAATATCCTTACAACTGGACTCAAAATCAATGTAATGATAAGTGTAGAAAAGATTAAAATTGTCAATGAGTTAATTTTACTTGCATGCAATCATCACTTATGGAAGCATTGATCAAGAAATTGAAGGTTGTATTGAATTAAACAAGCACGCTGTTAAGGATCTCTTAAAGTGCTAAAAAAATCAGTGATAGCACATTTAAGTCTAAGACATAATTGACCCAAGTCTCAGTATTTTCAATTGCTCCATAATGTATGTGAAAATTGGACAATGAATAAGGAAAACTGAGGAATGATGCCTTTGAATTGTGGTTTTGATAAAAATATTGATTATATTATGACTGTCAAGAAAGTAAACAATCTATGTTGGAACAACTGTAGCCAAAGTATGTCTTAGAAGCAAGGACATTAAGTCTTCATCTTCAGTAACTTAGTCATGTTATTAGGAGTCATGAATCACTTGAAAAGAACTTCATACTTGGAAAAGCAATCAGTCAGTTGTAGAAATGGCGACTCTCAAGGGGATAGAATTACAATACTGAGTGCAATAATGGTGCCAACATAAAAGAGATTGTGACGATGGTGTCTGGTCTGTATTTCCATTTGTCAACTTTTACCTCTTTTTGACTCTTTCTTGGGAAAAGGCTACACGTTTGATCTTGCATGGTTGGATGTTCTAAGGAGTGGATCCTCCCTAGTGTTATTTATGACTTCAGAAGGTTGTTCCTTTGGGCGTCTGATTTCAGCGGCAAGTTTGAAGTATGTCTAAGAACTATGTACAAAATATATGTTTATTTACACCATAATTGCCCCAAGATGATGGTCTTGGGAGTTCCATCAATTTCAATTAAAACAGTAAGTCTGATCTTCTGTATGACTTTTGATTCATTCTACATTTTCTGTGCCAAACAATCATCTTTTGGTCAAACAATTTTTTAAGGTTTTAATCTTATTTCAGCCAAATAATAGGTTTGTAAAATAAATAATAACAGCAGGGAGACATGTATTTATTAGAATAAATTGACAGCTTTGCTAAAAAACAAATCTCAAAATGCAAGATCAACGGTAATGGAAATCCCAAAGAAGAAATGGAAAAACTTAAATTTATATAAAGGGAATTTCAAACAATGTCACAGAATAAAATGTAAGTTTTGAAAGAAAAACCAACTTGTTCCACAAACTTTTATCCAAACAAAGAAAGAAAAAGAGAAAAATGAGAAAAAGAAAATAAGTATACTAATCTGTAATATCCTGGAGAAGGCCCTAAGGCTTATCCAAAGACAAACTTCTTACTAGTAAATGGAGCCATGGAATCATTTTCCAGTCTATTAATAGATTCATTGTCAAGACTAGAAAATAAACAATAACACTTGTTCAGAATGTGCTTCTTATAAAAATGAACTAAATGAAATCAAACAAACAACATTTGCCCAAAACCAAAGATGAGAAGGCAAGAAGAAAAAAAGACAAGGCAATTCTCAACAATTATGGAAGGAAAGGGGGCACATACTGATATTTTGCGGAGATTTCAATTGATGTTGCAGAAGAAATTATGTATAAACTATTGCTTAGAAAACTAAACTGCAATGTACATTGTCAACTAAAGAAAAATAGATTTGTTTTTGAAAAGAATAATTTAGGATAGTGATCTATAGAATATGAATAATTACCACTTATGTGTTCTTATATAATTTCTATTTAAAAATATAACAACAGTTATGTACAGAATATAGACATTTAAAGTGTATCTATATTTTATCTGAATGCTGAGAAAACAAGTCAAGAATTTCACCAAATGAAGAGCAATGCGGCATCAGAATTAAAAGAAAACTAGTGGATAACCACTGCTATTCAGATGATATAAGTATGTTTGCAGGAAATTAAGAGTAAATGAAGCACCTCTTGAAGAAGATCAAAGAGCTGTAGATAAAATATTTCTGTTTGAATCCCTCCTCATTAAGAAAATGACAAAAATCTAACTTCACAGGATCAATAGGAAATATCATGATAGATGGGGGAAAGATTAAAGTTGTCAGGGATTTTATTTATTTGGATATGAAACACACACATTCCTAGTAGAAGCAATCAAGAAATCAAAAGATAAAAATTCTCTAAAGTACTAAATGGCACGGATATAAGTTTGTAGACTAGGTTGCACTTGATGCAAATCATAATATTTTCAAATTTTTTCCTGAGCATCTGAATGTTAGACAATTAATAAGAATGAATGAATTAAAAGTATAACAATAAAAGCTTTTTTTCTTTTCAAGAAGAAAAATGAACCGGGAGGCGGGGTGGGCAGGGAAGAAAAAGTGCCACAATGAATGAATGGGAGAAATAATTAAACGGAAGGAATATGCTGTAAAATATATGTTGCATTAAAAAAATCATTAATAGAAAAGAAAAATTAAAAATAGAAAAGAGTCAAGGCCTTTGAACTGTGATATTAATAATGAGTATTAAATATACCATGGATTGTAAAACAAAGAAATCGGTCTTGGAAGAAATGCAACCAAATGCTCATTAGAGGCAAGAATGTTGAAACTTCTCATATACTGTAGACACATCGTCAGGAGGAGACATTTTTTTAAGACATCATATTAGTAAAATGAAAGGATCAGTGCCGTCAATATGATACATTGACACAGAGACTTTGACAATGGATTTCATGACGGTGGTGCAGCATTGGACAAGAATATGATCTGCTTTTCATAGGGTTGCTTAAGTCATATTTGACTTAACAGCACCTAATAACAGTAACACATCTTTTATCATAAAAATCTTAAATTATGTAGCTTCAGTAATGAGAATTAGGGGATGGATAGATAGATAGATAGATAGATAGATAGATAGATGCAAGCTCTGGTGGCCTAGTGGCAATTTTAATCCACTTGCTGCTTCCCAGCAGAAGGATGGACAATCTTCTCCCATGTAATTAGTTTTCTATGCAAACCTACTGTAATATTGGAAATGAGCTGTTCCCAACTCTATAGCACACAATAACAACAGTATCAAATAGATACTGAGAGATGGAACTTAGAAGGAGCCAGTAATGGCAGGACTGAGGACTTTGTCAGACAACTGGGGGTTGTTGTGGTTATGTGCAATTGAATCAGCTCTGACTCATACTGATGCCATGTATAGTAGTTCTACACTCGGCTCTATCAAAAGCAAGTCTTACTGTCCCAAAGACACCTACCCTCATTATCCCAGTTACTGTGTCAATCCACTTCATCTAAGGTCTTCCTCTCCTATACTGTCGCTCCACCCTTTTAAGCACGATGTGCTTCTCTAGGGACTTGTCCCTACTGGCCACATACCCAAAGCATGAGATATGGAGCTCCAAATCCTTTTCCCCAAGTAGCAACACCTGGTTTTACCATCTCAAGATAAACTGGTTTGTTCTCTTGGAAGTTCATGATATGTTCAATATGCTTCTCCAGCACCACAGCTCAAAGGGATCCATTCTTTTTCTGCCCCTTTGGTCATTGTCCAGCTCTCTGATGCATAACAAGTAATTACAAAGTATATTGCCTAAATCCGGTGTATCTTAGTCTCCAGTTTGACATTTTTGCTCTTCAGTACTTTTGAGAAGTCCCTAGTAGCAATCTTCCTCAGAGCAGTTGATCCTTTGATTTCTTGGCTGCTGGTGCCAAGTGGATTGATACTGGAAAAAAGCAAGCTGAAATTGGTAACAACCTCAATCTCTTCTCCATCTATCATAGTGTTGTAAATTAGCCCAGTGGTGAGAATCCTTGTCTTTTTTTTATGTTGATCTTCAATCCATACTGAAGATTCTAGTCTTCAAGCTTCTGCATCAAATATTTCAGAGGTTCCTCAGTGTCTATGAATAAGGTTGTGTCATCTGATGAGTCTTCCTTCAATCCTGATGCCACATTCCTCCTCATAAAGTCTAGCCTCCCAAATGATCTCTTCTGCATATAGATGGAAAAGATATGGAGACATCCGTGATATATTCCTTTCCTAATTTAACAGTGTTTCTTTGCTTGTTCTGATGACTCTTTCCTGGTTTTAGTACAGGTTTAGCATTAGAACAATCATTGTTCTGGGATTCTAATTCTTCTCAAAGGTAGCCTCCACAGATAAACATTCCTCTGGTACATTTTGCTGTCAACCTAGATCTATCTAACATTGTTGATTATGTCTCTGGTGCCATAGATTCTTCTAAATCCAGCCTTTGTTTCTGGTAGTTTTCAGTCAGTGTACTTTTCTAGTCATTTTTTAATATTCTTCAGCGGATTTTCCTTCTGAGTGATATCAGTAGTATTGTTTGGTAATTTCCACACTCTATCAGGTCACCTTTTTTTTTGGATTGGTAATGATTACAGGAGGGAAGCTAATATTAGCAAGACTGAGAACGTGAGGATTCTGTGAGGCTTGAGGCTGAGATGTCTGAGTTCATATTTGTCTTGACTGTATTCTGTTATTAAGCTGAATTTTAATCGTTTACTTCCCTGATATGATTCTGTGCAGTTTGTAAGCTATCACACCAGAATTTGGACCCACTAAATTAGTAAGATTGGTTCTGAGATGAGTAAAACGAGGCATGTCAGATTTTGTAAGAAATTACGGGTTTGGGAAGTGCAGTTAAAATGCCGCTTTTGATGCTACTTTAAAGCAGCTTTTGGCCCGAAGTTGGCCATATATGGGTAAAATAGTCTGAAGGTAGAGACTGAAGTGTAAACTGTTAATCCCTTGAAAGGTTTATGTGCTAAACTTTATGTTGACTTTAGTTTATGAATACTGCTGGTGTTTTTTTATTTTTTATTTAATTTTTTTGTTCTGTTTTGTTGTTGTTTTTATATAGTGGTGTTAAGATATGTTGTATAAATAATTTACGTTTTTGCTGATGTAAGCCTGAGGCTTAGCCCAGGGGGGAGGATTAAGCCCCAGCAAGTACTTTGAGGAAATTTGCATTTGATAGATCTTCCTTGGAGTTTTGTATACATTTGAGGGGGTGGGAAGACTTTGATCTTTTAAAATGAGCAGATAGTCTGGTTTCTAATGAAGGGTAATGCTACTTTCTAGCACTTGAAGATAAAGGGTGCTGTTGAATATGCTCACTCCTACCAGAGTGGAATTAAAAAGCATGTACAAAAAAAGGGCAAATGTTGAATTGAGTATCAACATCACTGACTTGGCTTGCATGTTGATTAGCACAAAAGGATTCCTGATTTGAGAAACAAAGATGTATGTGGACCTTCCCCTTGTTGATTTGGCGTCATGTGGAGGCTAAGATTAAGTGAAGGGAGCAGTCAATCTGGAAGACAGGAAGAAGTATGGACTCCTGAGCTTGTATCTAGGCATAGTCTTGCATGGCATGAAATGAGTTGACTAGAACCCAAGAAGATGTTCCATGATAAAGTCTAGTGTTGATGGCTCCAATTTGATGGCTTGCTCTTGACTGAAATTTGCTTATGGATGCAGATGCTAAAATTTTAAATGGAAAAGAAGGTTTTTAAAAAAAAAAGGAACATACTTGTTTTATCAGAGTACTGGTAAAATTATTGCTGTTCTTGTTGATAGGTGTAGTTTAGTCAAGTACAATCTCTACTAACCTTATGAAAAATAGATCTGAAACCTGTCCAGTCCTCACATTTTCTGACACACTAGAGATCATTTTGGAGTCACTATGTCAATCTTCCTGGTTAAGGGTCTTCCTCCCCTTCGCTGAGCCAGTATTCTTCTGAAAATCATATCTCTCTCCAAGGAATAGTCCCTCCTAGCAACATGTCTGCTTTGCCTCTAAATAAAACTCTGGCTGCATTCTCTCTAAGACATATTTGTTTGATCTTCTGGTAGTCCATGGGATGTTCAGTGCACTTCCCCAGCATCACATCTCCAGAGTATCCATTCATTTTCTGTGATCGTTATGAAAGCTCTCAGATACATAGTAAGTGATCAGAAAGACTATGGACTGAACTAAATGCACCTTAGCCCTCACTGACATCATTATTCTTCAAGAATTTGGAAAGGTCCCTAACTGCAGACTTTCCATTTGCAATACATCTCCTGATTTCCTGACTACTGGTACTATGGATGTTAATTGTGGATCCAAGTAAGATGAAATTGTTCACAGTTTCAAACTTTTCTCCATCACAATCTTGCCTATCCATCTAGTGTGAAAAACCTTTTTTAACTTTTCCCATACATTATGTAATAGCTATATTCATGAAAGTAAATTAGCTACTTCACTAATCATATTTTCATCTCTCTCATTTTAAATAGCCAATTTCTGGTTTGCTCATCTTTATTATATCAGTTCTTGAGAGCATACCATCTTTTCAGTGCCAACCTTACATTTCTTTTAATTTATAGCAAAAAGACTTCAAATAAATATATTTGAACTTGTTCTAGAAGCCAAATTGAAATATATTAAAAGCATGCTATTGTTGTTTTGTGTCATTGAGTTGACTACCATTTATAGCAAATACATAAACAACAAATCATAATCTGACACTATGCTGCTATTTCGGTCTCACACTCTACAACATGTTTAAACCAACTGTTACAGTCATTAAGTAAATCCATCTTGTTGAGGGTCTCCTTCCCTTTCTCTCAACTCTTCTCTTAATATCATATCTTTTCCTTAATAGTGACTACTAATGACAACATGGCCAAATATATGAGATAAATTTTCATAGCCTCCAGACTGAATCAGAACATAAAGCAAGATCGCCAACTTACTTTCAAAGTAATAGGTTTTCAAAAGCCTTATGAATAACAGAGGAGCATTGCTGGGTATAGTGCTACTAAATAGGCTATTCCAGTAGAAAGGCGACTCGACGGCACATAACAACAACAAAACTCATTAATAATTAGAAAACAACATATACAAACAATGGATCTAGGAAAACTAGAAGTTGCTCAAAATTAAATGGGATGTATAAAGAAAGACGTCTTCAACATTAGTGTGTTGAGATGAAGTGGTATTGGTCATTTTCAAACAGTTATATAATCTATTATTCCTGAAATGACAAATTGAAGAAGAATGGTGTTGCATTCATAATCAAAAAGATCTTCATAATAAAAAAATCTTTAAGATCTTTCCAGAAGTACAATACTGTGGATGATAAGATGTTATCCATAGGTGTATAAGGAAGACTTGTAAATGTAACTATTAATCTAATGCAAACTTCATCCATTAAAGACAAATACAAAAAAAATGAAGAAATTAAACTAACTTCTGAATCTGAAATTGACATGCAATCATGATTCAGTAATAATAATTAAATACGCTTTTGCTGAAATAAATGTTCATTATGAAGAAGGATAAGTATTAGAAGCCTAGGTATGAATTTTTTTTCTGAATATGTTAATATACTTTTTTAATTTTATGAAACTTTTTAGATTATTTAGCTTTCAAAAATTCATCAATGATGTATTCAGGTAGGCTAAAATATAACTCATATATTGGTATGAAAAATAATTTAGTTCTTGCAGAAATATAGCTCTTTAGAAACTACCATTTTATATTCATAAAATGTTCTCAAACAGGAATAAACTGCAAAATTATATTTATCACATTTGATAAGTAAAACAAGACAAATATTGAATAAAGTGTAGTTTATTAAATACAGTTTAATTTGCTTTTTAGGTGCATAATATAATGAAAAGTAATGCCTTGAAGAGAACAATATTTATTCCCATTCCAAGAAATAATTCTAAGAATTATAAAGAAATTTGATAATGACCAATGATGATAGAAAAAAGAATTGATGCTTTAGAGTTGTGATGCTGGAGAAAGGTATTGAATAGACCATGGATGGATAAAAGAACAAGCAGGTTAGACCTGGAGAAGATGAAACCAAGTTGCTCTTTAGAGGCAAGGATTTTGAAGCTCTGTCTCAGTCTCACATATTTTGATCACATTGCCAGGAGAGACGAGTCTTTGAAGAAGGACATTAATCTTGGAAAGGTGGAGGGATAGTGCAAGAGAGGAAAGCCCCAGATGAGAAATATTGACACTGTAACTGGGATAACGAGGGCAGGTGTGTCAGAGGCAGTGGGATTGCTCAGGATAGAGCAGGGATTAGATTTGGCATAGAATCGTTATTAATCAGAGTTGACTCAATGAGATATAACAATAATAACGGCCTCAAAGGTATAGAGAAGAGGAGATTGAGAAACACAAATGTGGAAGATTGTTACTGTTATGGTCATCAAGCCTACTCTAATCCATAAAAGTGGCACATGTGTACATAGAAATGTTGCCTGGGTCTCATCCCCAGCCATCTGTGGCCACCTCAGGAGTCCCCATTTCTCCCTGCGTTCTAGAATGCACCTGTGTTCCCTACACGGGGCCAAATCAATTTAGTCAGAAATACTCATGATTCTCCGGTCCTGAAACCAGCAATGCTTTTCTGTTTATCCACACATATGTGCATGCTAGGTGGATAGTACTAAAGGAAGATGTCTAACCTCAGTCTAAGTCTTCATGGTTGCATGCCTCCTTCTTCCCTCCAGAAGATTCAGGTGATCACTGTGATGGAACGTATTGATCAATTCCCTTTAACTTCAAGTCCTGGAAGTAAGTGGTTTTTAACGGGCAACAAATTTACCCTGCCTCAGAAGTCAAAAAGTTTTGAATGACGGGTTTCCATCCCTTATTTTGTTTTACGTAAATTATTTTCACAGAGGAAAAAAGTAAAATCTATGTAGAATCTCTGTGTGTGTGTGTGTGTGTGTGTGTGTGAGAGAGAGAGAGAGAGAGAGAGAAGTAGTAAAGATATAGGTGGAGAAAGACACAAAGAGATATAGGATTTGGTCATTATTTCCTCTAAATAAATAATTCTCTCTTAGACAAATAATTGTTTAAAGCTAGAATGATTTTATAATTGAAAGATTTTTTTAATAACACTTTGTATTATTAAATTTTCTTTTAATACTAAAATGTTTATATTCTCACTCTCTAAAAATTACCAGATACTTTACTTTGTAACAAAATTCATTACTGTCACTTCTGTAGAAGAGTGTTTTTTAAAATCAAGTGTTAACTGGTTTCCAAAGTCCTAGTATTTCAATTTGGATGATGGTCCCAGCTTTTAGCCTTTCTTACTCAGGAAGTTTCACTGAAACTTGCCCCTCCATGAATGACTCTGCTAGTATTTGAAATATGAGCGGCATAACTTCCAACATCACAGAAACTTGCAAGTTATGTAAGTGCTGTATTCATCAAAGTAAACTGGAACAAGCAAGCATAACCTACAGTGGATATCCACAGTCAAAGAGGAAAAGAGTCAGGTTGCCTTCCCTGTGCCTATGAGACCTAAGGTTTGGTTGTTCTCGATCCACTTCCCAAGTACCAGCACCACAGATCCAACTGGGCCACTGTATGTACCTCTGTATACAAAGAACCCTATCTTGCTGCACAATCAAGGGCCTCAGCTAAGACCAGAAAATGGTGTCCCGTACCATGATATTTGTATGCCTGCTTGTCTTTAGTTTGCTCTTAGAAGTACAGTACTTATCTGTCAGTTCATTATGTTTGGTGGGGGATGATTTACACATTACTAAATATTTTACTTATTGTCATATATCATCAAGTTAGATCTGACCAACATGTGATGCTCCAGTGAGTTTTCAGGGGCAGTAGATTGCAAAGGATATTGTCTCTCCTTTTCCCATGATGCAGCAGGTGAATTGGAACTGCTCACCTTTGTGCTGACAGTACAGTTCCTTAGCACAAAGCCACCAGAGGCCCCTGCATTATATCATAGTTGTGTATATATGTTTGATTTCTACCAACTTTTACAGTCAGAGATAGATCGAACATTCAGTCAAGATGCATTGATAATAATGGGTGACTGGAATGCAAAAGTTGGGAACAGAGAAGAAGAATCAGTAGTCGGAAAACATGGGCTTGGTGACAGG
>NW_006399923.1:4821410-4828123 GCF_000299155.1 Elephantulus edwardii | reverse complement strand
AAACAGATTCATCTTGGAGAGGATTAAACCAAGCTACTCCTTGGAGGCAAGGATTCTGGGGCTTCGTCTGACATTCTTTGGACATGTTGCCAGGACGGACGGGTCCTTGGAGAGGGACATCATGCTTGGGAGGGTGGAGGGACGGCACAGGAGGGAAAGACCCTCTATGAGATGGATTGACTCGGTGACTGGGGTAATCGGGATGGGTGTGTCAGAGGCAGTGCTGTTGGCGCAGGATTGAGCAGGATTTAGGGCTGTTGTGCATAGGGTCGCTATGAGTTGCAAACGACTAGTTGGCACATAAGGACAACAACAACATTATATAACTCGATCTTATCAGTACAGCACTTATCTGTCAGTTTCCTATAGTGACATAATTTGTGGGTTACTCTGATACCATATGCTATGCCTCTGGTATTTCAAATCCAGATGCTTCACTTAAGGTGGACAGATTACAGTGAAACTCTTAGATTAAGACAGACTAAAAGATGAATTAACCAACTCCCAAAATAACAGGATTTGGAAAATACAATAAACAACAAAGTCACAGGGACAACTATAGACTTATAGGTAGAGGACAGAGGGAAAGTCACCCAAAATTAGAAGAAACTAATGCAAACACCATTAAAAATTGGGATATGGAAAGTATAAAGTATAAATGTAGAAAACTGGAAGTTTTAAAAATTAAATGTAGCACATGAAGACTGACGTTCTAGCAATTATATGGGACACTTTGAATCAGACAATAATATGTTCTACTTTGCCAGAAATGAAAACTGAGAAAGGACAGTGTTGCAATTGCAGTAATATTTTAAAAGATGATTTCAAGATCTGTCCTTAAGCACAATGTTTTGAGGAATAAGATGTTATCTGTATGCACACAATGAAGGTCTGTTAGTATAACTATTATCCAAATATATTCACCAACTTCTAAAGTCAAAGAAAAGGAAATGGGGAACTTTTTAAAAAGGTTTTACTCCAAAATATGCAATCACAGTGTTGATGTTGTTGTTGCTGTTGACAGGAATGCAAAAATCAGAAATGATGAGGAAGGAATGGTTGTTGGAAAGTATGGTCTCGGTGACAGAAATGAGATGGGTAATTGAATGGTTGAATGTTGTATGTTTAATTATATTGATAGCAAATTTATTTACATAAAAAGAAAATACAAGCACCAAATATACAATAAGCAGTGATATATAAGTCATTCACCAAAACAATAACCTGACAGCTAAGTATTGTATTTATAAGAGCAAATCAGGAAATGAACAAGAAAACAAATATTATAAAACAGGCATGCTATGTTGTTGTTGTTATGTGTTGTTGAGTTGCTTAAGACTCGTAACAACCCTATGTACAATAGCAGCAACCCCTGATCTATCCCTTGCCAATCTTACTGACTTCGGCACGCCTATCCCCACTACCCCAGTAACGGAATCAATCCATCTCGTCAAGAGTCTATGTCTCCGCACTATCCCTCTACACTCCCAAGCATAATGTCCCTCTCCAAGGACTGATCTCACCTTGCAACATGTCCAAATTATTTCAGATAGAATTTCAGAATCCTTGACTCCAGGAAGAGCAGCCTGGCTTCACCCTCTCCAGGATGAACTTGTATGTTCTCCTAGCAGTCCATAGTATATTTAATACTCTTCTCCAGCACCACAGCTCAAAGGGTAGTCATTGTCCAGCTCTCAGATGCATAGCAAGTAATTACAAAGACCATTGCCTGTATCAGGTGTAACCTTAGTTTCCAGACTGACATAGTTGCTTCTCAGTTATCTTGGAGATGTATCTGACAGCAGACTTTCCCAATGCAATTTGTCTTTAAATTTCCTGGCAGCTGGTACCAAAAGCCAAACAAAATGAAGTTGTTAACAATCTCAATCTCTTCATCCTCCATCATGATGCTGCCAATCGACCCAGTGGTGAGAATCTTTGCTTTCTTTATATTGATCTTCAATCCATATTGAAGGCTACAGTCCTTGACCCTGTTCACAGCAAGCAGTTCAGGCCCTTCTCAGTTCAAGCAAGCAGGGTTGTATCATCTGCATAACACAGATCGTTGAAGAGTCTACCTCCAGTCCTGATGCCATACTTCTTATAGAGCCCAGTCTTTCAGATAATCTGTTCAGCATATAGACTGAAAAGATATGGAGATAGGACATTCTTGACTTACACCCTTCCCAATTTTGAACCATGCAATGTTTTCTTGCTCTGTTCTGACAACTACCTCCTGAACCAAGTATAAGTTTCACTTAAGCACAATCAAGTGTTCTAGGATTTCGATTCTTCTCAGAGTCAACCACAGATTTTTGTGATGCAAAGTCAATTAAATACAGATAGGCATTCCTCTGGTACTCGCTGCTTTCAGCCAAGATCCATTTGACATTAGATATAATATCTCTAGTGTCAGGGCCTCTTCTAAATCCAACCTGCACTTCAGGCAGTTCTCTGTTGATGTGCTGTTTCAGTAATTTTTGGGTAACCTTCAGCAGAATCTTGTTTGCATGTGATATTAATGAAATTGTTCGATCATTTTCACACTCTGTTTGATCACCTTTCTTTGTAATGGGAACAAATATAGATCTCTTCCGGTCAGTTGGCCAGGTGGTTGTCCTCTAGATTTCTTGGCACAACTTGGTGAGCACATACAGGGCAGCATCTGTTTCTTGAAATATGCCAACCAGTATGCTATCAATTTCTGGGGCCTTGTTTTTTGGCAATTATTTCAGAGTATCTTGAATTTCTTCCTTCATCACCACAGGCTCTTGCTCATATGTTGTTTCATGAAATTCTTCTGTGTTCACCAATTCCTTTTGGTACAGTGACTTTGTATACTCTTTCAATCTTCTTTTAATGCTTCCTGGATCATTTACTGTTCTCCCTAAAGCATCCTTAAGTATTAAAACTCAAGGGTTGAATTTGTTCTTCAGTTCCTTGAGCTTAAGAAATGATAAGCGAGTTCAGCCCTTTTAATTTTCTGACTCCATCTCCTTGCACATTTCATTGTAATATTTTTCTTTGTCTTTCCATGCTGCCTTCTGGAAATTTCTGTTCAGCTCCTTATTAGCTTGATTTCTTTCCTTTACTTTGACCTAGGAAAGATATTTGAACATGTATCACTTCTTGAAGGAAGTGCAACCAGGGTGCTCTCTAGAACAAGAATGGTGAAACTTCATCTCACATATTTCGAGAATGCTCTCAGAAGGAACCAGTCTTTGGAAGAGGATCTCATATAGGGAAAAGTGAAGAGTCAGAGTAAGAGAGGAGCAATCTTCTAAAATGAGTATAGGTAGTTTGAAGATAGCTTTGTTTTACCTCTATTAACAACAACAAAAAAATATAAACTGTCCTCATCAGTGATATCCATAGAACAAAACCAATTCCTATGAAGTCAAATGTAATCTCTCACACTCCTTCATTTGTTGTTGTTGTTATGTGCTGTTGAGTTGCTTGTGACTCATAGTGACCCTATGTACAACAGCCCTAAGGTTGTATCTGACGCACATACTCCCACAACCCCAGTGACTAAATCAATCCATCCCATTGAAGGTCTTTCTCTCTTGCACTGTCTCTCCACACTCCCAAGCATGATATCCCTCTCCAAAGACAGGTCCTGCTTTGCAACAAGTCCAAAGTATGTCAGATGAAGCTTCAGAATTTTTGCCTCCAAGGAACTGATTGGTTTCACTCTCTCTAGGATGAACCTGTTTGTTCTTCTAGCAGTCTACAGCATATTCAATACTCTTGCCCAGAACCACAGCTCAAAGGCATGAATTGTCCTTCTATAATCCCTAGTCATCGTCCAGCTTTCTGACACATAGCAAGTAATTACAAAGACTTTGGCCAGGATCAAGTGCATCTTAATCTTCAGACTAACATTGTTGCTCTTCAGTACTCTAGAAAGGTCCCTGATAGCAGGCTTTATAGGTGCAAGTTTTTCCTTTCATTTCCTGGCTGCTGGTACAAAAAGTGTTGATTGTAGAGCCAAGCAAACTAGTTCTACTAATTCAAGCACCAGTCTATCCACTTTAGTATGTAAAAAACCCATTTCTATAGCCACACAGATATTACATAACTATAGCCACCATTATGGGATTTATTAAGGAAGTTAACAGGGTATAAATAAGATTCATATCAGGATACAATCCCTCAGTGCAGACAATTTCTCATATATACATTTTTCATTCCAGATAGTTTCTGCAGTATGTTCACAGGCCTTTTGGCTTTTAGCCTTACCACTTAGATCAATCTTACACAGTTCCCTTAATCCTACCAGTTAAGACGTCTTCTCTCAGTGACCCACCAAGCCTCTGACTCTGCCCCTGTAAGGTAGGTGTTGTTATGTGCAGTTGAGTTGCCTGTGACTCATAGTGACCCCATGTACAACAGCCCTAAACCCTGCTCTATCCTTTGCCAATCTCATTGTCTCCAACAAACATATCCATATTACCCCAGCCACTCAATCAATCCATCGCATTGAGGGTTTTCCTCTCCTGTTCTGTCCCTCCATCATCCTAAGAATGACGTCCCTCTCCAAGGACTGGTCTCTCCTTGCAACATATGCAAAGTACGTCATATAAAGCTTCAGAATCCTTGCCTCCAAGTAGCAACCTGGTTTCATCCTCTCCAGGAGAAGCCTGTTTGTTCTCCTGGCAGTCCATGGTATAGTCAATACTCTTCTCTAGCATCAAAGCTCTAAAGCATCAATTCTCCTTCTGACATCCCTAAACTTGTCCAGATTTCTGATGCATAGCAAATAATTGCAAAGACTATATCCTGGATCAGATTTCCAGACTGACATAGTCTCCCAATGCAATTTTTCTTTTAATTTCCTGACTCCTGGTGCCAAGAGTGTTGACTGTGGAGCCAAGCAAACTAAAGTAGTTAACAATCTCAATTTCTTCATCATCTCTCATTATACTTCCAATTGGATCAGTGGTGAGAATCTTGTTCTCTTGATACTGAGCTTCAATACATATGTTGACTACAGTCTTTGACTTCTGCAGCAAGCACTTTATGTCCTCCTCGGTTTCAGTCCTATGTCTGCTCTTTCTCATGTTGGTTTCTGGTTTTCTACTGAGTCTGCTGCTTTTCTAGTGTAGATCCTAGTTAAACTGACATTAGAATCACTGACCCCAAAAAGGATGATACTCTCTTGTTTCACTTCCTTGCTGGTGGTGAGATTCTTGTCTTAACTGTTAAATTTCCTTAATTTAACCTGTCAGTATTGAAAAAGATGAAAAATCTCAAAATAATGACTTTATATGAACCCTATTTAAAGTCCTCTCTCACTTGAAAACTCAATGTCAATGTCTAGGTAAACCATTTTGAACAATAAACCCTTAACACCACAAGACTCAATAAGATGGATTGATACAGTGACTGTAACAATGAGGACAAGCATATTAGAGATGGAGAAGATGACAAGATTTGATCTGTTGTTTGTAGGTTCACTATGGGTCATAGTCAACTGTATGGTAGCTAACAACAACAACAATGGTAAAAGAATAATGAAATGTTTTATCTTGTTGTTGTTTGTTGTTATGTGCTGTTTAGTCCCCTGAGACACATAGCAACCCTATGTACAACAGCCTTCAACCCTGCTCTATCCTGTGCCAATCTTATTATCTCTGGCACACCTATCCCCGTTAACCCAGTCACTGAATCAATCCATCTCATTGAGGGTCTTCGTCTCCTGTGCTGTCCCTCCACCCTCCTAAATATGACGTTCCTCTCCAAGGACTGATTCCACCTTGCAACACGTCCAAGGTATGTCAGACTAAGCTTCAGATCCTTGCCTCCAAGGGGCATTCTGGCTTCACCCTCTGCAGGACAAACATATTTGTTCTTCTAGCAGTACTTTGTATATTCAATACTCTTGTCCAAGACCATAGCTCGAAGTCATCTATTCTCTTTATATCATCCCTAATCATTGTCCAGATTTTTTATGCATAGCAAGTAATTGCAAAGACCATGGCTTGTATTGGGTACACCTTAGTCTCTAGATTGATGTTATTGCTCTTCAGGACTTTGGAGCAATACTCTGACAGCTGACTTTCCCAATGCAATTCGTCTTTTAACTTCCTGGCTCCTGGTAACAAGAGTGTTGACTGTAGAGCTAAGCAAACTAAAGATATCAATAATCTCAGTCTCTTCACCATCTATCATAATGCTCTCAATAGGTCCAGTAGTGAGAATCTTTGATTATCTTGGAATGGAAATTATTTTAGGATTAAAAAGACAGAAACTCAAACTCATTAATGATGCATCCAAATCAGTCTTAGCTGGTACGCCAATATATTTTTGGAGGCTGCAAATCAAAAGTGATTTCCTCTCTATCTCTTCTGGAACCACTGGGAAATTTGAACCACCAGAGAAGAAGCACCTTTGAATTAGCAGTGTAACTCCCTATGAACTAGATCACCATAATTGCCCTCAAAAGTGAAGAGATAAGAATTCAGTGCACTGTAATACAGACTTTTTATGGGAAGTCCCATCCAAAGATGGCTGTGTTCTCTTGTTTGAAACCTGTAAATATATTATTGCCTATGACAATATCAAGGGCTTAAGGCCACCTCCTGGTTCAAAACCTAGGCCCAGGCGGGCTAGCCTCACTCCAGGGACAGAGCAAACCTGCACATCAAACACATTCCCGGAAAAGCAGTCCACTCCAAAGCTTGCCACGATTCCTGCACTCCCACCACCAT
>NW_006399923.1:4812407-4821080 GCF_000299155.1 Elephantulus edwardii | reverse complement strand
GTGGTAATGGGCACCCATGGTGGACAGTATTGGCTGGAGCTTCCCAACTAAATCAAGCCTGGAAGCAGGAGCGGCATCCACTTCCAAAATGGCTTGCCTCCGGAAACTCTATGTACAAACAGTGTTCAGGCTGTTCGTTCATAGGGTCGCTATGAGTCATCTACGACTCGACGGCATTAAACAACAACAACAACATGACAATATGTTTTCAGTTATTAGATTAAAATTTTTGAGATAAAGAGATTATCCTGACTTATCTAGGTGTTTTGAGTTTACCTGAATCACAACTTTCTATTTAAGAGAGTGATTAAATAAGTAGAATAAGACAAGATATGAAAACTGAAAAGAAACCCTAGTAATGTGGTCCCTCAAATCCAAGAATGAGGACAGCCTCTTAATGTACTATGGAGACATTTAGACATATCTACAGCCATCCAGATTGAATATAACTCTTCCAACAGCTGGATTTTTAATAATTTTAAACTTCTGACATAAAAGATTTTAAATTAACAATGTGTCTTAATTTAAATAACTAACTTTGGGGTGATACAATTGGAAACTACTATACCTGTTGCCTAAACATGGGCAGTTTGAACTCGTAGAGCTGCTTCTCAGAAAGGAGGATCACTGGCCTCCTTCCCGGAAAGGTCAGTCTTGAAAACACTCTGGAGAAGATCTGGTTTGCACACAAGAGATCACCCTAAACAGTGAATGATCCCAACAAATGTGTGATAACTTGTTAAAGCAACAATGGGAAGCTAAAATATCAATCCACATTAAAAAATTACTTCATATATATTTATTTTGATTTTTAAAATTTATCTTTCATTTAAACAAATAAAGTTTTCTTACTAGACCCTTGAGTTCTTTTTATGTATTCTTGAATGTGTTTGTTTCTTAAAATCATCCAACTCTACCTGTATTCTTTGACTACTCTTAAGCTGTTTTAGCTCACAACCTTTTTTTTTCTGAGAAAGAACATTAAATTGATAGAACCCAAAAGGAAAAGCTCAAAACATTACCAGTAAAAAAAAGAAAGTAATTGACAGTTTTTAACACATTTTCATTTTTTGATAAATTCTAAACTTCACAGCATATGGTAATTGGTTTGTCTTGAAAATGATTTTTTTTAAAATATGCACTTTTCTAAAAAGTGTAACTTCTTGAGCTGTCTGCTGTTTTAAATAAATTCACACTTTTCAAGCATATTTGTTTCCACCTACGGTGTCTGATTATGGTGTCTTGCCCCTGGTCTACATTTACATAGTGTGTGTGGGTTCCTCTACAGACAGGAACATGCTTCACTCAGTGATAGCCAAAAGAAGGACTGTTCCTATGTCCTTCTTTCTAAAGTCAAACTTGCATAGTTATGATCAGCATGGCTCAGTTTCTATATTAAAATACAGTTTTGATATGACCTTGACTGCAATTGACATCCTCTAAATTTTTAAAGCCTTCTTTACAAGCTGAAATTTAGCTTTCTGAACATGACAGAAAACTTCTGGAAAACATTTCCATTCTATATTAAAGAAGTGCAGATAGAAACAAAGAAAGCCAAATAAAAAGTTCTTATTTAAGAAAGTTTAATTAAATGAAACCTAAATTTATATAAGCTTGTTTTGAATGGTATTTGGGAAGATGTGTTAAAAATATAACTAAATAGAAGACTGGAATCAAAGATACAATTAGAAGAAAAAAAACTTCTTTCATGAGATCATTTTCTGCAGAAGCATCTATTAAAACTATATTTTTATCTTTATTTTGGAAAATATAGTGATTTTTTTTGAGAAAAAATCCTTGAGAGTTGCTGAGACATTCTTCTGAGTAATTATTTCTATTCTCTGAGACTTTTCTTTATTTTTTAAAAATAGAAAGCATGATACAGCATCATGATAGAAAAAAAAGTTTTTCAAGGACAAACTTTTCACGTTATAAGATAGGTTTAATCAACAAAGAGTTTAAATACCGATAAGAATAAAAATAACTTTCTGTACATATTATACATCAATATAATAAAATAATACCTCTGACAACAGAACCAATAAGCAACATAAAAAAAAAAAAGAAAATAATCTTCGCTATAAATTACATCCCAATATAAAGGCAAAACAAAAATACCAAAAAATAAAATGCTTTACATGTGGATGGTGAAGCAACACCATGGTAAATTGATAAAGTAATAAAATTGTCAAAGATTTCACTTTCTATGAATCCACCATCAATGTGCATGGAAATAGTAATAAAAAAAAAGATGTATTGGGAAAATCTGTGGCAAACCATTTTTTAAAGTGTTAAATAGAAACGATATCACTTAGAACACAAATGTGTGTTTAGCCTAAACCATGACATTTTCAATGACTTCATGTGTAATCAAAATCTGGACATTGAACAAATAGATGGGAGAACAACTGACAAATTTGAATTATAAGGTTGACAAAGAATATTGTATATACCTGAGATTGCTTTAAGTATCAACAATGTGTCTTGGGCGAAGTACAACTATAATTTTTTTTTCAGAAGTGAGAGCGATAATAAAAGTGTCTCGAGTCCTTTGGACACTTTATCAGAGGGCACCAATGACTGGAGAAGGTCGTCATCTTACTTGATAGAGGAAAACTGTCAAGAAACAATTGACGCAGTGATTATATCGTAGCAATTGGTTGAAAAAGAGCAATGTGAGGTTTTCATAGGATGTAACATTGTTTCAGTCCGTTACATATGGGGCCACTTTAGATAGCAACTTATTCCCTGACATTTAACAATAACTATAGAATAAAAATTCTTTTTGGAGGGTGTATAGTACAGATTTTGATATCAAGATGTATGACAAAATGTATAATCCTTGTTGTTATTAGGTGGACCACAATTCATAGCAAGTCCCGGAAAAGAAGATCTGAATCCTGCCCTATTCTACACTATCTTCTCCATCCCTGGCATACTGAAGCCTATTGTTAAAGATGCTGTGCAAATTCATCTCACTGATGGTCTTCTCCTCTTTCATTGACACTTCACCTTTCCAATCATGATATCCTTTTCCAAGGACTGGCTTCAGCTAGCAAGCCTTCTAAAGTATGTAAGACAAAGTTTCATTATTCTTTCCTCCAAAGAGTACATTGGTGCCTGCTCCAAGACATACTTGTTTGCTTTGTTTTTTTGGCAGTTTGTGGAGTATTCAGTAATTTTCTACAATACAAAACCAGGAAGGCATCAGTTCTTCTGTCATTTTTGGGCATTGTCCAACTTTCAGACGCATAGGAAGTAAAGACAATTGTTTGGATCAGGCACATTTCAGATCTTAAAATGACATCACTGTTCTTTAGCACCCTATGAAGTTCTTGACAGTTGTTGTTGCTCTGTGCCATCAAGTTGCCTGCAACCTGTAGTGATCCGATGTACAACAGCTCTGAACTCTACCCTGTCCTGAGTCAGTCATATTAATTCCAACATACTAACCCCCACTACCCAGTTATAATATCAATCCATCTTTTCTGGGGTCTTCCTCTCCTGCATCATCCCTCCCCCTTTCCAAGCATGATGTCTTACTCCAACCAAGGACCAGTCATTCCTGGCCATGTGACAAAATATGTGAGACAGAGCTTAAGAAAAATTGGGGGGAGGAGGGAGCAGGGAGCAAAGTGCAACAAAAAATTAATGGAAATCCAACAGTTAAAAAAAATTTAGCCTCCAAGATGAAACTTGGTTTCACCCTCTCCAAGACATACTTTTGTTTTCACGGCAGTCCATTGTACATTCAAGACTCTTCTCAAGAACCACAACTTGAAGGCATCAATTCTTCTGTTATCCTTAGGATTGTCTATCTTTCTGAAGCATAACAAATAACTGAGAAGACCATGGCCTGGATGAGGTGTACCTTTGTTTCTAGACTGACATTGTTGCCTTTTAGCACTCTGGAGAGGTCCCTGACAACTGATTCCCAGTGCAATTTGTCTTTTGATTTCCTGACTGCTGGTGTTAAGAGTGTTGATCATGGAGCCGAGCAAGTAGTAATTGTTAACAACCCCAATCTCTTCTCCATCTATCATGGTGCTGCCAATTGGACCACTGGTGAGAATTTTTAAATTCTTAATGTTAAGCTTCAATCCATTTTGAAGACTACAGTCCTTAACTTTCTGCAGCAAGTGTTCCAGGTCTTCTTCAGTATCAGCAAGCAAGGTTGTGTCATCTTAATAAAATTGGTAGATTGACAGTAGATTTATCAAACACAATGTATCTTGATTTCTTGACTTTTATTGCAAGGATGTTGATCATGAATGCAGGAGAGATAAAATCTTTATCTACTGTAATCTCTCTACTATAATGTGACCTATTTGTCCAGCGGTCAGAAGTTTTGTTTTCTTCATGTTGACATGTAATCTCTATTAAAGATTATAGTCTTTGGTTTTTTACAATAAGCAACTCAGCTTCTCCTGACTTTCAGCAAGCAAACTTTTGTCATTTGCACAACACAGGCTGTTGATGAGTATTCCTCTGGTAGGGAGCTCTGGTGACCTAGCAGTAAAAATCTGTGCTACAATCCCAAAGGCACAGTTTGAATCCACCAGCTGCTCCACTGGAGAAGAATGACCAATCTCTGCCTGTGTGATTACTGCCTCTGAAAATGTGCTGGAGGGTATACTAGGGGTCGGTTCTAACTCTATGGTATGCAACAACAATAGTCAATAGAACACAAATAGACATTTGACTAGTACTATCTGCTTCCAACCAAGATTCACCTGACATCAGTAATGATAACCCTGATTCCACAACCTCTTCAAAATCTTCTTGAAATTCTAGCAGTTCTGTGTCAATATACTGTTCCAATCAGTTTTTAGTTACTTTTTAGTTTACTTTTGTATGATATTAGGATAGTGTTCAATAATCTCCGTATTCTTCTGGATTGCCTCTTTTGGTTAGGGGAAGAAATAAAAATTTATTCCAATCAGTAGATCAGATAGCTGTCTTCCAAATTTCCTGTCATAAACTATTGAACACATAAAGGGCTGCATCTCTTTGTTGAAACATGTCAGTTGATATTTTATCATTTCCTGAGGACTGGTTTTTTTACCACTGTCTTCAGTGCAGCTTCAACTTCTTCTTTCATTACCATTTGCTCTTGATCATTTGTTACTTCCCTAATAGTCTCTTGTCTATTTAATTATTTTTGGTCCACTGACTATGTGAATTCCCTCTATCATCTTTTCATGTGTTTTGGATTATTCAAGATATTACCAAAAGAATCATTCAGTACTGAAACTTGAGACGTGAAATAATTTTTCAGATTCTTCAACTGGAGAAATGCCAAATTAGTTCTTTCCTTTTTATTTCCCTGATTATAGCTCTTGGCACATTTTGTTATAATACTTTGCTTTCTCTTCTTGAGCTGTCCTTGGAAATCTTCTTTTAATGTCCTTTGCCTCAATATTCTTCCTTCCACATTGGCTTCTTGTTATTCTAGTTTAATTTTCAGAGTTTGAGATGTTTTTTCCCCCCTCTCTGACATCCATTTTGGTCTTTCTCTCTCTCTCTCTTTTTAATAATATTTTGCTTTCATTTTAGGAATGACTTTAACATATTTTCCATCATCGTATAAAAATAAATTTTAATAATATGCTTTCTCATGTGCTTTTTTAAACATTCTGAATCAATGATATTTTATCAAGATTTTATTCTAGAAAATGTAGTAAGAGATTATCTGACACCAAAATTCAAGTATTAAAGAAAATGATTGCTGATGTGACTTATTAATTATTCCAGATTTTTTTCTTGACATTTTTAACTTATCTTTTTTTAAATGCATCTTTGTCTTATTGATCTTAAAATTCTGTCTTTGGGGGATGTAACTTATAAGATTTTTAATTATTCTTGTTTATATGAATTTGAATTCCCTAAGTGTACAACATATAAGAGAAAACAAATGAACACTTTTACTAATTAAAACATTAATTATTTTAAGTTATTAGAACATATGTTCATGATATTCCCAGTGGGGCTTAACTTAGTCATTTGTTATATCTTTGGGTCATGTCATAATCAGGCCCATGAAGTTAGTATTAGCATTGTGCATTCTTTCAGTATCAAGAAATTATTACCGAAGCTTCAAGATCACATGTTTACACAACACCTCAATAGGATAAATGAAGTAAAACTATCATTTTCAAGACTAAAATAAGCATTCGTTGGGCACTCTCAGAAAACATCATACTGTGTGACCCCAAATTATGTTATGTTCCCAAACGTGATGCCACTACCAGAAAACAGAATGATATATCAATGATTTGCATTGTGATGTTTCCATATTTATTGTTCAAAGTTGATGAAATGACATCCCATGTGCTCAGAAGGACAAGAACATTCAGAAGAATACACTGTTAAATTGCAAGATAGGTAATACTTTTTGTAAAGACAACTATCAATCTAAGCCAGTTGTTTAAGAGATATGTTAATTTAACCTTTCTCTAAGCTTTCAGATTGTATTATTCTACTTTTATAAATCATTTACTATTTCTAACAAAAATAAAAGTAGGGTCACTATGGGTCATAATAGACTTGATGGCACCTAACAACAATGACAACTATAATTTCATCTCATTGCAGGCCTTCTGCTTTCTCTTTTAGAGTTAAAAATTTCCTTCAAAGTATTTTGCAATGCATCAACATGTTTAGACATGCTTTTTCAATTTTTCTGATGTGTGGCACATTAATCAGTTTTTATTCTCAATCTATGTAACCATACTTGTCCTGTTTTTAGATTGATTTTTGCACTTTTTAATGCTTCAGAAAATGCCATACCTTTATACACTGCTAGTCTATATAAATATTCTGTATAACTTAGCATTTTTGGATAAATTTTTATTTTCTGAATTCCCATTTATTATTTCACACTTCCTTATAAATCTTAAATCTAGTTTCTTAAAATTAGAATTAGTAAGATTAATAAAACACGCTGGTGAACTAGTGGTTAAGGAGCTGTACTGTCAACTTAAAGACACAGTTTGTATTCATCACAACTCTGAGAGTAAAAGTGTGGCAGTCTCCTCCCCTATGATAATCACTTCCTAAACAACATGCTCCGGAAACTTTATGAACTTTGATAAATGTCAATAGTTACAGAAAGACTTCAGACTTTTTGTTCATAAGGTTCGTATGAGTCATGGTCATGCTCGACTCAAAGGCAATGAACAACAAAAACAATAATAAAAGAAAAGTCAAAGGCTACCATCTTTAATATGGGTTATATCTCAACATCAAGAAAACAAAGATTCTCACCACTGGACCAATAAGCAACATCAGGATAGCTGGAGAAAAAACTGAAATTGCCAATGACTTCATCTTACTTGGATAGACAATCAGCACCTCCAATACTATCACTCAGGAGATCAGGAAAACATACTGATTTGGACAAGTCTGCAGTCAAGGATCTCTCCAAATTACTAAGTAGCAATGATTTCAGTGTGAAGATTATGATTCATCTGATTCAGGCCATGGTATTTCCAAACACTTGCTAATCATATGAAAGCTGGATGATGATAAGGATAACGGGGGGGGGGGGAAATGTCTGTGGGTAGTGGTGTTGGGAAAGAGTACTGAATATTTCATGGAATGCCAAAGGAATGGATATATTCTGAAGAAAGTACAGAGTGTTTCTTGGAGGCAAAGATGACTAAGCTTCATATCATATACTTTGGGCATGTTGTTTGGAGAGGATAGTCCTTGCAGAAGACATGCTTGTAAAGATGGAAGGTTGGCAAAATAAAAGAGACTCCTCAACTAGTTAGATTGACTGTGTAAAGGGCTCATATATGTCAAAATTAAGACAGTGGCCCAGGATAGGACAGGGTTCAGATCTTTTACTCCACTTAAAGGTATCTAATTATAAGAACAACACTCAAGCCATCGTCTTTTCAACTATATCCTATGCATCTCAAAGTTGAACAATGAATAAGGAAAAGAAAAAACTGAATTTTGAATTGTGATATTAGCAAAAACTACTGGCTATACCATGGACTTTCAAAACAACAGACAAATTTATCTTGGAAGAAGTGTAATCAGGTAGTTCTTTTTTTTAATTTTTATTTCATTATTTTTTGTGTGTACCATCAAATCAGATCTGACTGATACAGGAGGAGATTGTTCCTCCTTCTCCAGCAGAGGATCTGGTGGATTTGAACCGTGTACCTATGAAAGTGTACCTCTGAGATTGCAGTGCAGCTTCTTGCCACTAGGCCACCAGAGCTCGCTGTAACCAGGGAGTTCTTAAAGGTTTAGTTGGGGAAGGTTCTTCTCACATAGCTGGGGTAGGTTGTCAGTATGGGTTAGTCCTTGGAAAAAAAAGATATCATGCTGAAAAAGGTAGAGAGTCAACGAAAGAGACTTTGACTTTCAAGAGGATCAGCAATTGAGAAGAGTGCAGCAATAAACATGGGCACGCAAACATTTGTTTGTGTGGCAACTAGGATATATACCTAGTCGTAGAATTTCTGGGTCAAATTTATTTCTATTTCTAACTTTCTGAGAAAGCGCCAGACAACAGGAAACAACCCAAGTGCCCATCAACAAACGAATGGATAGAAAAACTGTCAATTGCATAACTAATCATTGGATAACTATCTAATGGATGTTGTTGTTGTTGTTGTTAAGTGCCATTGAGTCCCAGGCAACTCATAGTGACCTTAT
>NW_006399923.1:4790322-4812219 GCF_000299155.1 Elephantulus edwardii | reverse complement strand
TGAAAAACAAATAACTCATAAAATATTATAAAACATGGATGAGCCTAGATAACATTATGCTGAGTGAAATAACACAAAAGTACAAATAATTCATAACACCACTGCTATAAAACAGGGCTTAAGTGGGAATTGGGCGAAAACTGAGAAAAAAGGAGATAAATAATTAGCACTGTATTGGAATGGATGAAGGAAAGAACTATTTCTAGGAAATATATGATTGGGCATTATCTGTATGACAACAGTTCAGAATAAGAGATGTACAACAGCCCTAAACCCTGCTCTATATTGTGCAATCTCACTGTCCCGACACACTTAACCTCATTACCCCAGTCACTGAATTAATCCATCTCATTGAAGATCTTCCTCTCCTGTGCTGTCCCTTCCTCCCAAGCATGGTGTCCCTCTCCAAGGACTGATATCTCCTTGGAAGAAAGAAAATACCCAGGAAGTAAAGTGGATTGGGGGGGGGGGGCAAATTGTGCAACAATGTATGAGTTTTGATTTTTTTTAAGTGAACTGGTGTGGGTAGGAGGAAAATGTGCAACAATGAAGGAATTAAAATCTAACTTTTCTGTAAACTTT
The DNA here is from genome assembly GCF_000299155.1 of Elephantulus edwardii. Classification (NCBI taxonomy): domain Eukaryota; kingdom Metazoa; phylum Chordata; class Mammalia; order Macroscelidea; family Macroscelididae; genus Elephantulus; species Elephantulus edwardii. The sequence continues at coordinate 4,811,637 of NW_006399923.1, read as the reverse complement.
CATTAAAATCACAATAAAAAAAGAAGAGGATCACAAAAGAGATGGAATGAAAAAAGTGACTTTATCAATGGACTTAAGTATGTCAGATATCATTATGATAGTTCCCAATAGGGCTAGGTTCCAATCTATTGTTCCTAGAACTAGTATGGATCATAGTGTTTTTAGTGACAGCTAACCACAACAACAATACTTAAAATAGGCAATTACTTAAACATTAGAGGTTAATACTGATGATCAAGGTTGAAAAGAAGTTTCAGAGGGAGAACCATCATTCAGGAAGTATTAAGTGTGTTTTAGGGGATGGAACTTTTGCAATAGAGAGTGATGCGAGTTGCATGTGGGTGACTGAATTGAATATAAGTGTGATAATTATTAAATTAATAAGTATTATTTTTTATATTTTGCAGTAATTAATAAAAATTAAAAGACAAGTTGTGAGTATTCTGCCAATGAAACAATATTCTTGCATAGGATGGGAGAATAATTATCATCTATCATGAACAAAGTGTCCATAAACTCTCCCACTCCTTTAGATACCACTTTTTAAATGTACAATATTTCATTCTTCTTCTCAGTTACTACGAGAAACAAGAAAGGGAGACTTACATCATGTACTAAAATATTTTACACTTTTCCTTAATTATCTTAGGGGACATGCTAAATATAAAATTAGTGACTTGGAATATTTAAGAAGAACAGAAAAACAAAATAAGTCTTGCAAGAAAAGTAAATCACCTAAAAAAAAAGTACAGTCTAGGCTAAATATTCCAAATCCTAGGTATTTTCTTTAGTCCAAGGAGAGATCAGTCCTTGGAGAGGGGCGTCATGCTTGGGAGGATGGAGGGACAGCACAGGAGAGGAAGATCCTCGATGAGATGGATTGATTCAGTGACTGGGGTAATGGAGGTGAGTGTGTCAGAGATAGTGTGATTGGCACAGGATAGAGTAGCGTTTAGGGCTGTTGTACATAGGGTCACTATGAGTCGCAGGTGACTTAATGGCACATAACAACAACAATATGCCAGAATAATATACAGAAGACATTCCTCAAACTAGGACGCTCTGGAGGTCTAGTGGTATGATACTGCACTGCAATCCTGAAGATGCAGTTTGACTCTACCAAGTGATGGGCAATCTCTTCTCAAGCAATGAACTGCCTCTGAAAACCCACTGGAGGGTCATCTATGGATTAATTCCAACTAACTGTACTCACCACCACCACCACTGCCACCAAAGACAACAAGCTAAAAACTCTAGTTTGATCCAAATCTTTACCTTAGTAAAAGATTTTTTACTCTCCATTAAAGTTCTTTTTCTTTTTCCTTTACTATTTTTTTTTTCACATTCTTTATTCAGAATGAGTCCTAAGAGAAAGTATTTTCATTTTATAGGACCATAAATATGGAATACACAATTCTCAATTTCTGGCCAAGATCAACTTTAAGACAAGTTTATAGTCTTTTGGATGTTATTTTTGTTATGTGACACAGAGTCCTTTGTGACTAATAGTGATCTTGTGTACAACAGCTCTGAACCTTGCTCTATATTGAGCCAACCTGATTGTCTCTGGCATTCCTACTGCCATTAGCCCAGTTACTGTGTCAACCCATCTCATGCAGAGTCTTCCTCCTCTGCACTGTCCCTCCACTTTTCCAAGCATAATGTCCCTATTTAAGGACTCATCCTTCCTTACAACCTTCCCACAGTATATCATACAAAGCTTCAAAATTCTTGCCTCCAAGAAGCAGCCTGGTTTCACCCTCTCTAGGATGAACCTGTTTGTTCTCCTAGTAGTCCATGGTACAGTCAATATTCTCCAGCACTACCACTTAAAAGTATCAATTCTTCTCAGTCGTTCTTAGTCATCACCCAGTTGTCTGATACATAGGAAGTAATTGCAAAGTCCATGGCCTGGATCAGGTACACCTTAGTCTCTCGAATGATACTCTTCAGTACTCTGACATACAAAGTTTTTACTAGTTTTTCCATTCATTTCTTACCTTTATTGTTGTTGTTGGTATATGCCACTGAATCACCTGTAACTCATAGTGACCCTCTATACTACAGTTCTGAACCTTGCCCTCTCCTCAGCTAGTCTCACTGGCTATTGACACACCTAACCCCATCACTCCATTTATTGTGTCAATGTTACTCTTCCCAGGTCTTCTTCTCCTTTACTTTCTTCCTCCACCCTTTTAATCATGATGTCCTTTTCCAAGGTTTAACCCCTTTTGGTCACACGTCCAAAGTATGTGGATGGAACTTAAAATCCTTACCTTTGCCTCTACATAGAAACTGCTCTCTCATTCATCACAGAATAAAGGAATTCCTGAGTAATGGCAGATACAGAATGGAAGTTATGTTGGGAAAGTTTGAACTCTATAAGAAGTTTGACATATTTTTCAGCCCTGTTCCATTATAGAAATTCATAATTCAGATTCTCAAAGGTCTAGCAGGTTAACTCAATGAATATAATTAAGCCTTGTAGAACTCCAGGATCATTAGAAAGGGGACATCAGTGAAATATTGGTTAAGGGAAATTTTATTTTCACTCTTGTGTGGCTTACTCTGAGAAAAATGGGAATCCCAGAACACTTGATCATGCTAATGAGAAATCTATACTTGGACCAAGAGGCAGTCGTCAGGACAGAGCAAGGAAACACTGCATGGTTCAAAATTGGGAAGGGCATACCCCAGGGATGAGTCTTGTCTCCATACCTTTTCAGCCTGTATGCAGAGCAGATTATCCGGGAGGCTAGGCTCTATGAGGAGAAATGTAGGGTCAAGATTGGTGGAAGATCTGTCAACAATCTGCACTATGCAGATGACACAACCTTGCTTGCTTAAACCGAGGAGGACCTGAAGCACTTGCTGCAGAGGGTCAAGGACTGCAGCCTTCAATATGGATTGAGACTCAATGTCAAGAAGACAAAGATTCTCACCACTGGGCCAATTGGCAGCATCAGGATGGATGGTGAAGAGATTGAGATTGTTCACAGATTTAATTTTCTTGGCTCCACAGTCAACACTCTTGGCACCAATAGCCAGGAAATTAAAAGATGTATTGCCATGGGAAAGTCTGCTGTTAGGGACCTCTCCAAAGTACTGAAGAGCAATGGTGTCTCTCTGGAAACTAAGGTGTGTCTGATACAGGCCATGGTCTTGGCTGTCACTTGTTATGCATCAGAGAGTTGGACAAGGACAAAGGAGGATAGAAGGAGAATTGATGCCTTTTAGCTGTGGTGCTGGAGAAGAATATTGAGGATACTGTGGACTGCTAGGAAAACAGACAGATTCATCCCGGAAAGGGTTAAACTGGGCAGCTCCTTGGATGCAAAGATTCAGAGGCTAACATACTTTGGACATGTTGTAAGGAGGAACAGGTCCTTGGAGAAGGACATCATGCTCGGTAGGGTGGAGGGACAGTGCAGGAGGGGAAGGCCCTCAATGAGGTAGATTGATTCAGTGACTAGGGTAATGGGGATTGGAGTGCCAGAGACAGTGAGATTGGCACAGGACAGAGCAGAGTTTCGGGCTGTTGTATATAGGGTTGCTATGAGTCGCAAGCGACTCAACGACACATAACAACAACAACAATGACAACATTCTTGGAGGGAGAGAAAGTATCCAGATGTCAGTAAGCCAATTACAAATACAGTTATATCATTATTAGAAGGACAATTGTGCTTGAAAAATCATTGATTCGATGGCATCTAACAATAACATACAGTCAAGAGATGTTATAAAAGTATATCTTTCTTACATTTGAAAGTGATTGAATAGTTAAACTATTTTTATTTTAACATTCTGGTATTTGTTTAACCATACATATAAAACATTACTAAATATAATTCTAAGATCTGTATATTTTTTCAATATCACAATTAATAGAACATGACAAATAATATATGTGGCAGTCTAAACTATCAGGAGTAAAAATGATTTTGAATTTTTTAATAAAATATTATTTTATCTTAGTATGAAAATATAAGAACCTACTTTGTTTACATAGAGTTAAAAAATGTAGTTAGGTATATGAGTTTACTTAAAATACAAGTATTTAACTATTTTAGTAAAGAAGTAGATCATTGTCATTATTATTAGTCTAAATATTTTATTCAGCTTTACAAGTTCACTTATGATGATAAACTTACATGTTTATGTGCAGTTAAAATTATTTTAATTCATAGGCAATGAACACATCTCCTACAACATCTTATGGGGTATATTTAGATAGAAGATTTAGAAGTATCATAGTAAAATATTTAGTGTATTTTTCTCCTAAAGGAGCAAAAACAGAGTCGTGAACTCACTTCGAAATCTTGCTTTGTGCTGACAGTTGAACTATAACTATATTTCATAAACCATAGCACTCCCAAGTTACTGAAATAAATTGATTTTGTGGAAATATGCGACACACCAGTTCTCAATATAGGTCTTGAGCAGTCTGTCCCTAAAGTAGTTATTTCCATTTACACCCTTGACCTGCCAGTATCTTCGATGCTACTGTAGTTTTTCATGTACTTCAAAAGCTACAGATCTGTTTCCAACCCTCTTAATCTAATATAAACTGCACATGCTTCTATCAGTAAAGACCTTCATTTTTATCCTTCTTCGATTTCATGACACCAATGGTTCTATATTTCATAGCAAAGGGAGCAGAATGAAATTATACATCTCTCAAATTTCAGCAATATCTAGTTTATGTGATTCAAGACCTTCATACAAAGAAGAGGTCATTCTCAATATTTCAGAAAATGACTTTCTTGCAATTCTATGTGATAAGCCTGAAAATGTCTTTGATTGGAGGAAGTGAAATACGTTTATTTGGAGAAAAGTGAAAACACTTTGAAATAATCAAGGTTTTTTGTACAGAGAGAGTGACTATGAGTTGGAGCTGACTCAAGGGTATCTAACAACAGCAAAAACTATGGAAAATGTTAATGTAAACATAGTAAAAAAAAAGTTGGTCAAAATCACTGAAGTATATTTAAATCTATACGGAAGGGTATAATTTTGTTCAAAAATATAAGAGTACAAAAGAGTAAAAGCGTAATTCTTTGCCTATTGTAAATTTAATACAGACTGAAACAAAATCCAACAAGCAAGAGAATTCCTAACAAAGATACAAACAAAAGCAATCATCTCCTCACCAATCTGTTCTCAAAGCTGCTGGAGATAAGAAAATATACCATTACACTTATGTGTGAAACCTCATTTTCTTTAAAGATACGAAGACACTCACTACACAATTTCACAAACAACAAAGATAACTTCTAAAGTGTGTCTTATAAAGTTTTTCTATTTAAATATTTCTACTTAAATTTAGACAAGTGATGGGGGAAAGGAGAAAGAAAAGGGGGGGGGAAGCGAAGCAAAACTAATTCAGAAACAAACAAAAATACCCTCCTAAACAAATTAAAGCAAACCAGGAACATAAATATTTCTGAAGGTAAAAACATTCAGGATAAATATGACAAATGGTAGCTTGATTGAGAAATAAATTTTGGACAAAAGATAGATTGTTCTAACGTTAGTCTTTTTACTCTGCATGTGTGTGGGATAAATAGTTAAGCAATATACTTAGGGTTCAAGTTTCAAGTACAGCTATATGTTATTGTTTTCTAATTGATTTCTGTCAATGTTGATATCCATGCAAATTCAATTCATTGCACTGGACATTCTAAAAATAGGTGCAGTCTGTTGAGATGTTCCAGTCTGTTGATCTGAGACATTGTAATGTATTAACTATCTTCTAAAAAGCTGCCAAGTGCTACAAAGAATGTTAAGATCCCAGGCATACAGATTGTCACTAAAGCAGGAATCCAGTCCTGGTGTGAAAGCCAAGTCTGAATATGGATTTTGAGTAGCAGAGGATTTGCATGTGCTATAATCTCAGAGACCAACCAGGGGTAGATTCTTGAGTATATCTGGGTAATTGACTGGAATGGATTGTCTGAATAGATGTGAGCTGATTTAAAAGCATGGAAAATGAAGCACTGCTGGGAACCTATAGCAAGATGAATGAATGCGGGAACTGATGCCAGAAAATAGGAATTAAGCCTCCTGAAAACCAAAGATGTGTGACTGTGTACCAGGAATGAATCCAGAAGCAGAAGCCAAAACAACATCAACACAGAACAGCTGTCCCTGTAGCAAATGGAAGTAGGAAAGAGAAAATCCAAAAATCATAACGGTACTGGGATGAGGAATTCGAAAGATGCTTGTAGGAGGGACTGAAATATTTCCATGAAATTTCCTGAAGGAATTGATTGATCATTACACTCATAACCTGTCATTTAACATGTTTATGTTAATTACTTACTTATAATTGTAATATGGACCACTGTATCATCTCAACTATATTAATTCCTCGTGTAGAAGACCTGGCTTAGTGCAATGTTCATTTGAACACATTAAAAATATTATAGAGTTTATGTTACAATTGAATGTCTTCGATTTCCATACATAGAAAGGCATAGAAATCTGTGAAATTGTATTACAATTAAACAACAAAATTACCATGACACTTGTGTTTCAGAAGGGTATTTAACCAACCTAGCAATGAACAGGCAAAATCTGGTCATTGCAGTGATGGTAATAATCATTCCCATGAGTTAGAAATTTGTGCAATTCTAGAAATAAATACAAGATCAAAATCTTTTGGAAAATGAGATTTTCTTTCTTACTTGAAATAAGACCACCACTATTTTGTGTTAACGAGTCATCAAAGCTATCAAATCTTCCTTTTCTTCTGGATTCAATTACTATTCCATATTTTCAGCCAAGTAAAACACTATGGTTTATTAATCTTTCTCACAATGCTGAATGAACTTATAGCTGAATCACATATAATTCTTTAAACTTGAATTGTTCAAAGGATTTTATGAAGGAACATGTTAGGCTGTAACATTGTAGGCTTTGGTGTTAAAGTGATAGGATTTTGAAAACAGTCATGAAACTCATTTTCCTTCTCTTTGTTTTAATTTTTTCCATAGGAAAAATGTGTACAATAAACTTAGGTGGGATGCTGGTTATTTTGAGACAATGTATGCATGTAAATATTTTTTAAAGTATGTTAAGAAATGAATGTTAACAGTGGAAATAAATATAGCAGTTGATGCAGTGGTACGATTGCCAGATAAAGAGCAAAACAAATACAGACACCAGTCAATAGAAATGCTATATAAGCAAGGAAGAATTCTTTTAGGAGATTTAAGTATCAAGTATTACCAGTTATTTATTATACCAATGTTACATACTTATAACTTGAGAAATAGGATTAGGTCTGTTGGAGAGATGATGAAATTGTTTCAGGATAGGGTAAGGTTCAGAGCTGTTGTGCATAGATAGGGTCACTGACTTGCAATATTCGATGGTACATAACAACAACAACAACAACACTATATTTATAATAAAGATGTTGTGGTTTTGTTGTGTATGGTAGAGTCAGAGCTGACCCATAGCTGAACCTCTAGCACATTGTCATAGGCAGTTAATCTCACGGGAGGAGATTCTTTATCAATCTCCCTTGGAGTCCCTGGTGGATTCCAACTGTGTGACATTGGTATTGTAGTGCAGATTCTTGCTACCATGCCACCAGAGCACCCTTATAAAAAGTATACTAGCAAATTTTTAAGATATTATTTGCTATTTATTGAATATTAAATTTTATTTAGATATTGTCTATGGATAAAGGAACAAATCCGTCTTGGAAGAAGCACCATCATAGTGATTTGTGGAAGCAAAGATGGTATAATTCCGTTGGCATAATTTTTGGCATGTTGAAAGAAGGCATCAGCAGTTGAAAAAAAAATTTTTTTAAAGAAGAGGTTAAACAAAGAAAGTAAAACCATCAGCAAGATTAATTTACTCAGTGACAACAACAATGGATTTGAACACAATAGAAATTGTGAGGAAGGCACAGTATAAGACAGATTTTATAAGTTACTCATGGAATGGAAATGGATTCAGTGGTATATATCAACAACAAGAAAACAGTTAACAAGATTTTATCTAACCTTTTTATACTTATTGAGTTTAATGTTGTTATTTACAGATTCCATCAAGTCAATCATAATTTATAGCAACCCCATGAACAGTAAATCTGAATCTGTCCCGATCCTGAGCCAATCTCACCAATCCTGATATACTAAATCCCACTTTGACAGCCTCTAGGTCAATTAAATTTGTTGAAGATCTTCTTTTTCTTTAATCCTCTACCTTTTCCAAGCATGATGTCTTGCTTTACAAGTACCAACCCATCCTAACAAGATGCCCAAAGTATGTGATATAGTTCCATCATCCTTGTCTCTAAGGAATGGCTGTACTTCTCCAAGACCTATTTATTTATTCTTTTGCCTGGCCATGAAATATGTAATACTCTTCTCCAACACCACATTCAAAGGCATCAATTTATCTTCTATTATTCTTAGTCATTGTCTGACTCTCAAATGTACAAGGAGTCAATAAAAAGATCATTGAATCAGACCTACCTTAGTCTTTAAAGAGACACTTGCTCCTCAGCACCTTGAAGAGATTTTTCACAGTAAATTGTTTTCAATGATGTGATCTATTGGCCCAGAGGTGAGGATTATTGTTTCTTGGTAATTAGATGTAATCCATATTGAAGGCTGTAGTCTTTGATCTGCGGTTAGTGATTCAAGTTCTTCAAACTTAGAGCCAGCAAAGTTTTTCATTTATATGATTCAGGTTGTTTATGTGTCTTTTTCAATTTCTGATGCTACATTCCTTTTTATGAAGTCCAGCTTCTTAAATTATTTGTTCAACATACCAATTGAATAAATATGGATGAAAGATACAAGCCTGATGTAGGCCTAAGGCCATCCCATTTAGCAAGATATTGTTTCATGTAAAGCACATTGTTACATAATTTTTTAGAAGCATAACAATAATTTTATTACAGTTTAAAACCTATCAAAAATTATAACAATTTGTCAAAAATAAGTTTCATTGTTTTACTGATATTTCTCAAAAGTGTGCATATTTTGTATTAAAAAATACTCTGTATGGGAAATAAAAAGTACAGTTAAGCAAAGCTATACTCAATTAAGTTTACTAGTTTTTCTTTATTGAAGAGACAAAAATGCTCAAGATTAAATAGAACTTATTCTGTTTATTATATTTGCTTTAATATTGTGAATTTTTGCTACCATCTTTAAGATACTACAGCTCTTGCTTTATCAAAGAATATTGATACATCTCTTTCCCATTCAGATGCAAAGATTACTCCTATTCTACAAAATATTCACTTACATAAATATAATTTTATCTTTCTTTGTTACTAAGGAATGAAGACCAGATGATCATTTTCCTTGTGAACAGGGACCAGACAAGGATGTTTACTGTCACCACTTCTATTAAATATTGTACTGGAAGTACTTACTGTGGCAATACAAAAGGAGAAGTAATTAAAAGGGATACAGATCAGCAAAGAGATAGTTGCTATATGCCAATGATATGATAGCATACACAGAAAACTCTAAGGACTGGACAAAATAACCATTAGAGCTAGTAGACCAATTTAATAGAGTGGCATGATATAATATCAATATATCAAATCAGTGAAATTCCTCTACAGTACCAAAGAGAACTCAGAAAAGGAATTCCTGATCTCAACACCTACTACACAGAGGTAGTAACCACAACAGCATGGTACTGGTACAATGACGGGCATATAGACCAATGGAACAAAACTGAGAACCCAGAAATAGGCCCAGGTGTCTATAGTCAACTGATATTTGACAAGGAAATAAAATCAATCAAACGGGAAAATGATAACCTCTTGAACAAATGGTGCTGGCAAAACTGGACTATTACCTGCAGAAAGCTGAAACAGGATCCACATCTCACACCATACACTCAAGGTCGATCAGAGACCTGGGAATAAAGCCCCAAGTAATAAAGTTCATAAGAGCCAAAATGGGATCATTTTAGATCACCTAGTTTACGGTATAAATAAGCGGTTGCCAAATACAGCCAGAAATGTCCAGTCTGGAAAGAATAAAATTGATGAACAATGCCTTTTAAAGATTAAATCCCTGTGTGTATGAGAGTCATTTTCCAATAGAGTGTAAAGAAAACCTACTGACTGAGGAAAACAAACAAGCAAATAGACAAACAAACACATTTGGCAATACCATTTCAGCCAAGGGTCTCACATCAAAAGTTACAGAATCCTACAGGGCCACCACAAGAAAAACACTGATAACCCAATTATGAAATGGTGCAACCACTCTGGAAAGCAGTGGCATGTTTCCTCAAAAAGCTGAACATAGAAATTACATATAGCCAAGCTAATCTACTGTTTATGTGGAGTAAATGAGAACTGAGGTACAAACGAAAATTTGTACACAAATGTTCATAGCAGTGTTATTCACCATAGCAAGAACATCGAAACAGTCCAAATGTCCAACCACAATTGAATGGATTGAGAAGTTATGGTATAGTCACATGATGGAATACTATGCAGCTTGCAGGAGCAATGATTTTGTAAATACTACCTAACATGGGAGGGACTGGAGAGCATTATGATAAGTGAACTAACTCAGATATATAAGGACAAATATTGTATAAGACTTTTATTGTAGAATGAGTATGAGGATCAATGGGGAAGGGGCAGGGAGAAGAAGGTTGAGGATGGGGGAGACTTGGTGGATAATCATAGGCTCACACATTTGCTGAGCAAATTATCCATGAAGTTGGACTCTATGAAGAAGAGTATGGCATCAGTATTGGAGGGAGACTCATCAATACATTTTGTTCTGCAGATGACACAACCTTGTTTGCTGAAAGTGAAGAGGATTTGAAGTACTTGTTGCAGAAGATCAAGGAATGCAGCCTTCAGTATGGATTGTATCTCAATATTAAAAAAAAAATCCAAATATCCTTACCACTGGAGGAGATTGAAACTCAACAGCTTCATCTAGCTTGAATATACAATTAACACTCTTGGTATGAGCTGTCAGGAAATAAGGAGATGCATTACAATGGGAAAATCTGTTGTTAGGGATCTTTCCAAATTATTGAAGAGTAGTGATGTCAGTTTGAGGATTAATCTGTGTCTCATTCAGGCCATGGTCTTTCTAATTACTAGCTATGTGTCTGAGACCTGGACACTTAAGAAGGATGACAGAAAATGTATTGATGTCTTTGAGCTGTGGTGTTGGAAAATAGCACCAAACATCCCATGGACGGTCAAGAAAATGCATAGATATGTCTTGGAGAGGGTGCAGCCAGAGTGCTCTTTGGAGGCAAGAATGGTGAAGCTTCACCTCACATATTTTGGATATATTAATTACTAAGAAGTGCTATTCCTTAGAAAAGGACATGATGTTGTGAAGGCTAGAGGGTTGGCGAAGCAGAGGAAGACCCTCAACCAGGTAGCTTGACATGGTGACTGCTGTGGCTCTTGCGTGTCAGGAAGTGTGAGGATGGTGAAGGACAGGACTAGTTTCAAATCTTTTGTTCAAAGTGTCACTATGAGTCATACTGGACTCGATGGCACCGAACAACCACAGCAACTAAAGAACAAATTCAAGCCATGAGTTTCAAGACTTAGGGATATAATAAGGGTAAAATAAAGAACTCTGGTGACCTGGTGGCAAGAAGCTGCACTGCAATTCTGAAAACATGCTGTTCGAGTCTATCAGCTGCTCCATGGGAGAAGACTGAGTAATCCCCTTCTGTAAGAATAACTGCCTCTGAAAACTCACTGTAGGGTCAGCTATGGGTCGATTTCAACTCAATGGTATACACAAAGACAACATGTGGGCAGAATATTGAGTGATCCAGAAAGCAATAAAAGAAGATGGAAGACGTATACAGAGTCACTGTACCAAAAAGACTTGACTGACACAGAAGAATTTTATGAAACATATGATCAAGAGAGAATGGTGATGAAGGAGCAAGTGCAGGTTGCTCTGAAGGGTTTGGCAAAGAATAAAGCCCAAGGAATAGACAGAACACAAATTGACATATTTGAAAAAACAGATGCTCATCTGATTGTGCTCAACAGCTTACACCAATAAATCTGGAGGACAGTTATCTGGCCCTCTGACTGGAAGAAATCCGTATTTATTTCCATCCCCCCCCCAAAAAAAAAATGACCTGATTGAGTGTGGAAGTTATCGCACAATATCACTAATATCACACACAAGCAAAATCCTGCTAAAGATAATTAAAATTAAAAAAAAAAAGACTGGACCAGTACAGTGACAGAGAACTACCAGAAATACAAGCTGAATTTAGAAGAGATCATGGCACTAGAGACATTATCCCCAATGTCAAACGGATCTTGGCAGAAAGCAAAGAGAACCAGAGCACAGTCTATCTGTGTTTCATCGACTATGCAAAGGCATTTGACTGTGTGGATCACAACAGATTGTAGTTAACTGTGAGGAGCACGGTAACCACAGAACACATGATTCATGAGAAATCAATACTTGACTCATGAGAAACCTATATTTGAACCAGAAATCAATCATCAGAACAGAGAAAGGAAATTACATGGTTTTAAATGAAAAAACAACAACAAAGCAGTTCATCAAGAATGTGCCCTGTTTCCATGACTGTTCAATCTGAATGCAAAACAGATCATTTGGGAGATGAGAAGAAATGTGGCATCAGCATTGGAGGAAGACTCATCAACAACCTACATAATGCAGATGTCTCATGACAAAGAGAATGAACAGATAAATCTTCGAGAATGTGCAGCAAGAGCGATCCTTGGAGGCAAAGATGGTGGGGCTTCCTCTCACATACTTTGTACCTCTTGTTAGGAAAGTCTTTTCCTTAGAAAAGTACAACATGCTTGGAGAAACGAAGGTATGAGAAAGAAAGTAAGAAATTAATGATATGAACTGGCTCAGTGACTCCAATAATGGTTTCAAGTATGTCAGAGGTGATAAGGATGGCACAGTATGGGACAGTGTTCAGCTCTGTTGTTCACAGGGTTGCTGAATTGCATTAGAGTCAAAGTCACATAACAACAACATCACAGCTTCTAAAGTTGCAGAGAAAAATAATTCTAGCTAATTATCTATGCACTCTCTTGGTATTGATCTCTTATGTACAACAAGAAGATTAGCGTGTATGCTTTTAAACTCATTTTCACATAAATATTCGTAGAATCAATTGAAAGCATAAATCTGATGTAAGTACACTTCTGGTATAAAAGAAATACTATAAATTTTCACAGAGGTGATAAAATAGAAATAAAAAATTAGTAAGGAATTACAAATCTTTTGTTGCATAAGGTATTTTAGTTATTTTTATATTGGTAATTATGTAGAGAGTAAGAGGATAAAAAATTCTTGAGATAAATACAAAATCACAATTGATAATTTATTAATACATTAATTTTGTTATTTCTATTATGTGCTTTTGAGTTTAGTATGACACATAGATACGTTATAAACAACAGATTTGAAACCTGTCCTATCTTGTGCCATCTTCATAGTTCCTGACACAGTAAAACCCGTCGTGGTAGTCACTGTGTCAAACCCCTGATTGAGGGTCTTCCTCTCCTTCACTGACCCTCCACCCTTACAAGAATCATATCTGTCTCTAAAAATTACCTCTTCCTAACAACATGCCTGAAATATGTGAAGCGAATTCTCATCATCTTTGCCTCTGAAGAGCACTCTGGATACATACTCTCCAAGATATATTTGTTTGTTCTTTTGTCTACCATGGGATGTTCAGTGCTGTTCTTCAACAACACAAGTCAGATGTGTCAATTGTTCTGTCATCCCTACTCATTGTCCTGTGCTCAGATACATAGGAAAGTGATCAGAAAGAACATAGCCTGAATCAGATGCACCTTAGTCCTCACACTGACATCATTACTCCTCAGTAATTTGGAGAGGTTAATAACTACAAACTTTCCCAGTGCACTGCGTCTCCTTATTTCCTGACCACTGATACCAAGAGTGTTGATTGTGGATCCAAGTATGGTGAAGTTGTCAACAGTTTCAATCTCTTTTCCATTCATCATGATATGGTCTCTTGGTCCAGTAGTAGGAATTTTTGTTTTCTTGACATTGAGATGCAATCCATATTGAAGGCTGCATTTCTTGGTCTTTTGTAGCTACTGCTTTAAATCCTACTCACTTTCAGCAAGAAAGGTTTTGTCATCTATGTATAATACAAGTTATTGATGAGTCTCCCTCCTATCCTGATGCCACATTCCTCTTTGTAGAGTCTAGTTTGCTCAGCATTCAAATTGAATAGGTATAAAGAGAGAAATCAACCCAGATGTACTTCCTTCTTATTTTAAACCATGCTTTGTTTCCTTGGTCTGTTTGCACAACAGCCTCCTGGCCCAGGTATAGTTTTCACATGAACATAATTAAGAGCTCTGGGACTCCTATTCTTCTCAATGTCACCCACAACTTATCTTGATTGACACAGTTATCACTAAACATGTAGATTTTTAAAAAAAGAAATAAATGTAAAATACCTGAAAATAAATATAATATTTTCATTATGTTTTTAAGAGACATTTTCCCTTTCCCCCTGTAATTATCATGAGTTTTACACCATATATTGTTTGATAAACTGTGACTTTTACTGGATTCAGAATATATAATTTTTTCAGTGGTTGTGCCATATATGGAACACTCACTCTAAAATATTCTGTAAATAGAACTTTCTGATGCTCTGCTTTGACTTCTAGTTTCAAATTGGTATACAGCTCATCTTGCAATTACTACTATTTTCCTTTTGTCCAGGTTCTTTATCATACGACTTACAGTGGCTTTAATCAGAAAACAAATGTTACTAAGCAGTGTGATTAATGGAATAATAAAAAATTGTACCATAAAAGGTGCAAAAGCCAATCTCTGTTTTGATTCATTCATAGAAAAGATGAAACAGAAGCTAAGAAATAATTGTGTGAAGTAACATAGCAGAAATACAAATAAATGGAACCAGGAACAGATTAAGTAGAAATCTATTTAATCTGTAGACATATCTAATGATAATATAATAACACAGTATCATGTGAGATCTGGTTGAAATTCGGCTTTGTTTTCCCTCCCTAATTTTCATGAACACCTTTAAAACTACTGGTGTAAAAAGAAGTGAAGCCAAAATGCAACTTAGAATGAAGAATGGTAAGCCTTCATCTCACAAACTTTGGACATGGAATCAGGAGATGCCAGTCCCTGGAAAAGAATGCCCAGACACGGAAAAGTAGATGATCAGTAAATATATATGAAAATATTTAAGGAGATGGTTTTACGTAGCAACGGCAGCATAAGTTCTAGCACAGGAGAGATTCTGAGAAAAACAGGATGAAAACCCCATAGATAGCCAACAGAACAAACAAAAGAACAAACTCTATTGGAGAAGGTACAACCAGAAAGCTCCTTATGAAGGCAAGGATGATGAAGCTTTATCTTACATACTGTGAGCATGTTGCTAGGAGAGGTTATTCCTTGGAGAGGAACATCATGCTTGGGAATGTGGAGAGGCAGCCAAGAGAAGAAGACCCTTGACTGGGTGACTTGAGGCAATGAGCCTGAACGTGTCAGATTCTGTGAGGATGAAACGAATAGAACAGTATTCAGATAGGTTGTTTAAAAAGTCACTATGAGTTGTACAATACCTGATTGCACCTAACAACAACAGTGTCAACCAGAGTTTAATTCTGGTTTACAAATGAGCTGGATGGAGTCTACTTCGTAACCATCTAACAGCAGTGTATAATCCTTTATATGTAACATAATCTTCTACTTACGTGAATTCTAATATAGATACTTATTATTTTCAATGCTTGAGATTTGTATCCTTAAGTTATGCCATTATTATTTGGTGAATAATTACATACACACAGTCAACGTTGTTGATGTTACAAAAATTTTATTGATTAGAAAAGTGAGGCAGAACATTTCAATAAATGTTATTGGTTTGGCAACCTGGATGATAAATTTTACGTTTCCCACACCTTACATTCTCTATGTGATTTAAAATGAAAGGTGTGTTGTGGTCGATTTAGGAGCTCTCACAGTGTGTTGGGCTGGTAATAAGTGAGCAGTTCAAATCCATCAACTGCTTCTAAAGATACAGCTGGAAAGCCTTCTGTCACAAAGTTTTAAAACCTCAGAAAATGTATGGAGAAATTCTATGTATTAGAATCCATCTAACAGTAGTAGATTTGGGGCAGGTTTACTGTGGATTATTATATATGAATTTTGCAGCTTTGGTTTTAACTGTCACTGTATAGGTAGGTGGTTGTTAAGTGCTTTTGAGTTTAAAATGTCATATAGTTGGTCATGCATTAGCTTTTCATAAGGAGCTATTGGGTTTGAAGTAAGTTCCTTTTACTGGCAGCAGAGCCCCTTACCAACAGGTTTGTGACCCACCCAGAGGACTGAAGGACTTGCAATAATTTAAATAATGTAAATGTCACCTTTTGGCTGGGCAGGTGCAATGATAGGATATTGCTAGGTTTTGTCATCCCCTTTTCCAAATTCAATGTGTTTCCCTGCCCTGTTTCCACTACAGCCTACTGGTCTAGGTACAGGTTCCCCATAAGCACATTTGAGAGGGGAATACATTAGGGCTGTGTTCTCTCTCTGTAACTATTGAATCTATATGCTGAGTAAATTATTTTAGAAGCTGGACTCTGTGAGGAGGAGTGTGGCATCAGGTTCAGAGGGAGACTCAACAATAACCTGTGTTATGCAGATGACACAGCCTTGCTTGCTGTAAAGTGAGGAGAGCTTGGAACGAACACATGTTGTAGAAGATCAAGGAATGCTGTCTCGTTTTTGAGAAAACAAAGATTCTTACCACTAGACTGATAGGCAACATCATGATGGATGAAAAAGAGAATGAAACTGTCAACATCTTCATACTGCTTTTATCCACAATTAACACTCTTAGTAACAACAGTCAGGAAATAAGAAGGCACAATTGAATGGGAAAATTTCCATTAGACACCTCCACAAATTATTGAAGAGTAATACCAGTTTATGGTCCAGTTGCCTATCAGCGTGGCATTAGGATTGGTGGACGATCTATCAATAATCTGCGTTGTGCAGATGACACAGCCCTGCTCGCTGAAACTGAGAAGGACCTCATGCACTTAATGCAGAGGGCCAAGGACTGCAGCCTTCTATATGGACTGATGCTCAATGTCAAGAAGACAAAAATTCTCACCACTGGACCAATTGGTAGCATCAGGATGGATGGTAAAGAGACTGAGATTGTTCACAGCTTCAGTTTGCTCGGCTCCATGGTCAACACTCTTGGCACCAGTAGCCAGGAAATAAAAAAAAAAAGTATTGGGATGGGAAAGTCTGAGGTTAGGGACCTCTCTAAAGTACTCAAGAGCAACGGTGTCTCTCTGGAGACTAAGGTGCACCTGATACAGGCCATGGTTTTTGCAATCACTTGTTATGCATCAGAGAGTTGAACAATGACTAGGGAGGATAGAAGGAGAATTGACGCCTTTGAGCTGTGGTGCTGGAGAAGAGTATTGAATGTGCCATGGACTGCCAAGAAAACAAATAGATTCATCCTAGAGAGGGTTAAACCAGGCTGCTCCTTGGAGGCAAGGATTCTGGGGCTTCATCTGACATACTTTGGACATGTTGTAAGGAGAGACAGGTCTTTAGAGAGGGACATCATGCTGGGCAGAGTGGAGGGACAGCGCAGGAGGGGAAAACCCTCTATGAGGTGTATTGATTCAGTGACTGGGGTAATCGGGGATGGGTGTGTCAGAGGCAATGAGATTGGCACAGGATAGAGCAGGGTTTAGGGCTGTTGTACATAGGGTCGCTGAGTCGCAAACGACTCGATGGCACATAACAACAACAACAATACCAGTTTGAGAACAAAGGTGTATCTGATTCAGGTCATAATCTTTCTGATCATTTGCTATGCATCTGAAAGCTAGACAATGAATAAGAATGACAGGAAAAAAAATTTATGCCTTTGAGCTGTGGTGTTGGAGTAGAGAACTGAACATCTTGCGGAAGGCCAAGTAAACAAACAGATACATCTTGGAGACAGAAATGACATACTCTGAGTGTGTTACTAGAAGAGGTTATTCCTTTGAGAGAGAAATGATGCTGAGACGGGTGGAGGGCAGGTGAAGGAGAGGAGGACCCTCAACCAGGTGGACTGACACAGTGATTGCTGATATGGATTCTTGTGCCAGGAAGTGTGAGGATGGTGTACGATAGAACAGGGTTCAGATGTTTTGTTCATAGGGTCGTTGTGAGTCATACTCGACTCGACTGCCCCAAACAACAATGAGAATTATCAAATTTGCTGTGGGATGGGTGACTCACACTTAGCAGAACTAAGAGAGCTCAGAGTCTAGAGGCTAAGTCTTGCCTTAAAGCCTGCCTTAGAAACAACTGTCTAGACTTAGTACTTGTGACTTGAGGATTGCTCAATTGAGTTGTATGTAGCCTGTTTCTTACCTTCTGAACCCCAGAATCATAAAGACTTTTTGCTGCATATTGTTTGTACATCACTACTGCAAAAGATTAGAAATCAAGCATAGTTATGGAAGGGAGTGTTATGGTAGATTTGATGGAAGAAGGTGCAGGGGTATGAAGACGTGTCTGACCTTATAGGAATCAGCTTTGTATGGCTGATGACCGTTCTCTCTCCTTGTACAGCTAGTGGAAGTCAGAGGTGTGATCTCTGCTGCTAAAGGAGATTTTAGAGGGTTTCCCCTCTTATGTTCTCAATTTAAAACATAGTTTTAAAGAAATGAATTTGGAACACTTGATACAGGCTCTTCTTCATATACATAGTAGGTTGTTCAGAAAATATTTTCATCTACTTATCATTAGATACGGAGAAGGAAACACACACACACAAAAGACTAGAAACTGATTATGACTTTCTGGTTTAGTGAACTCAATGGAAAAGAGGTTTGCAAAATATAGATGGAATTAATTCATTTAGCAAACATTAATTGACTGAAATCACCCCTGGCAGGTTAAGACATTTTGAAAGAAGAAACCTTAAGATCTGCTGTGATTGCAAATTAGTCTATGTGCCATGAAAGTACAACTAGTACTTATTATACTGTGCTATTGGGAGAAAAGAAACATTTTGGAAAGGCATAATCTAAACTGTAAGTGAATTTTTAAAAGATTAATGCCCTGGGGGTATTGAAAAATAAACCCAGAGCCATAATTATTAAGCATACAAAGCATGGCCATGGAATTTATCCCTAATGCTGGCTGCTTCTGAAGAATTTTAATGAAGGTTGGAATAACTTTATGTAACAATACACACTTTTACGTAACAATTGGGATATCTCAGAGAAGTTAATGAGAATGTTCACAAAAGCACTCAATGTAATTTTTTCCTTAAGCCTTTAGATTAAATTTATATAGTTAAACATCATAAGATAAAATATCAACATTATTTTTTTATTTACTTAGCATAGAAATAATTGGTTTGTAAATTAAATTTTACCTAAAGTACAATTAAAAATGCCTATATTGTTATTGTTGTTATGTGCCATTGAGTTGCCTGGGAAAACTAGCAACCACAGTAGCTAGCAAAATAGCTCTGAAACCTACCTTAACCTGACCAGTCTCACTGACTCTGATACACCTTACCCCCATTATCCCAGTTACTTTGTCAATCCATCTCATCTGGAGTCTTCCTCTCTCGTGCTGTCCTTTCAACCTTACAATCATAATGTCCCTCAAGGACTCGTCTCTTTTTTGACTCCAAGGAGAAAACTGGTTTTATCCTTTCCAAGACATACCTCTTTGTTCTTTTGTTTGTCATTCCATGGTATGTTCAAGACTCTTCTTCAGCACCGCAACTCAAAGACATCAATTCTTCTTCTGTTATCCTTAGTCATTGTCCAGCTATCTCTGATGCATAGCATGTAATTGCAAACAAAGGTCATGACCTGGATCAGGCACACCTTAGTCTCTAGATAGACATTATCGCTCTCTAGCTTTTTGGTGAGGTCTCTAAGAGGAGAGTTCCTAATGCAATTTGTCTTTTTATTTCCTCACTGCTGGTGTAAGAGTGTTGATTGTGGATCTGAGTCAGGTGAAACTGTTAACAGCCTCAATCTCCATCTATCATGGTGCTGCCAGTTGGCCCAGTAGTGAGTATATTTGTTTCCTCGACATTGAGCTTCATTCTGTATTGAAGACTACAGTCCTTGACCTGCAGCCAATGCTTTAGGTATTCCTCAGTTTCAGCAGGCAAGGCTCTATCATCTGTTTAATGTAGATTGCTGATAAGCCTTTCTCCAATCCTAATGCCACCTTCCTTCTCATAAAGTCCAGCCTCTCAATGATCTGTGCTGCATACAAATGGAAATGATATGGAGACAGCACTTACTCCTGACACATTCCTTTCCTGATTTGGAACCAGGCAGTATTCCTTTGTTCTGTTTTGAGGATAGCTGCCTAGTCCAAGTGTAGGTATCACATGAGCACAATTAAGTGTTCTGGGATTCCCACTATTTTCCAGCTTAGACACTTTTGTTGAAATATAAATTATTTTGTGAATATAAATTATTAAAATAATAAAAAGATTAAACAGGATTGTAAAAGAGTCTACATGTTGGATTATACGCTTTTAAAGGATTTAATTGCGGTACAATGTAAACCTATAATTATTTAGTTCTTGGTAGAAGCATACTCGCGCACTCATTCTGCTTCAGTTGGAACTGACTCATAGCAGGCCCAGCAGCTTTGCAGAGGTTATAAACTGCATGAGGAGAGATTGCCAACTTTCTTCTGCGGAGCCTCTGGTGGATTGAAGCCGCTAAAAACATCTCAACTTTGAGTAGGGAGTGCAACTCCCTACAGCCTATGCCACCAGAGGTCAGGAGTTTACGAAGAGATTATATTTAATACTTTTATTCTCACACATTCAAAATGAGAGCTAATTATATTAGTTACACCTAGGGTAATATGAAAGTGTTTCAGTCTTTAAAATCCATTTGTTGTCATATACAACTGAGTCAGAACTGATCCATAGTTAACTCCCCAGCAAACCACGCAGGAGGAGACTAACTTTTTCTCTGACAAGTCAGGTAGTGAAATAAAATTCTGACCCTTTGGGTTGACTTTTTGAGTGCAACTCTTTACCACCAAAACAGCAGAGCTCTCTTTAGAAAGCATATGCTTTGGAAAACATTTCTCATTCAGATATATGCACCAACAACCAGAGCCAAAGAAGAAGAAATAGATGATTTCTACCATCTTTTACAGTCGGAGATAGATCGAACATGCAATCAAGATGCATTGATAATAATGGGTGACTGGAATGCAAAAGTTGGGAATAGTG
>NW_006399923.1:4780525-4787302 GCF_000299155.1 Elephantulus edwardii | reverse complement strand
CTGTTGTGCATAGGGTCGCTATGAGTCGGAAACCACTCGATGGCACATAACAACAACAACATATATTTTTATAACATCTTGGGACTATTTTTCCAAAAAAATTTCTATCTAAATTGCATGCTAACTATAGCAGTGCATCATGAAATATACACATAAGCACAGATATAATCTTAAATATGATTTTTAAATTTAATAAATATGCTATTTTAAATATAAAAGTACAAAAGGAAATAACTTGAAGTCAATGGTACATAGTTTAAACTTAAGTTCTCATGTCTCTTTCTCTAATATTGCCTGTTTTCTGTCTTGATCGCAGGTGCTAACAATCCACTACCCATATTTTCTCATCTCCACTACTTCAGTGCACACTGCCCTTGCTTATGACTGCAAACATCTGGTCTTATTGCCTGAAGCTTTCTCTGGTTTCAGTGGCCGGTCTGCCACCCAAATTCAGGCTGCAAGTGCCAAGGAAATACCGCCCCAGGGATCTTCCTTCAACAGATAACTGATGAGAGTAGTTGTATGTCTACCCTATTTGCTACCCCTTGAGGGAAGATGTAACTGAGACGTGTATTCTCCACTGATTTCCAGAATTTTCTCAGCAAGTTTAAGCTCCAGTCACTCAGAGTGATAGTTAGTTTTCTAATGACTGCTTTATTAGCAAGTGTTTTCCTGTACCATACTCTGCTCCTATACATAGTATTTTTTTTTCTTTTCAAAGCAGTGATTCTTTTATATTATCTCTCTTGGGGAAACAAAAGTAAAAGAAGATCTAGCTACATATTATTTGCATATTATATATCTATATTATCTCTAACTAACAAATTTCATATAAATTCTACCCAGGAGAATTCAACCTTTCCCTGTCTCTGCATCATAGATTACACTATTGCTTTTATCAAGGAGCTCTGGAGGTGCAATAATTAGAGTGTTACACTACTAACCACAAGTTTGAGCATCTCCACTAGTTTAAGTCTACCTACCAGTAGCTCTGGCGGAGGAAAATTGGCAAGATCTTCCTATGTGATTCTAAGCCTCTGAAAACAATAGTAGTGACTACAAGTCAGAACTGACTCCTTTTAAACCAGATTGGGTTTTGAGTATTGTTATTATCCTAACAACACTGAGAGCTTTCCAAGAAAATGTAAAAGAAATGAAAAAGAAAGGAAGAGTTAAATTATGCCTGGGGGAGATGTCAAAATAGTCCTGTATGTCAATTAAACAAGTGAGCAAAATGCTTTAAAAAAACAACCTGGAAGCAGCCCAAATATCCAACCACAACTGAATGGATAGAGAAATTATGATACATTCACATGATGGAAACTATGTAGCATGCAGAATCAATGATTTTGTAAATCACTATCTAATTTAGGAGGGACTGAGAGCATTATGCTAAGTGAACTCAGTCCCATAAGGACAAATATGGCGTAAGATCATTACTGTAGAATATGTAGGAGGATCCAAGGGGGGAGAGGGGAGCAGAGGGATGAGGTCGGAAGGGATGCAGGGGGTGGGTGGGAAGTGATTAATCACAGGGTCACACAGTTATATGGATGGAGAGAGGGATGTTGTTGTTATGTGCCCTTGAGTCACTTGCAAATCATAGCGACCCTCGGAATCGATCCATTCCATCTCATTGAGGTTCTTCCTCTCCTGTGCTGTCCCTCCACACTCCCAAGCATGATATCCTTCTCCAAGGACTGATCCCGTCTTGCAACATGTCCAAAGTATGTCAGAGCTTCAGAATTCTTGCCTCCAAGAAGCAGCCTGGCTTCACCTTTCCAGGACGAACTTGTTTATTCACCTAGCAGCCCATGGTATATTCAGTACTCTTTTCCAGCACCAAAGCGCAAAGACATCAGCTCTCCTTCTATCATCCCTAGTAATTGTCCATATCTCTGATGCATAGCAAGTAATGACAAAGACCATGGCCTATGTCAGGCACACCTTAGTTCTCCAGACTGACAGAAGGAAGGGATGGGAAAAGGAAATGGGAAAGAGTCTGTGTGAAAAACAATGTATATGAACTTCGTAAGTAAACCAGTATGAAATGATCATTTCTTTTTATTTAAAAATTTAAGGCCACAGGAATTATTAAATAATGATGAAAGTGTTTCAGCAAAACATGCAAGTCTGGATGTGCTAACTAGCCTGATGCCAAAAGAACATGGAAAATAGCTACCTGACCAATTGACTGGAAGAGATTCATGTTTGCTTTCATCCCCAAAATAGACGAGCCAGAAAGAGTACAAATATTATTGTACAGTGTCATTAGCATAACAGGCAAATAAAATCCTGTTGAAGAGCATTCAGAATCACTGGAGCACTACATTGACATGGAATTGTCAGAAAGTCAAGCTGATTTCAGAAGAAGCCATGGAATGAAGGATATTACTGCTGATGTAAGATGAATCTTGGATGAAAGCAGACAATACCAAAGATAAGTGTACTTATGTTTTACAGATTTTGTAAGCACATTTCATAGTGTGTATCATAAAATTTATATATCATCCTTAGAAAGAGAATTAACTGTTGGAAATTCTCTCCTGAAATGATCTTCTAGGCTTAAATCTAAAATATCATTTACAATCTTCCTAAAAATAAACATTAGTGTAGTTTTTGGTTGTTTATTTTTTTTAATTTTGTATTGAGCTTTCTACTCTTACAAGATCTATTTTTATGGGGTCAATCTGACAACAATGCAAAAGATTAGTTAGAATATTTTATGGGAAGTATGTTTATGCATCAGATAGGGGAAACAATAAGGGGGTAAAAGTCAGTGAATATTTCCAAAGCTCAAAGAAAACACTTATACAAGTAGAAACTCTTAAATTAGTTTTCAAGGTCTCAACAATAGCCAGATATATGAAATGAAAGAAATTTGTTTTCTAGTAATTGTACAGATCCCACCTTTCATTTGTTGTTGTTGTTGTTGTTATATGCCATCGAGTCACTTGCAACTCATTGCGACCTTCCTTACAACAGCCCTAAACTCCTCTCTGTCCTGTGCCAATCACAACATCTCCGACACACCCATCCCGATTACCCCAGTTACTGAATCAATCCACCTCATAGAGGGCCTTCCCCTTCGGCACTATCCCTCCACCCTCCCAAGCATGATGTCCCTCTCCAAGGACCTCTCCCTCCTTACAACATGTCCAAAATATGTCAGAAAAAGCCTCACAATCCTTGCCTCCAAGGAGAAGCCTGGTTTAACCCTTTCTAGGTGAATCTGTTTGTTTACTTGGCAGTCCATAGTATATTCAATACTCTTCTCCAGGGCCACAGCTCAAAAGCATCAATTCTCCTTCTATTCTCCCTAGTTATTTTCCAACTCTCTGATGCATAACAAGTGATTGCAAAACCATGGCCCGTATCAGGCGCACCTTAGTCTCCAAAGAGACACTGTCGCTCTTCAGTACTTTAGAGAGGTCCCTAACAGCAGACTTTCCCATGGCACTACGTTTTTTTATTTCCTGGCTACTGGTGCCAAGAGTGTTGACCATGGAGCCAAGCCGACTAAAGTTATTAACAATCTCAGTCTCTTCACCATCCATCCTGATGCTCCACCAATTAGTCCAGCGGTGAGAATCTTTGTCTTCTTGACATTGAGTTTCAATCCATACTGAAGGCTGCAGTCCTTGATCCTGCGGAACAAGCAATTCAGGTCCTCCTCACTTTCAGCAAGCAGGGTTGTGTCATCTGCATAACACAGATTGTTGATAAATCTTCCACCAATCCTGACACCACACTTCTCTTCATAGAGCCCAGCCCCTCGGATAATCTGTTCTGCATATAGGTTACAAAGGTATGGAGATAGGACACATCCCTGGCGTATGCCTTTCCCAATTTTGAACCATGCAGTGTTTCCTTGCTCTATTCTGTTGACTGCCTCTTGGTCCAAGTGTAGGTTTCATGTTAAAACGATCAAGTGTTCTGGTATTCCCACAGCCACAGTTTGTTATGACCCACACAGTCAAATGCCTTTGCATAATCAATGAAACATAGATAGACATTCTTCTGGTATTCCCTGCTTTCAGCTAAGATCCATCTAACATCAGCTACAGTATTTCTAGCACCACGACCCCTTCTAAACCCAGCTTGGACTCCTGGAAATTCCAGTCATTTTTGGGTAATCTTCAGTAGAATCTTGTTTGTGTGTGAAATAAATGATACTGTTCTATAGTTTCCACACTCAGTTGGGTCACCCTTCTTTGGAATGGGAACAAATTTAGATCTCTTCCAGTCAGTTGGTCAAGTGGTTGTTCTCCAGATTTCTTGGCACAACTTGGTGAGCATATCCAGGGCAGCATCTGTTAGCTGAAATATGTCAATTGGTATACCATCTATTCCTGGGGCCTCATTTTTTGCTATTTCCTTCAAAGCAGCTTGAACGGCTTCCTTCTTCACCATAGGCTCTTGCTCATATGTTGTTTCATTAAATTCTTCTGTGTCTGCCAATTCCTTTTGATACAGTGACTCAGTATATTCTTTCCATCTTCTTTTAATACTTCCTGGATCCTTTAATATTCTGCCTAGGGCAACCTTGATTATAGCAACTCAAGGGTTGAATTTGTTCTTCAGTTCCTCGAGCTTAAGAAATGCTGAGTGAGTTTGGCCTTTTTGATTTTCCTACTCCAGCTCCTTGCACATTTCATTGTATTATTTTGCTTTTTCATCCCGTGCTGACCTTTGTAATCTTCTGTTCAGCTCTTTAGTATCTTGAATTCTTCCTTGTGCTTTGGCTTCTGTGTGCTCCAATGCAATCTTCAGTTTCATCTGACATCCATTTTGGTCTTTTCTTCCTCTTCTGTCTTCGTAATGACCCTTTGCACTCTTCCTGGATGATACATTTGACATCCTTCCACAACTCATTAGGTCTTCGCTCACTAGTGTTCAAGTCCTCAAATCTGTCCCTGAGATGGTTCTGCAATTCAGGTAGGATGAACTCAAAGTTATATTTTGGTTACCGTTGATTCGGTTTAATTTTCCTCATCTTCAGCTTGAACATACACATGAGTAGTTGGTGGTTCATTCCACAATTAGCTCCTGGCCTTGTCTTCACAGCTGATATTGAGCTTCTACAGGGAGTTTTTTTCCACAGATATAATCGATCTGGTTCCTATGCATACCATCAGGTGACATCCATGTGTATAACCTGTGTTTATGGTTCTTATAAAATGTATGTGCAATGAATAGGTCATTGATTGTGCAAAATTCAACCATTCTATCTCCAGCTTCATTTCTCTCACCAAGTCCATGTTTTCCAACAACTGATTCTTCTTCTCTGTTCCCTACTTTTGTGTTCCAGTCACCCTTTATTATCAAAGCATCTTTATTGCATTTATGAATCGAATTATAATCATTATCCCACAGTACTTGATTTTGCTCATGAGGAATCTATATCTGAATCAGGAGGCTGTTGTGAGAACAGAATAGGGGAACACTGTATGCTTTGGAATTGGGAAGGGAGAGTGTCAGAGTTGTATTTTCTCTCCATACCTGTTCAATCTATATGAGGAGCAAGTTATCTAAGGATCTGGACTCTATGAAGAGGCATGTGGCATTGAAATTTGAGGAAGACTCATCAATAACCTCTGTTAAACAGATAACACAAACTTACTTGCTGAAAGTGAGGAGCACTTGAAGCACTTCTTGCAGAAATTTAAAGAATGCGGCCTTCAGTATGGACTGTGTCTCAATATCAAGAAAACAAAGATCCTTACCACTGAACCAGTAGACAGTGTCATGATGGATGAAGAGGAGATTGAAGCTTTCAACAGCTTCATCTTGCTTGGATCCACAATTAACACTATTGATATGAGCAGTCAGGAAATAAGGAAACACATTGTACTAGGAAAATCTGCAGTTAGGGACCTTTCCAAATTATTGAGGAGTAGTGAAGTCAGTTTGACAACTAAGGTGCATCTGAGTCATGCCACAGTCTTTCTAATGACTAGCTACGCATCTGAGACCCAGAGAATGAATAAGAAAGACAGAAAAAAGAATTGATGCCTTTGAGCTGTGGTGTGGGAGAAAAGCACTGAACATCCCACGGATGGTCAAGGTAATGAACAAATACTTCTTGGAGAGAGTGCAGCCAGAGTGGTCTTTGGAAGCAAGAATAATGAAGCTTTCCCTCATACTTTGCACATATTCCTAGGGATGCCATTCTTCGGAGACGAACATGATGCCGGGAAAAGTGGAGGATTGGTGAAGGGGAGGAAGACCCTCAACCCGGTGTATTGACCTGGTGACTTATGCAATGGGCTCTTGTGTGTGTCCGGAAGTGTGAGGATGTCATATGACAGGACTGGTTTCAGATCTTTTGTTCATAGGGTCACTATGAGTTGTATTTGACTCAACAGCAACTTACAACAACAAGAAGATAAAACCAAAAACAAACAAAATCCAAATGAAATAAAAAGCTAAAATCACTTTTATTGGCCTTCTTTCAGAAACTTCTCCAGAAGAGTTTCAACGGCTATAAATTGTACAGGAGGAAATTCTGTCTGCCATGCTCAGAGTTAATGGATATATAGAGCCAATAAGTATATAGAGCCAAAGATATACTGCCATTGATTTAGCAGGGTAACTCCCAATGGACTATGTCACTAGGGCTGCTACTAATTCACGAATGTGTGAAAGCTCTTAGTTCATATTAAAAAGAAATATACTCTATGCTACCTAATTTTTTTTTGCTGAATCTATTGAAACTCATACCTCTCTCTACTTAATATGTTCTGTATAAAATAATAATTTAACTTAAATACATTT
>NW_006399923.1:4749702-4780425 GCF_000299155.1 Elephantulus edwardii | reverse complement strand
TTATTTATTTAACACTTTTAAAATAACCCAAAATCATGTAAAATAGTGCAACCACTATGGAAGGAGGTCTGGTGTTTTCTCAAAAAGTTGGAAATAGAAATCATTTTACTAGTAGGAATATACCTGAAAATAACCACAGCCACTACTCAAACAGAGGTATGCACACCATGTTTATTGCTACATTATTCACAATAGCAAAGAGATAGTAGCAACCCAAGTGTCCATCAGCAAATGAATAGATAGAGAAACTACCGTACATTCATACAGTGGGGTGTTGGAGAGAGAATGGGAAAAGAGTGGACAGATAATGAACCCTGCATTAAATCAGATGAGGGGAAGAACTGTCCGAGGGGAATATATGATTAGGCACTATGTGTATGAAACAATCTGAATAAAGGGGTGCATTATGGAGAGGATTACGTGGTGGGGAAAGGGAAGAAGAAAATGTGTAAAAATGGGGAAAAAATAAAATTTTAAAAAAGAAAAAAAAAACAAAACAAAATGACATAAAAGTTACTGCATTCTATTCAATAGAGGCATATTTATAAATCACATTGAAATAATTTATTTAAGAAATAGAGAACTATGAAATACATATTTCATACAAGTTTATTAAAGTGTGATGAAATAAAGTGGAATAATGTGATCATAGCTCTGTGACAATTTCTTTTCACATGGTCATGGTTATTTTCCTTAAAATATCTCTAAACATTAAAATAGACTTATAAAATAGGTATTAAATTCAGATAAGCTAACTGACCTCAAAATTATTATCTGCTGTAAGTCACACAGCAAATAAGTGAAGAGGCTAACATTTTATCCATATTATTTCTGCTCACAAAATAAGGTATTCTTTTCTGTAATTCAAATTTTCTATTTATCTTTATGGTTGTTATTATTATGTTGCTTGTTAAAAGTGCATTCATTTTTATTCAATACTCTTTTCAACACCACAATTCAAAGACCTTAATTCTTCTTTGATCTTGGTATTCACCATTTTTACCTCTAAAGAACATTTTGGCTGCACTTTCTCTGAGACAGATTTATTTGCACTCTCGGCAATCCATGTATTTTTAAATTCTCTTCATCAGTGGCATAATTAGAAGACATCAATTCTTCCTTGGTCATCACAATGTGGTGTCTAGATATTAGTTTGTTTCCATTTCTTTTATATTGCTATCAGGGTATTCACTGCTTTTTATTTTTGTTTGTAGTGAGAGTCTCATTTTTTTTCTCCGTATTTGGTCAATTTTAATCTGTAGCAATGACAAGATTGACAAATCCCATCACTGATAGTCTACATAACTTTTTTTGCATATTACTACTTTGTCATGTTGCGAAGTCAAAGCCACATTTTTTTCCTTCCATCATGCATTTCCATTTAATAACTTGTTTCTGGTTATATCTTTAATGTTCATATTTCATAGATATTTAGTTAAAATACATTTAATATTTTAAAGTACATGTTGCTGTTATGTGGCATCAAGTCACCTGTGACTCATAGCAAATGTATGTACAATAGCTCTGAATCTTACTCTATTCTGAGCTAATCTAATGATACCTGACACTTTTAGTTCCATTACTCCAGTTACTGTGTCAATCCATCTCATCCAGGGTCTTTCTTTCCTGTGTTGTCCCTTCACCCTTTCAAGCACAATGCCCTTTTCCACGGATTGGTCCCTGCTGGCCATGTGCCCACAGTATAATAATCCAAATATAAATTTTATACATTTTTCACAAAACCTAAAAAATACCAGTGTCAGATTTTGCACATTGTTATTATTCCATGACATTGATTATAAGTTTCAATCTCATTATTTATATTTTGTTTAGTCTATTTCCATTGGCCTAACACTTTCCCCCCATCCTTGGTTTCTTATCTTTGCTTTTGGATAGATGTCTATTTTTGGTTTTGTATAGTAGAATCTTTAAAGGAACATTGCTCACAGATGATATTGTTCATTTTATGTGTCAGTCAATTGTTTGGCTGAAAGATGACACCAAGAGAAGTTTCAATGCCAAATTAAAAAAAATATTTTAGAGTCAGAGTTTGGAGTTTTGCTTTGGTGCATATGAGCCTAGTAACTCTGGTCTTTCAAAGACATTTGAGTTTTGTTTTCCATTTTCTCCCCTTACGTCTTGGATCTTTTATTTGTACCAGATTAGGTTGAACAATAGTGGACAGCCATATGCAACCTTTACCGACTTCACAATGGGAACTGTTCCTGTCAACAGCATCAATAACACACAATTTTTATGAGATGAAACATGTTCCCAATGCTCCCATACCTCTTTATACTCATCTCAACACCAATCTTACTGCTTTACTGGGTGCAAATTCCAATCTGATAGCTCACAGACCACACAGAACCATGCTGGGGAAGTCACAAGGTTATAATTCGTATTACTAGCAGAATACATTTAAGATAGCTTCTGAAATATACTCTCAGATACCACACCCTTGATCCTCAAGGCTCGAGACCAGTTTGACAAAGTTCTGGTTCCTCTCAATATTGATACAAACCTCTAGTATCCAAGAAGTTGAGACAAAGGATATAAACTTAGCTTTGGTTTTGTCTAGGTTAAAGGGAAGCGGTCGCACTCAGCTCCATCTCATATCTAATCTCTCTGGTCCTCTGCTTCACTATGGTTGTTGTTGCTACAGTTGTCGCCAGAATGTGTAGTTTTAAAGGGTGTCCTACATTCTCTTACTTCTTATGCTCCATTTCTTCTTCTATGGTGAGGAATAAACTCAATTTTTGCTGCTGGTGTTGCTCAATTTAATGACGAGACTAGCCAATCTTCCTGCAGCTCACATACTCTGAGAGGCTATTCCTTGGAGAAGAACATCATATTTTGCAGTCCATTCAATACTTTTCTCCAGCATAACAGCTCAAAGACGTCTTTTCTCTTTCTATCATCCTTAGTCATTATCCAGCTTTCTGTTATACAGCAAGTAATTGCAAAGACTATGTTCTGGGTCACCTTAGTCTTTAGACTGATATTTTCACCAAAGAGAATTTATAGGCTCTAAAAACTCTCATAGCTGTAATAGTTGTTATGACTCTATTACATACAATAGTAACATTACAAAATGTTAAGAAAGAGAAACAAGAAGAAGAAGAAGAAGAAGAAGAAGAAAGAGGAGGAGGTAGGAGAGAAGTGTGGAGGGGAGGGGAGGAGGAGGAGGAGGGAGGGAGGGAGGGAAGGAGGGAGGGAAGGAAGTAAGGAAGTAAGGAAAGAGGGGGGAGGGAGGGAAGGAAGGAAGGAAGGAGGGAGGGAGGGACGGAGGCAGGGAGGGAGGGAAGAAGGAAGGAAGGAAAGAAGGAAGGAAGGAAGGAAGGAAGGAAGGAAGGAAGGAAGGAAGGAAGGAAGGGGAAAAGTGCTGTAGATATTCGTTTTAAAAATACTTTTGTATAACCAAAGGATGACTAAAACTTAGAATATCCTTCTATACGGAACCTTATGCAGCAATATTGAGAATAACTAATGGATCAAGAATTTAAAGTTAAGAAAGAGGTTTGTATTCTCTACATACTTATGAAATGTATAGACTGAGCAAATTATTCTATGAAGTACAATCTATGAAGAAGAATAAAACATCAAGACTCATCAATAATCTGCATTACAGAGATGACACAGCCTTACTCTCTGACAATGAGGAGGACTTAAAACACTACTTTCAGAAGATCAAAGAATACAGCCTTCAATATGGATTGCATCTCAATGTCAAGAAAACAAAAATTCTTACCACTGGAACAATAGGCAACATCATGATAGATGGAGAAAAGATTGAATATTGTCAATTATTTCATCCTGCTTGGATCCACAATCAAAATGCTTGGTATTGACTGTCAAGAAATCAGAAGGTATATTGCTCTGGGGAAGTCTGCAGTTGAAAACTTCTCCAAATTATTGAAAGGCAAGGATGTCAGTTTGAAGACTAAGGTAAACATGATTCAGACCATGGTCTTTCCAATCACTTGTCATCCATTTGACAGCTGAACAATGAATAAGGACGATAGAAGAATAATTTATTTCTTTAAGCTGTGGTATTGGAGAAGGATACTGAATATCCCA
Source organism: Elephantulus edwardii (assembly GCF_000299155.1). Classification (NCBI taxonomy): domain Eukaryota; kingdom Metazoa; phylum Chordata; class Mammalia; order Macroscelidea; family Macroscelididae; genus Elephantulus; species Elephantulus edwardii. The sequence goes on along the minus strand of NW_006399923.1, from coordinate 4,776,345 downwards.
TGGATTATCAAAAGAACAAACAAATATATCTTGAAGAAAGTACAGTCAGAGTGCTTCTTGGATGAAAATATATTGAATAAAATAACAAAAGCTAAACAATTCATACTCACTGCCATCAAGTCTTTTCTGCATCACAGAGCTTATCTATGAAGATTCAGAGACTATAATTCATAACAAAATACTGCTCGTCTTTCTTCCAAGAAGCAGCTGGTGAATAATAACCTATCAATAACACATCTGACTTTGGACTGTGCCACTAGAGTAGTAGGTAGAGCAAATTTCTAAGTTAAGTTTTTTGTAAATACATGAATAACTTTATTGCCTGTTAAGGTTAATTTGTGTCCTCCCTTTATAAGTTAATAAATTCTAGCCCTACTAATTCTGACATAAATTGCTTAATTGCTCAGGGGTTTACTGAAAAATAAAATATGACAATTGGCTCCTAAAAGTACTTGTAGTGTTGTTTCTGTTGTTGTTAATAAAATGTCATGAAAATGACTACAACTCACAATAAATATAAGAACAATGAATTGGAACTTTCCTTATCCTGTACCATCTGCACAGTTTCTGTCATATCTAAGCCCATTGTGTTAGTCATTCTGTCAATTCATCTTGTTTGTTTTTCTTCTTCTCGTTTACTGACTATCTTTCACAACATGGTATCTATCTCCAAGGAAAGATTCATCTTGAAAATATGCCCATGAGGGAGAAATTACCTTGAATATATATTTCACATAAAACTATAAACCATGTCAAGAATAGATTTGAAGCCCTAAACACTAATGAACCAAGACCAGAAGAGTTATATGACATTAAAACTGTCATATATTAAGAAAACAAAAGACTGAAAAAACAAAACAGACAGAAAAGAAAGAAAATTCCAAAAATTAAGGACAGAGGAGACTCTAAAATTTGCTTTTAGAGAGAGAAGCTAAAGAAAAGGGGAAAATTATGAAAAAAGAGATCTGAACAGAAGATTTCAAAGGGAGGTTTGTGAAGTCAAAGCAATACATTACAAAAAAAAAGTTCAAAGAACTAATTATAAAACAAAAAAGTGAAGATTACTTTCAGTATTTCTTGAACTAATTGAAAAAAAACATCAAGTCCAAAGTGGTAAATACAGAAACAATCTGTAGACAAAATACTGAAAAATACAGAAAACATGAAAGATCAGAAAGAATTTATAGACAAGAAGCATGATGTGATCAAGGATCAATAATATTTAAGTAAGCCATTTAAGCTATACTGAAAGTATTGCAAAAATATAAGACTCCAAGAATTGCTCAAATACCAACTGAGTTATTTCAACAAATAACTGCAACTCTAGATATACTAAATTGATTGTGTCAAGAAATTAGGAGACATATACCCGGACAATTGAAGGAAGGACTTGCATACTTTCACTAGACTTATTGTATCTTCATCCTGACCAAATAATATAAGGTCATTGTGAATTGTAGTTGACTTAATGGCAGCTAACAATTTTGGATGATTTATAGCTATATTTTACTACACGTACCAGTAGCATTATAGTCTTTATGGTTTTGTCTTCTTTCAATGGTGTCACAAGTCTGATAGAACTAAAATTTACTGTCATTAAGGAAGAACAAATTTAATTTAATTATCTTGTGCATATAGAATAAAACAGTCACAGGACACATGAAGAGGTGTAACTCTTTTAAAGAGCTGACTAATGAAAGCAATAATAAATGTGGTGTTAGAACTTTTGAGAATGGCTTTTTATATCATTGCCTTACCCTCTTCTGTGAGCATAATCTCTAGATACTTCAAGTGCGGACATGCTATTCACCCACAGATAAGAGTCTTCATCATCAACAGCTGTAAAACCAACATGAGAGAGAGAGAGAGAGAGAGAGGGAGAGAGACAGAGAGAGAAAGAGAGAGAGAGTGTTAACCTAACAGTTGAGAGACTGAGGCAAGGTGTAACCCAACAGAGCCCTGAAAATGGAACTAGAATTAAATATTTTGCTTCTGAATAATTTAAAAAAAGAGCTGACTTAGGATTGCAATAAGACAAGGCTTGATGGATAATTGAGAAAACCTAGAAGCTTCTTGCATTTGGAGGCTGGACTAAATATGGATCTTTTAATCCCTTTAATTTCCTTGCACTCCTCAAACTGTTTCCCTAATAAACCCCTACCAGCAGTCAGAAAGTAAGGAGATACATTGCACTGGGAGAATCTGCAGTTAGGGGTCTCCCAAAATTATTGAGAAATAATAATATCTGTTTGAGACTAAGGTGTGTTTGATTCAAGTCATGGTCTTTCAGATTACTTGCTACATCTGAGAGGTGGACAATGAATAATGAGGACAGAAGAATAATTGTTGAGATTTGGTGTTGGCTAAGAGCACCAAACATCCCATAGGCTGCTAAAAGAAGAAGTAAATATATCTTGGAGGTGGTACAGCCAGAGTGCTCTTTGGAGGCAAAAATGATGAGGCTTCGTCCTACATAATTTGGGCAAATTGCTAAGATGGTCTATTCCTTGGAGAGGAACATGATACTTGGAAAGGTGTAGGGTCTGCAAAGGAAAGGAAGACCTTGAGCCAGGTGGATTTACATGGTGAGTGCCACAGTAGGCTCTAATGTATCAAGAAATGTGAAGATGGTACAGGATAGGACAGGGTTCAGATTTGTTATTCACAGAGTTGCTATGAGTCTTACTCAACTCAGTGACACCTAAAAACCATAACAAAAGCATATATAGGGGACCTAGTGATTAACGGAAGTTGGTGCAGCTGCATAGGATATGGTGTTTTACTCAGGGATCTTATATACTAGATATGCTTAAGGGCAGTTCTTTTTGGAGCTAATGGAAAACTTATTTGGCCATTTCCATTTTCTCCTTGTTTCTTTTGAAATATCTCTTATTTTAGAATATTGTTTTCTCTCAAATCTAATTGCATCTTTTTAATTAATTAGGATTCTAGAACCTGGCTCAGACACCCAAAGAACTATAGGTTTGTCTACAAGAGAGTTACTCAAATATTTATAAAACGAGTCAGAACCCTGGTGGCCTAGCAGATCAAGTTTTGGACTACCAATCCAAAGACAAGTAGATAGAACCCACCAGTTTCTGGCAATGGGCAATCACTTCTCTTATTTTTAGAGACTCTGAAATACTACTGCGGAGTTAGCCATCAGACAGTTCAACCGGAAGGCAATGAATGATTTTTTTTTAGTCAATTGCAAGTATGTGAATTTTTGAGGGGCAATCTCAGTATCAATACTTTTTAAAGAATACTGAACCAGCAGTGTGTATATAAATGTATTAGCTAGAGTATATAATAAGGAATAGGACTCCATTTAAAATGTTTGAATAATGATAGATTTTAATCTTGGCATTCCCTACTTTCTTCCCATCAAGTTCACATCTGGGTAAGCTGATAAAGCAGTAGAATTGTTTTAAAACAGCAGAGGTGTTCTCGTCTTTTGAGTAAACTAGAGTTTCAAACTACCTCAGCTATTGCTTAAACAAGAAGATATGCAGTCGTGCTCTGCTCCATAAACTCCATGAAAAGTTCCAACCTATCTTTTACTTTTTTCCCCCCCAAGTCTTTTTGCTGGACCTACTGAAAGGCCTACATTTATTTTCTCAGAAAATTTGTTGTGTAAAAAGTAAAACTTCATATACTTAAAGCTCTGTGTGTATTTGTGTATATATGTGAGATAAAATTAGTTGATTAGGTTTATGCTTTCAGTTGATTCTACAAATATTTATGTTAAAATTATTTTAAAAGCATACACACTCATCTTGTTGTACATAAGAAATCAATACCCAGAGGGTGCATAGATAATTAGCTAGGATTATTTTTCCCTGCAACTTTAGATGCTGTGGTGGTGTTGTTATGTGACTTTGACTCTAATACAATTCTGCAACCCTGTGAACAACAGAGTTGAGTACTGGCCAATACTGCACCATCCTCATCATCTCTGACATACTTGAGACCACTTGGAGTCACTGTGTCAATTCATGTTAAAATTTGAATATGGTCCATTATTCTCCATAATTAGAACACCATATAGACTGAGGGGAAATACCAGTTACATGCTGCTTAGTTTAGAGTTTGACTTTGTCTTGTTGTTGTTAAGTGCTGTCAAATTGGACGCATAGTGATGCTATTAGCAATCTATCTGAACCCTGTCCTATCCTGTGCCATCCACAGATTTTTCTAACACATTTGAGCTTATTGAAGCAGTAACTGTCAATACATCTAGTCAAAGGTCTTCCTCTCTTTCTCCAGCCTTCCATCTAAGTATGATACTGAAACATGTGAGATGATGCTTTATTATCTTTGACTTCAAGTGGCACTCTGGCTGCACATTTTCCAAGACATATTTGTTTTACAGTCTAAGGAATATTCAGTACTCTTTTACAATGTCCCATTCTAAATTGCATAGTAACTGATTAGAAAGACCATGGTCTGAATCAGGCACAGCTTCACCCTCAAACTGACACGTCATTGTTCCTCAATAATTTGGAGAGGTCTCTGACTGCACACTTCCCCAGTGAAATATATCTGACTGTTGTTACCAAGGATGTTGAGTGTAGATCCAAGAAAGAGGAAATCACCGAAAACGTAACTCTTTTCTCAATCTATCATGATATTGCTTATTGGTCTAATGGTAAGAATTTATATACTTTTTTTAACATTGAGATGCAATCCGTATTGAAGGCTGACGTCTTTGAGCTTCTATATTAAATTCTTCAAATCATCTGCATAATTCAAGTCTTACTCCAATTCTGATGCCACATTCTTATTCATAGAGTCCTGCTCCTAAAATAATTTGCTCAGCCTACGGATTTAATAGGTATGGAGAGAAAATACAACCTCGACATGCATATTTCTTAATTTTAAATGACGGATTATTCAGTCACTGTACCAAAAGAAATTGGCTAACACAGAAACATTTCGTGCAACAACATATGATCAAGAGTAAGTTCAAGCTGTTCCCAAGGAAATAGCAAAAAAAACCCCCAAAAACCCAAAAACAAACAAATAAACTCCAAACAAAAACCCAGAAAAACAAAAAAGCCTAAAACAACCAAACAAAAAAACCAAGAACCCAGGAATTTACAGTATAGTAATTGATATCTTTCAACAAACAGATACTGCTCCGAACATGCTCATCAAGTTGTGCTAAGAAGTTTGGAGGACAACTACATGGCCAATTGACTGAAAGAGATCCACATTTGTTCTCATTCCCCAAGAAAGGTGACCCTAAAGAGTGTTGAAATTATCAAATATCATTAATATCACATACAAACAAGATCCTGAAAGTTACCCAAAACTGACTGAAACAACACATAAAGAGAACTGACAGATGTATAGGCTGTATACTAGGGATACTATTGTTAATGTTAGATGGATCTTGTCTGAAAGCAGAGAGTAACAGAGGGCAGTCTATCGGTGTTTAATTGACTGTGATAAATCATTTGGCTGTGTGTGTGACAATACACTGTGGCTAACTCTCAGAATACTTGATTGTGCTTGTGTGAAAATGATATTTCGACCAGAAGGCAGTTGTCAGAACAGAGCATGGTACAAGATCAGGAAAGGTGTACACTAGGGTATGCATCCTATCTCTATACCTTTTCAAGCTATATTCAGAACAGATCATCTGGGGGGGCTGAGGTCTTTGAAGAGGAATGTGGAATCAAGACTGGAGGAAAATTCATCAACAACATGTGTTATGCCTATGACACAACTTTGTTTGCCCAAACAAAGGCCATGAAGCATTTGCTGAAGAAAATCAAGGACTGTAGCTTTAAATATGGATTGAAGCTCAACAACAAGGAAAGAAGGATTCTCACCACTGGGACAGTTGGAAGCATCATGTTAGATGATGGAAAGATTGAGATTGTTAACAACTTCACTTTGCTTGGCTCCACCATCAACACTCTTGGCACCAGAAGCCAGGAAATCAAAAGATCAATTGAACTGGGAAAGGCTGCTGTCAGGAATCTTGCCTGAGTACTGAAGAGCACCGATGTCAGTCTGGAGACTAATATGCATCACGGTCTTTGAAATCACTTGCTATACATCGGAGAGCTGGACATTGACTAGAGGTGACAGGAGGAGAATTGATGCCTGCGAGCTGTGGTGCTTGAGAAGAGTATTTAATATAGCACATACTGCTAGGAGAATAAACAGGTTTTTCCCAGAAAATGTGAAACCAGGCTGCTCCTTGGAGGCAAGAGTTCTGAATCTCTGTCTGACATACTTGGGACATGTTGCAAGGAGGGACCATTCCTTTGAGAGGGATACCATGCTTGAGAAAATTGAGGGACAGTGCAAGACAAGAAGACCCTTGATTAGATGGATTGACTCAGTGAATGGGATAAGGAGTCTATCTTTGTCAGAGACAGTAAGGTTGGCTCAGGATAGAGCAAGGTTGAGAACTGTTGTACACAGGGTCATTATGAGTCACAAGTGACTCGACAGCACATAACAACAGCAACAACAAATTCCCCCCCCTCTTCGCTCCATTCACACAACAGCCTCTGGATCTAGGTATAGGTTTCATATAGGCACAATTAAGTGTTCTGGGATCCCTATTATTCTCAATGTTAGCTGTACTGTTTTATCATCCATGCAGCCATAATTCTCAATTATAGCCATCATTTCTTCTGAAGTTTTGTATAGCTTTGTCCTAATGCTGATCTTTTCCATGGGACCACTTACTTAGGCTTTAAATTCTCTCAAATCCAACTATCTTTTAATGAAAGACTTTACCTCAAATTACCTCAAAGGGTAATTTGTCCTTTGTTGTTGTTGCTGTTGTTATATACTGTCAAGTCCATACGTATGCCCCATAGTGACTCTATGCACAACAGATCTGAACCTTGTCCTAGTTTGTGCCATCCTCACATGTCTTGATATTCTTGAGATCATTGTGACAATTACTGTGTTATTCTACCTGGTTGAGAATCTTTCTCTCCTTGACTGACCCTTTGCCTTTCTGAGCATCCTGTCCCTCTCCAAGGAATAGGCCCTCCTAGCAACATGCATTAAGTATGTGAGGCTAAACTTTATCATCTTTACGTCTAAGGAGCACTCTCAAAACACTCTCTGTAATACATATTTGTTTGTGCTTTTCACAGTAAATGGAAGTTCATTTCTCATCTCCAACATCATAGCTCAAAGACATCAATTCTATTTCTGTCATTCTTAATTCATTTTCTAGCTTTTAATGCACAGCAAACAATCTGAATAACTACTACATGAATCAGACACACTTTAATCCTCAAACTGACATCATTATTCCTCAATAGTATGGAGAAGTCCCTAAGTGCAGACTTCCCTAGTGAAATACGTCTCCAGATTTCCTGACTACTGGTACCAAGGGCGTTAGTTGTGAATCCAAGTAAGGTGAAGTTGTTGGAAGTTTCAATCTTTTCTCCATCTATCATGATTTTGCCTACTGGTACAGTGGTAAGAAATTTTGTTTTCTTGACATCAAAATACAATCCCTCTTGAAGGATGTTCTGTTTGATCATGTACAACAAGTGTTTCATGTCCTCCTTACTTTCAGCAAGCAAGATTTTGTCATCTGCATAGTGCAGGTTATTGATGTGTCTTCATTTGATCTTGATGCCACACTCTTCTTCATAGATTCCAGTTTCTTTAACATTGCCCAGAACATTTGACCTGGTATTGAGACTTATTTGCCATTAGATATAAAAACTAAATTGTCAGTTTGTTTTATTTGAGAACATCGTCCTAATTAGTATAACACTTGTCTGTCAGATTACTGAGATAATGTGTGTGTTGCTATGATAATGAAAACTATGCTGTGAGTGTGTCAAATGACACAAGAATTCCTATGGTGGACAGATTTTTGTAGCGCTCCAAGATTAAGACAGATTAAGAAACAGAATTAGCCATCTACTTTTTAAATAATAGGCTTTTGAAAATATTATGAACAGTATAAGAACATGGGTTTGTTCTGTGTGTAAAATTTGCCCCTTATTTTACACAATTGTTCTGTTTTACAATATTCATCTATTAGGTGTCAGTGGGTAGGATTTTGTGTTGTTGTTATGTGTTGGCAAATCACCTGTGACCCATAGCAACCCTATGTACAGCAGCACTGAACCCACTCTGTCCTGAGCCCATCTCACTAATTCTGACACACTAACTCCCATTGCCTCAGTGACTGTATAGATCCATCTCATACGGGATCTCGCTCTCCTGTGCTGTTCCGTCAACCTTCCAAATATGATGTCCTTCTTCATGGACCAGCCTCTCCTGGTCATGTGCTAAAGCATGTGAGAAGGAGCTTCAAAATCCTAGCCTCCAAGGAAAGACTTGGTTTCACCCTTTCCAAGACAGATCTATTTGTTTTCTTGGCAGTCAATGGTATGTTTAATAAGACACTTCTCCAGTACCACAATTCTACGGCATTGATTCTTCTTTTATCATCTTTAGACATTTTCCAGTTCTCTGATGCATAGCTAGTAATAGCAAAGACCATGGCATGGATAAGGCAGATCTTAGTCTCTAGGCTAACATCCTTTCTTTTCAGAACTCTAGAGAAGTCCCTGACAGTAGATTTTCCCAATGCAATTCGTATTTTGATTTCCTGGCTGCTAGTGTTAAGAGTGTTGATTGTGGAGCTGAGCAATCTATTATTGGTGACAAACTTAATCATTTCTCCGTCTATCTGCCTTCAATCTTCTCCATCTAGCTGCCAATTGGCTCAGAAGTGAGAATCTTTATCTTCTTGATGTTAAGCTTCAATTCATACTGAAGACTACAGTCCTTGACCTTTTGCAGCAAGCACATCAGCTCTTTTTCTGTTTCAGCAAGCATGGTTGTGTCATTTGTATAACCTAGGTTGTTGATGAGTCTACCTCCATCCTGAGGCCACATTCCTCCTCATAAAGCCCTGCTTCCCGGATGATCTGTTCTGTATATAGATTGAAAAATTATGGAGACAGGACACATCCCTGATCCACTCCTTTCCTGATTTTGAACCATGCAGTGTTTCCTTGCTCTATTCTCAGGACTGCTTACTGGTTCAAGTATAGGTTTCATATAATCACAATCAAGTGTTCTGGAGTTCAAGTTTCCCTCAAGATTACTCACAATTTGTTGTGATCCACACAGTCAAATGCCTTTGAATTGTCAATGAAACACAGATAGACACTCCTCTGGTATTCTTTGCTTTCTGCCAAAATAATGTCTTGAGTGCCACGACTTCTTCTAAATCCAGCTTGTATTTCCGGTAGTTCTGTCAGTGTATTGTTCCAGATGTTTCTGGATAATTTTCAGCAGGATTTCCTATTGTTGTTGTTGTTATGTGCCATCGAGTTGTGTGCGACTCATAGCGAACCTATGTACAAGAGCCCTAAACGCCGTTCTATCCTGTGCCAACCTCGCTATCTCAAACACACTCATTCCCACCACTCCACTCACAGAATCAATCCATCTCATCGAGGGTCTTCCTCTTCTGCGCCGTCCCTCCCCTCTCCCAAACATGATGGCCCTCTTCAAAGATCAGTCCCTCCTTGCAACATGCCCAAGGTATGTCAGACGAAGCTTCAGAATCCTTGACTCCAGGGAACATTCCAACTTCACCCTCTCCAGGACAAACCTGTTTGTTCTCCTAGCAGTGCATGGTATATTCAACACTACTCTCCAGCACCACAACTCAAAGGCATCAATTCTCTTTCTAACATCCCTATTCACTGCCCAACTCTCTGATGCATAGATTTCCTATTGTGTGATATTAATACTAGTAATTCATTAATAATAATGGGTGAGTGGAAAGCAAAAGTTCGGAACCAGGAAGAAGAATCAGTAGTCAGAAAATATGGACTTGGTGACAGAAATGAGGCTGGGGATAGAATGATAGAATTCTGTACACTCAGTGATTTAGTCATAGCAAACACCTTTTATAAGAAACAAAATGCAGGCTATACACATGGATTTCTCCTGGTGGTATGCAGAGGAATCAGATCAATTACATATGTGGAAGAAATTTCTAGAGAAGTTCAATATCAGCAGTAAAGATTAGGGCAGATGCTGATTGTGGAACAGATCATCAACAAAACTCTTATGCAAGTTCAAACTAAAGCTAAAGTAGGTTAAATCATATCCACAGGAATTGAAATTTAATCTTTAATCTATCCCTCTCCCCTGCATTTTAGCATCAACTGAGGACTAGGTTTGAGGCCTTTAACACAAATTAACAAAGACCAGATGAGCTGTGGGAAGATATCTAGAATAACATTTTTGAAGAGTACAGAAAGTCTTTACAAAGAAGGAAGAAGTAAAGACAAAAATGGGTTTCAGAAGAGACTCTGAGTATTGGGCTTTGTGTTATTTTGGCAGCATTATTATGTCTCTAGGTGACTCCATGGTACACAAAAGCCACAGTATTTTGTGTGTGTGTTTTGCTTTCCCATACTGTAGTGACTTGACTGTTTCTGTGATGTTTACTGCTGTATCACTATAAGTTGAAATATTATCAGGATCAAACATGGTGGGCAAATTTCAGATGAAGACATAATAGAGAGAAGAAACTAAATATCTGCTTTTAAAAAGCATATCCAGTGAAATCTGTTGTAATTTTTTTTTATAAAGCCAGTCTATTAGGGATTATTTTTTATAAAGCCAGTCAAGGAGGGACTGGTCCTTGGAGAGGTGGAGGGACAGAAAAAGAGAGGGAGACCATCAATGAAATGTATTGATATAGTGACTGGGGACATGATACTAGGTGTATCAGAGACAGTAAAGTTGACACAGGATAGAGTAGGTTTCAAGGCTGTTGTATACAGGGCCGTTATGAGTCACACCTGACTCTATGGTACATAACAACAACAATAACAACAATATAATTAATTAGAAAAAGTACAGTGTGTAATTGAGGTATTTAAGAATTAATAACAAATTCACATGACGTCTGTGTGCAAAACTGTTTTCAATCTACACAAACATAGGAATATGTGGTAGCATTGTATCTCACATAACATCATTTAAAATATTATGTACTACGAAACAGAAAAAATGAAATTTAAACTATAATATAAAGATTATACATTGGCCATAAGATTCTAAATTCAGAAATATTGCATGTAAAAATATTTTTCTTTGGATTAGTAACCTAAAACAAATTTAAAAGATAAAAAAAAACCTTTTTTAGGTCATGTTGAGTCATGTAAAACTCATAGCAACCCTGTAAACAAGTTCTGAACGTTGTCCTATGCTGTGCCAACCTCAAGTCTCTTACCTACACAAGCCCATTGCTGCAACCACTCTGTCAATCTCCTTGATTGAGGTAGATTGAGGTCCTTTACTCTCCCTCCACCTTCCCAAGCATGATGTCCTTCTCCAAGGAACAATCTCTCCTCTCCTAGCAACATTCCCAAAGCATACAAGATGAAGCTTCACCATCCCTGCTACCAAGAAGCAATCTGATTTCACCCTTCCAAGACAAATCTGTTTGTTCCCTTGGTCAATGGGATATCCAGGACTCTTTTCCAACACCACAACTCAAAGGAATCAACTTTTCTTCTGTCATCCTTATTCATTGTCCAGCTCTCAGATGCATAACAGATGACTGAAAAGACCATGAACGGAATCAGGTGCACCTTTAACATCATTGCTCCTCTGTGATTTGGAGAGATCCCTTACTGCAGACTTTCCAGTGTAATACTTCTCCTGTACTATTAACAATAAATATTTTACATTTTGAGATAAACACTGAAATGAAAATTGTCAAACATGAGTTAATTTTTTTTTTTACTCTAATTCTTTTAGTCTCTCTACATGACTCATTTAGCATCCAATGACAGCAATTTTTTTAACTGTAGGTACTGACCTGAAAAATGAATAATTCTGGTACGGTGTTTTCCAAGTTTCTCTAGGGTGAAGCATAAATACTTAGAAAATCATATTATTTTCTGTTTGAGGTTTATATGCAAGAATGAGACAATTGTTTTTATATAATGAGAATGTAAGTACACCCTACTTAAAAATCATTGCTGTGCTTTGTTTGCTTCTTGAGAAAACAGTCCTCAAATGCCTCTTTACTTTTCAAGGATGCTCAAATGGGGCCTTAGAATTTGAACTGACTCCAAATGTAAAATATATGGATTTTTTTGAGTGCCAGATCTTATATACTGGTGTTTTGCTATTCCTGTTTTAAAGTGCACAATAGTATGATTCACATGTGTAGAGTAGTAGGATGATTGTTCAAAGTGGCTTTCCTAATCTTTCGTTTTGACAGGACTGGGTGGGACTAAGAAAATGATATGGATAAAGTGAACAAAATCTTTTGAATAGAAATCTGAAAGCATGGTATGGAGACTCCTAATGAAGGGATTGGTCATCCAATCAGAATTGAATTGAGCACATTTAGTGACGGAGAATGTCGATATTTCTACAACATGGCACCAGACAATGGGGTCCTTCCTGGAAGTGCCAGAGGTATATTTGCAGCCAGCTATCTCTTAATCAGCTCTGAGGAGGGATCCACTGCTATGGGAGAACAAAATTCCCCTTTTGAAGATGCTGGTCCTGTTACTCTTTGCTCTTAATAAACGCCAATCTGTTCAGGACCTCTGAGGGTATTGTTTTTGTTTGTTACCGCAACACCCTCAGGCCACTTTCCCTGTTGGCCAGCATTAACATTCGCCTCCTGTGGTAATTTGGCTGCGGTTTTGTTGTTTGTTTTTATTTTTTTTATTTTATTTCTTCTCTTAAAAAGACAAAATCATTTTACTTCAGCAATTTCTAAGTTATTTTAAGATTTCCTGAAGGATTAGAAGACACATGAAATGGAATAAATGGAGTCATATTACTGGATATTAAAAGATACTTTCTAGATGGACTCTGTCAAATGTGAAAGGCAGTTTTTATATGATTTATTCAAGATACATTAACTCTTACTCTAATATCAGTGTAGAATATTATTCAATTAATGGCTTATTCTAAATGCTTTCATTATACTGCATCTAATTCTAAAATATTCAATATCTACACTTCACGGGTGGCTTTAATATCACCTTTTAATGATCACTATGACAAAGGAAAAAGTAAGGATATCTGACACTTAAATCAAGAAAAATGTCTTATGTTTCTAAGCTGTTCATCAGCCACATTACCAATATTCTCCTTTTAATCATCAGCTTTTAAAATATTAGTTTGTGTCAAGGAATTTAGGCAAATATTTTATTTTAATAAGGATATTATGCATGAAAATTTTACATATGCTAAACATATGATTGCATCATTACAATTTTGCACTTCCTAAATATACATTAGAAAATGAAAAAAAAATAGCAACTATTAATCAAAAGAGACACTGAAAATCTGATATTGAATTAAGTCTTCTAAAATGTGGTATAAAACTACCTATGGCTGACTTCTTAATTTTTAATTCATGTGCATTGTTTTCAACATTTATATATTGTGTTTTATAAAATTATTACTGGTGATGGTGGTATTAGGTACCACAGAGTGAAATAAAAGCAATAGACACCCTATAAATAACGTATGTCTTATCCTGTTTCATCCTCAGCATCTCTGACATACTTGAGCCCCATTGAGACAGTCACTGTGTCAATCCACCTGGTTGAAGATTTTCCTGTCTTTGGCTGACCTCCCACTTTTCCAAGCATGGTCCCTAGTAATATGACCAAAATATGTGAGGTGATGTTTTATCACCTTTGTATTTAAGGAGCACTCAGGCAGCACTTTCTCCAAAATACAATTGTTTGTTCTTATGGTAGTGCATGGGATATTCAGAACTCTCCTCCAACACCATGGCTCAAAGTCATCAATTTCTTTTCTGTCGTCCTTTTTCATCTTCCATCTTTAATGTGCATAATAAATAGTTAGCAAGATCTTGGACTGAATCAGGTTCATATTAGTCCTAAAACTGAAACAAAAATTTAAAGAGGTCCTTGGTTTCTGACTTTCCCAGTGCAATGTATTTCCCGATTTTCTGAGTGCTGATATAAAGGGTATTGATTGTGGATCCAAATAAGATGAAACTATTAACAGCTTCAATCTTTTCTCTGTCATTATGATGCTTATTGGCCCACTGGTAAGAATTTTTGTTTTCTTGATATTGTAATACAATCCATATTGAAAGCTGTATTCTTTGATCTTCTGCAAAAAGCACTTCAAGTCTTTCTCACTTTTAACAAACAAGGTTGTGTCATCTGTATAATGTAGATTATTGGTAAGTCTTCCGCCAGTCCTGATGCCACATATTTCTTTGTAAATTCCAACTTCTCTAAATTTTGCTTAGGTACTGAGAAATGATTCAACCCTGACACTCTCTTAATTTTAAACCACACTGTTCGGAGGAGCTTGTTGCAGATTGGTTCAGGTTTGGAAGCAGAAGTGGCATCCACTTCCTAAACCTCTGGGAACTCTATAAACATAGATAAATGATGTTAATTATGTCTTTTATTCACAGGGTCTCTATGAGTCGTATTCGATTTGACGACATTTAACCATTGCTTAATGAGACTACTATTGTTATATTTTGGAGGAACATTTCTCTAAGTTATACATCAATCTTCTGTCAATTTACCTTACTGAGGTAATTTGGGTTTGCTATGATGCTGAATCTTGTGTCATTGAGGATTCAAATGCCATAATCATTACCCAAGGTGGACAGTGTTTGGTGGAGCTCCTAGTTTAAGACAAGTTTGGAAGCAAGAGTGGTATTCACATCCTAAACCACATGCCTATGGCTACTCTGTGAACTTGGAGAAATTACAATAGTTTCAGAAAGGCATCAGATCTTTTCTTCATAGAGTCGCCATGTGTCATTCTCAACTCGAAAGCAATCAATAGTATCCCCTTGCTCTGTTAGCACAATAGTCTCTTTTCTTAGGTGTATGTTCTGTATGAGCACATTTAAGTTCTGAGATTCCCATTCTTCTCCATGTGCTGACATGACTTGTCATGATCCACACAAACATCTTTACATAGGCAATAAAGCACAAACAGATGTTCTGCTATTCTTTACTTTCAACCAGGATCTATCAGACATCAACAATGACCTCCATTTCCTTTTGATGCTTCCTGGAATAGCATTTTCGATATCACCACTTGAGGCTTAGTCATCTGGTTTTCAATCATTGGTGTTTAATGCTTCAAACCTATTCATAAGATGATTTTGAAATTCAGGTGGGATAGACTTAAGATCATATTTAGGTGCTTATGGACATATTTTTATTTCCTTTGTTCTTCATTTGTACTTGCACATGAGTAATTGTTGATTGGTTCCACAATCTGCCTCTGGCCTAGTTTCGACTGCTGAAATAGAACTTTTTCAGTAATTGCTTCCACAGATAGTCGATCTGATTCCTATACAGTTCTTCAGGTGATGTATGTGTGAAAAGTTACCACTGTTTGTTTGTTTGAGTTTTTGTTTTGTGTTTTTTTTAAGGTATTTGTAATGAATAAATCTTTGAGCCTGCGCAATTCAAACATTCTGTTACCAGTCTCACTTCTGTCACCAAGTCCACACTTTCCAATTACCCTTGCTTTGTCTTTTGTTTCCTGTTTTTACATTGCAGTCACCAACTACTGTTAACCAACTATTAGCATATCTTGATTGCTTGTTTGATCAATTTAAGTCTGCAAGATTTTGTAAAAAAAAATCAATTTCTTCCTCTTTGGCTTTAGCTTTGGAGCATATATTTGAATAATATTTGTATTAACAAGTCTTTCTTATATGTGTATGGATAATATGATTCACAATGTTGTATTTTAGGATAGAACTTGAAATTGACTTTAGACTGTTAATGCAACACCATTCTTATTTTTCATTCATAGCATAGTATAGCGACTATCTGATTCAAAGTGGCCAAAGCTAATACACCTCATCTTACAAAATGCCTAGAATGTCAGAGGTCAACAATGTTCTTGCATTCCATTTCATTTTTCACAACTCCTAAACTATTTGAATTTGGGTTCAGTAGTTTACTGGAACTTACCATAGACTCAGACCCATCAAGGAAATGGTTACAGAGATCATCAGTGTTACAGAAACTGGTGAATATTGTAGATTGTTACTTGCAGTGCAGCTACAAAGCAGTAGTCTCAGACAGAGAGCTGGCATTAAGGTCCATGAGATAATATAAGCTTCTAATAGGGTGGAACTTGCATCCCAGAGCAGCAACAAAGCCCCATATCTGGTCTGGAGCAGAGGAACAGACGTCTGTGGGCACTGTGGACACCCAAGGAGGCCAGCCCCTGCCCAGATCCACAGGCCCTGTCAGAAGTCTGAGATTATTGGTGGGAGCAGCAGCATAGCCCTCCATTGAGTAAAGAGCAGCCTTCAGGCCTGTGATAAAAAACTATCCCTAAAGTTTGATCTCTGCCACTGTCTGTGCCAATAACCCACCCAAGACCCCATCCTATTGCTCAGCCATGGACCAAAGTTGTGGTCTGAAATGGCTAAACTATACCATGATATTAGTTGCCAAACCTATCTATCAGTTTGGTATTGCAGAATGCTTTGCCACATATAGCGTTGTTGTTGTTGTGTACCACTAAGTCAGAACTGACTCATAGTTGGGTTTTCAGAGGCAGTTAATCACATGGGAGGAGATTGCCCACCCTTCTCCCATGGAGCAGCTGGTGGCCTCTAACCACATGCCTTTAGGATTGCAGTGTAGCTAGGGCTGTTGTACATAGGGTCGCTATGAATCACTAGTGACTCGATGGCACATAACAACAACAACAACAACAAGTTGTATAACTCTGGCATGTCCACTTGCTGTACAGAGGTAACTCATGGTTGCTGTAAAGCCGAACACTGACATTGATGAATCAAATGAGAGAATGGTTACTTATTATGGTGGACAGTGTTTGGTGAAGCTCCCAATTAAAACAAGCTTGGAAGCAGGAGTGGCATCCACTTCCATGATAGCTTGCTTAGGGAAACCCTATGAACCTGGAGAAGGGACAAAAGTTATACAAGAGGTATCCAGGACTTTCATTCATAAGACAATATGAGTCACCTGTGACTTGACAGCACTTAACAACAGAACAACAACAGAATGCTAAGGTTGGAAACAATGAGGATGAATGGTAATAAGAAAATATGGACTTGTTGACAGAAATGGAGATTGAGATTCAATGATTGAGTTTTGTACACAGAATGATTTATTCACAACAAATACAATGAAAGCTGCATTGAAGATATTGACAAAAAAAAATAAAGCCTCAGGAATAGATGGGAATTGACTTGTTTCCATTAACAGGTGCAGCCTTGGATGCATTTGTCAAACTATGCCAGGGAATTTGGAGGACGTTGTCTGCCCAACAGATTGGAAGAGGTCCATATTTGTTCCCATTCCTGAAAAAGATTATCCAACAGAATATGGAAGCTATCAAACAATATCATTAATATCACATGCAAGCAAAGTAGTGCTGAAGATCATTCAAAAATAGCTAGGACAGTACATACATAAGGAAATTCCAGAAATTCAAAAAGGATTTAGAAAAGGCATTGGCACCAGGGACACTGTTGCTGATGTTGGGTGGATACTACCTAAAAGTAAGGAATGCTAGAGGAGTGTCTATATTTGTTTTTTATTGACTAAACAAAGGCTTTGCCTGTGTGAATCATAACAAGTTGTGGTTGATAATTGAGACGAGTAGAAGTCCTAGAGCACTTAATTCTGCTCATGTAAAATCTACACCTGGACCAGGAGGCTTTTGGAAGAACAGAAAGGAAATAGTGCATGGTTTAAAATTAAGATTGGGGTGTTTCAGGGTTGTATTCTTTCTCCATACTTATTCTGTATGCTGAGTAAATTATTTGAGAAGCTGGAATCTATGAAGAGGAATGTGGAATCAGGACTAGAGGGAAACTCATCAATAACCTACGTTATGCAGATGACAGAATCTTGCTTGTTGAAAGTGAGGAGAACTTGAAGCATTTGTTAAAGAAGATCAAGGAATTCAGCCTTTGATACGGATTGCATCTCAATACCAAGAAAACAAAGATTCTTACTACTGGATGGATAGGCAACATCATGATTTATAGAGAAGGGATTAAAAGATGCAAACACTGGAGTCAGGAAATAAAAAGAGAAAAACTTGCTCAATATTTCTCAAACTGAGGAAACTGAAGAGTAAATTCCAGCCTCAATTTGCAATATAAAGGGGTGAGAAGGAAATGGGAAGGATTTTTTGTGAAAAACAATGTATTCTACTTTGTATATAAATCAGAATAAAATGTAAAACAAAACCAAACCCCCTAAAGATGTGAATTATTAATAGCTCACCTTTTTATGTGAGTTACTCAACATTAAACCTACAGTCTAAATAAAGAGAAGTACTCTGTCAGTTAAAAAAAAAATGCCATGAACATAATCTTGAATGATTCAGGAAGTATCAAAAGAATGCCATATCATCTCAGACAAGGATCTAATAATAAAAGTTTACAGAACACTCTTGAGCCTCCCTCCAGAAGAAAAAGACTGATAACTTAATTACAAAATGGACAAAAGACATGGAAAGGCTTTTCACAGAAGAAGATATTAGAATGGCGGTCAGACACATGAAGAAATGCTCAAAATCACTAGCAGTAAGAGAAATGTAAATCAAAATCTCAATGAGATATCATCTCACCACAGCAGCAGTGGCAATGTTTAGCAGGACAGCAAGCAATAGATGTTGGTTGGAGAAGATGTGGAAAGTGGAAACTCTTATACACTGTTGGTAGAATTGTAAAATGACACAACCACTCTTGGTAGGCAGTTTGGTGTTCCCTCAAAAAGGCTGATCACAGAAATTCTATATAACCCAGCTATTCCACTAATAGGACTCTATTCCAAGGAAATTAGAACTGAGACACAAAAAAAGATCTGTACATCAACGTTCAAAGCAGTGTTATTCACCATCGCAAAAGCATGAAAACAACCCAAATGCCCAACCACAACCAAATGGATGGAGAAATAGTGCTACATTCACACAGTGGAACACTATGCAGCTTTCAAGAGCGAAAGGAAAAAAAAAATACTACATAACTTGGGAAGGACTGGAGAGCATTATGTTGAGTGAACTAGTTCAATCTCATGAGAACAAATACTGCATAAGACCATTATTGTAAAATTAGAAAGATAATTGGAAAAAAAACTATGTATGGAAATCCAAGGGGAGAAGGAGTGGGCATAGAGGAGTGAGGATAGTTAAGTAAGAAATCACAGGATTACATAATTTGCTGGGTAGAGGGAGGAGGTAAAGAAACTGGAATGATCTGGTGGGGACCTGAAAAGACAGGGTAATGAAAAGCAAAAGAAAAACTCCCTCATTGGTACACATGGGGGGAGGGGGGAAGGGTTTGTGCGGGGAGAACGGTGCAACAATGAATGAATGGAATCCTAAAATCTCTGTAGATGTTCATTGAAATGAAAAATAAACAACCTAAATTTTAAAAAAATATTAAAAAAAAGACAGGGTAATGGTAAACATAGTCATTAATTTTAGAAAACACAAAGTGTCTATGAAGGAAAGTATGGGGGAAACCATCTACATAATAAAAACAAAAAAAGTAACTACAGAATTATATTTTCTTTTAAAAAGAATTGATGCCTTTGACATGAAATGTTGGAGAAGTATGTTGAATATCCCTTAGAAATTCAAAAGCATAAGCACATATGCATTAGAGAAGGTGAGGTCAGAGAGCTCACGGGTAGGAGAGTTTATTCCTTAGAGACAGCAGCAATGGCCTCAAATATATCAGAGATTGTGAGAATGGCGCAGAATAGGACAGGGTTCCGATTTGTTGTTCATAGGGTTCTTATGGTCATATATGACTCGACGTCACCTAAGAAAAACAGCAATATATTTTTTAACCAATTGTTGAAATTATAGAGAATATATATGTATATATTTCAATTGTTATAAATTGTTTAAGTTCTTAGATACTAAGATACTAGATAGATAGATGATAGATAGATAGATAGATAGATAGATAGATAGATAGATAGATAGATAGATATCTTTATAACTTCATGAAAAAAATTACATAATATTCCTAGAATGGTCAAATTATTTCTTAAATTTCCCAGAGATGGAGACATTTACTCAATGGTCAGTTTTATTACAGCAAACACATATTAAAATTAATATTTTAGTGCAGATTTTACAAATAAATTGTCTGTCTTCTATCATCAGAGCAAATGAAATCTTTAGGTCCTTGGCAATATATTCTCATACAAAAGACAAGTATGCCTGCAGACAAGTGTCTCCTGTGGTTAAAAAAATAAAATAAATAGCCCCCATTTGAGAACCAATGATCTGAATAATACCTATCAATTTTCTGTAGTCTAGATAAGTAGCTTTTCATTTTCCAGATATCCCATGAGTTTCTCTCCAGAAGACAACATGTCGTGTATAAAATAATGACAAACAAAAGAGAACAATAGCCATTATTTTCTATGGTTGAAAATAGTTTTCTTCTTCAGTGCCCAGAAAGAGATCAGAAAGGCATATTAGCCAGCATTTATGATTCTACATGGATAGTGAACATGAATGTTGGTTTTAGATGCCATAGAGTCTGACCTATAGTGCATCTATGACAAGATACATCTGAAACTTGTCCTGTTCTGTGCCAGTCTCATATTTTCTAATACACTTCATCCCATTGCAGCAGTCACTGTGCCAATCCACTCATTGAGAGTCTTCTTTTCCTCCACCAAGTCTCAAAATTTCCAACTACGAAGGCCCTCTCCAAGGAATAGCCTCTCCTAATAACATGCTAAAGTATTTTAGACTAACATTTATCATATTTCCCTCCAAGAATCACTGTGGATGTATTTTCCCCCAGGCAAATTTGCTTGTTCTTTTCTCAGTATATAAGATATTCCATAATCTTCTCAAACATCACAGCTCAAAACCATCAATTTTTCTTCTGTCATCCTTATTCATTGTCCAGCTCTCTGATGCATAGCAAGTAATAGAAAAAGACCATGGCTGAATCAGGCACATCTTCATCCACAAACTGACATGATTGCTCTTCAAAAATTTGGAGAAGTCCCTCACTGTAGATAGTCTCTATTTAATATATCCCTGCTCTCATGACTGCTGATACCAAGGGTGTTGACTGTGGATTCAAATAAGATTAAAGTATTGATAACTTCAATATTTTCTACATCTATCATAATGTTGCTTATTGGTGTAGTGGTAAGAAATTTGGTTTTGTTGATACTGAGATAAAATCCGTATAGGAGACTGCATTCTTTGATCTGCTTAAAGTCTTCCTAACTTTCAGCAAGCAAGGTTGTTTCAACTGCAGAACAAAGGTTATTAATGAGTCTTCCTTGAATCCTGATGTCACATTCTTCTACATAAATTCCAGGTTCTTTAATAATTTGCTCAGCATATTCATTGAATAGGATTGCAGAAAGGATGCATCCTTGACACACACCTTTCTTTTAAAATTTGAGACTATTAGTTTTAATGAAAATTTACAGAGATTTTGGATTTCCATTCATTTACACACCTTTCTTAATGTATCTATGGGTCAGTTCCGACTCTACAGTACACAGCAGTGACAGTGTTCCTTATAGGTTTCCCATGAGCTCAATTAAATGTTCTGGGATTCCCATTCTTTTCAATTGTAACTGTAACTTGTTATGATCTACATAGTCAATTGTCTTTGCATAAAATAATAAAGTGTAAATAAACATTCTTCTGGTATTCTTTACCTTTGGCAGGCATTTTAAAGCATCAATTATATACTGGTGCTTCTAAACCCTGCTTGGACTTCTGGCACTTCTCTATGTACAGTTCTAGCTATTTTTGAAGGATCTTCAGTAGTATTTTGTTTCCCTATGAAAATAATGATATTGTTCAATAATTTCCTGTTCTTTTGGACCACTTTTCTCAGGAATGGGAACAAATATGGACCTCTTCCAATATCTTGATCAGACAGCTGTCCTCCAAATTTCCTAATACAGATTAGTGAGTGTATCTAGGGCTGTATCTGCTAGCTGAAACATGTCAATCACCAGACAGTATCCCATGAAATACTAGGGCCTTATTTTTTGCCAATGTCTTAAGTGCAGCCTTCATTTTATTACCTCTTGCTCATATGGTACTTTCTGAAATTTTTCCGTGTCACTCAGTTCGTTTGGGTACATTGACTCTGTGTATTCCCTCCATCTTCTTTGATGTTTCCTAGATCATTCATCATTTTGCATCCTTCAATACTGTGACTCAGAGCTTAATTTGTTTTTAATTCTCTCAGCTGGAGAAATGCAGAGTTAATTGTTCCTTTTGTCCTCTCTAATTCGAGTCTTTACACATTACATTACAATACTTCACTTTATCTTCTCAAGTTGTCCTTTTAAATCTTCTGTTAAGCTCTTTTACTTCAGCATCTGTTCCCTTTGTTTTAGCCTCTCAATAATACAGTGCAATTTTCAGAATCCTTTCTGACTTCCCTTTTGGGTTTTTTCTTCCTCTTTGTCTTTGTAATGATAGTTTGCTCTCTTCATAGATGATATCCTTAATGCCATCCTACAACTCATCTAGACTTCAATAATTGGTGTTCAATACTTCTGTTCTTAAGATTTTGGAGGGAGTGTCTCAAGAACTTATTTTGGTTATTGATATTGTATTTTAATTATATTTAGCTTCAATTTGAATTTGTAAATACATATATTGAGTATCTGTTCCAAACTCAACCCTTGTTTTAATTTTGACTGCTAATAATGAATTTATTTGATTCCTTCCACAGATTTCGTCAATCTGATTCTCATGCAGTCCGTCAGGTGAGGTTCATGTGTAAAGTCATTGTGTGTGTGTGTGTGTGTGTGTGTGTGTGTGTGTGTGTGTGTGTGTGTGTTTTAAGAGGTGTTTGCAATGAATATATCATTGTGCATCTAAAGTTCAATCATTTTATTTCCAGCGTCATTTCTGTTGTTGTTGTTGTTGTTATGTACCATAGAGTCACCTGTGATTCATATGGACCCTATATACAATAACTGTGAAGCCTGATCTGTCCTGAGCCAATCTCTCTGACTCTAATACATCTACTCCATTGTTTTAGTGACTGTATCAATCCATCTCATGCAAGTCTTACTCTCTGTGATGTCTTTCCACTATTCCAAACATGATGTCCATCTCCTGGATAGGTCCCTCCTGGAGACTTGCCCAAAATATGTAAGATAGAGCTTAAAAATCCTATTCTCCAAGAAGAAACTTAGTTTCTCCCTCTCCAAGGAGAAACTTGGATTCTCTCTCTCCAAGACAGACGTAATTTGTTTTCCTGCTTGTTCATGGTATATTTAAGACTCTTCTGCAGCATAACTCAAAGTCATCAATTCTTCTATCATCCTTAGTCATTATCCACCTCTCTAATGCATAGCAAGTAATTGCTAAGATCATGGACTGGATCAGGCGCACCTTAGTCTCTAGACTAACATTCTTGCTCTCAGTACTGTGGAAGGTTTCTGGACAGCAGACTTACCTAAAGCAATTTATCTTTTGATTTTTTTGACTGCTGGTGGCAAGAGTGTTGCTTATGGAGCAGAGCAAGCTGTAACTGTCAACAATCTCAGTCTCTTTTCTAGCCATCATGGTACTGTCAATTATCCCCATGATAAGAATCCTTGTCTTCTTGATGTTGAGCTTAAATTCATATCAAAGTCTACATTCCTTGAGATTCTGCAGCAAGTGCTTCCAGTCCTCCTCAGTTTCAGCAAGCTAGGTTATGTCATCTGAATAGTATAGATTGTTGATGAGTCTTTCTCCAATTCTGATGCCATTTCATCAATCCTGATGCCAATCTTGATTCTTCCTCAAGGCCCAGCCTCCTAAATTATCTTTTCTGTGGATAGATTGAAAAGGTACAGAGATAGGATGCATCCCTGATGCACTTCCTTCCTGATTTTGAAGCATGTAATGTTTCCCTGCTCTGTTCTGATGACTGCTTCCTGGTCCAATAATTTTCCAACTATCGATCCTTTTTCATTGTTTCTGACTTGTTCATTCCGGGCACTATCATTAACACATCTTTTTTCTTTTTGTCTTTTTTTGTGTGTGTATGTGTGTGTGTTTTTCCATTCACGTTGTTTCTTGCAATCATCTCCATACATTTTGTCATATAAAATAAATCATCATTGATCTGTGCCTAGTATTACCCCCTCTTTTCAGATTCCCACTGAATCTTTTCTTAATCTTTTACCCCCTCCCTTCGACCTCTAAACTCTACAAACCTAGTGATTTCACCCATTCTACACTTTCTGCCCCCTTCTTCCTTCTTTAGATAACTATATATATTTACTAGTTATCCTTTGCTTTTACAATAATGATGTTGGAATTTGTCCTTATGAGCCTAATTTAGTTCGGTCAGCATCATGCTGTCTAACCTCTCCCATGTTCTATAGTAATCTTCAGCACTGTTATTCCTGAGTTCTGTGTAGTATTCCACAGTGAATATTCAACAATTTCTCAATCCATTAATTTATTCATGGGCATTTGTGCTATTTCCATGTTCTTGTTATTTTGAATATGCTGCTGTGAGCATCGGTGTACAAATGTCCATTTGTGTCTCAGTTCTGTTTTCCTTAGGGCATATTGCTAGCAGTGGAATAACTAACTGGGTCATATGGGATCTCTATGTCTGTCTTCCTGAGTGGTTGTACCTTTTACAATGCCATCAACAATACATGCAAGTTTTAATCTTTCTGCAGCTTCTCCAAAATTTATGGCTTTCTGCCCTGTTAAACATTGCAATTGCCCCTGGGTGAGATGATATCTCATTGTGGTTTTGATTTACATACCTCTTAGTGCCAGTGATTTTGTGCATTTCTTCCTGTGTCCTGAAAAATCTGCTTTCAGAGAATTCTACAAAGGTCCAAAGAGCAACATTGACAGTCTAAAGACTAAGGTGTGTCCAATCCAGGTAATGGTCTTCAGAATTACTTACTTTGCATCAGAGAGCTGGAGAATGACTATAGGCGACAGAAGAAGGATCGGTCTCTTTGAATTGTGGTGCTGGAGAGAAGTGTTGAACATAGCCTGAACTGTCAGGAGAATAAGCCCGTCTGTCCTGAAAAGGAAGAAACAAAATTGTTCCTTGAAGAAAAAGAAGTCTGAAGCTCCATCTCACATACTTTGGGTGTGTTGTTAGGAGAGACCAGTCCTTGGAGAAGACACAATGATTGGAAGGGTGGAGGAGCAATGTAAGAGAGGAAAACCCCATATAAGATCGAATGTCACTGTAGCTAAGGTAGTGGAGATAGGTGTGCTAGAAACACTGAATATATCTTGTGACAGGACAAGGTTCAGAGCTATTATAGATAGAGTCACTATGAGTTATAGTGAAGGACCCCCGAACCCCTGGTCCTGTTCTGTCCCGAGTGGACGGCGGAAGACCCAAGACTCCAAGACACCGGCTTGATGCAACAGCAAGAGATAAGAGGTTTATTGCGGAGCTCCGGGCCGACCCTTATCTCTTGCAGGAGACAAAGGAGCCCACCCAGAGCAGACAAAGTTGGGTTTTTTTATACACTTTAGGGGGATACAACTGAGTATCAGCTTCTCATTGGGTGATGAAAGCACAATTTGAATTCATTGGTTCAGTGTTCGCTCAGGGTTTACACAGCATTTTTGCACGTAGCACTTGCGGCAGTCACGTAGCACATGTAGCAGTTAGATAGATCTTTAACTATAGGGTGGTGTCATAAATTCTTAAGTATACAGTGAGTTCAAACTCCAGGGCAGTGGAAAAGCACAAGATACATTGGTTATCAGTAGGGAAACAAAGGCACATGGGTTATCAGTTGAGCTTGTTTGCTCTGCCTCTCTGCTAGCTATTCTTGAAATACTGTTGCCCTGGATACCTGGGTGTGGGGCTTTAAGAATTCCTGAGTTTAACTTAGCTGAGAACTATAGAAACTTGAGTTTAATTCAGCTGAGAACTATAGGAACTATTTTAATTTCAATCTTTTCAATAGTTGACTCAATAACATGTAAAAATAACAACAATAATTATAATATGCCTTGATGTTTTTCTTTTGGGGTCTAGTGTTTGGGGTTCTCTGAGTTTCTTAAATGTGGATTTTCTTCTTCATGATTCCTGAGAAGATGAGATTCCTAGAACACCTGACTGTGCTCACACAAAACCTGCACTTGAACCAGGAAGCAGTTGGGAGAACAGAGAAAGGAAACAATGCATACATCGTTCAAAACAACGAAAGGAGTGCATGAAAGGTGATTCCTGCCTCTTTACTTTTATAATCTATAGACAGGAGCGGTCATAGAAGAGGCTGGGCTTTAAGAGAATAATGTGTCATAAATATTTGTGGAAACTCATCAACAACCTGCGTCATGTGGATGCCACAAATTTTCCCACCTAAACCGAAGAGGACCTGAATTGTTTGCTACAGAAAGTCAAGAATTGCAGTTGTTCAAATGGATTGAAACTCAATATTAAAAAGACAAAGAATCTCCTCAATGAGCCAATTGGCGGAATTATTATAATTGCAGTAGTAGTTGTTGTTGTTGTTATGTGCCATCAAGTCGTTTCTGGCTCATAGCGACCCTATGCACAACAGCTCTAAACCCTGCTCTATCCTGCGCCAACTGCACCGCCTCTGACACACCCATCCCAATTACCCCAGTCAC
>NW_006399923.1:4727152-4746922 GCF_000299155.1 Elephantulus edwardii | reverse complement strand
GTTAATCTGCGTGTGTTCTGTTGTGCATAGGGTTTTCAGAGGCCTGCTATTTCAGAAGTGGGTGGCCAATCCTTCTTCCTAATTGCAGTAGAGATTGTGATTTTTAATGACTTCAGCTTTCACAAACATAACAGTGATAATGAAATCAGAACAAATTGTTTTGGGAAAAATATACTGTGAGGGACTTCGCCAGAGTTCTAAAGAGCAGCTATGTCAGTCTAGATACTAAGGTCTGCCTATTTCATGCCATGGTCTTCACAATTACTTGTCAAGCATCAGAGGGCTACACCATGACTGAGGGCAACAGGAGGAGAATTGATACCCTTTAGATATGGTGCTGGAGAAGAGTATTGAAAATATCATGGACTACTAAAAGAAAATAACAACAAAACAGCTTTCTCCTGGAGAAAAGGAAACTAAGCTACTCCTTAGAAGCAAGGATTTTAAAGTTCCATCTCAGATACTTTTTTGGTTTGTTGCCATGAGGGACCAATTTTTGGAGAACACCATGCTTGAAAAGGTAGAGGGATAGTACAAAAGAGTAAGAACCTGGATAAAATGAATTGATACAGTAACTAATGAGAATACTTGTTTCAGAGCCAATGAAATTGGCTCAGATAGGGCAGGTTTGGAAACTCTTGTATCAAATCAATAGAACATAATAGGAGCAACAATAGGCCACCAGGTCTCCTTCAATGAAAATTTTGTAAGTAAGTTGAGTGATTGTATCTAAATCTCAAGAAAACAAAAATCCTTGCCACTGGACCAGTAAACAACATCATGGTGGAGGATGAAAAGTTTGAGACTGTCAACAACTTCATCTTACTTGGCTCCGCAATCAAGACACTTGGTACCAAGAGTGAAGAGGAACTTCTTCAAATAATTGAGAAATAAAGAGATCACTTTGCAGACTAAGATGTGCTTGATTTAGACTATGATATTTTCAGTCAGTTGGTATGCTGTTGAGAACTAGAGAATGACTAAGGGCGACAGAAGAATGAATGCCTTTGAATTGTGGTTTTGGAGAAGAATGTTAAATATTCCATAGACTACCAGAAGAGCAAATAGATATACCTTGGAGAACATGCAGCTAGAGTGCTTCATGGAGGAAAAAATGAGGTAGCTTTCTCCTTCATACTTTGGACATGTTGCTTCTTTGGAGAACATCATGCTTGGCAGATGAAGAGACAGAGAAGAGGAAAACCATCCACCAGACTGGTTGGCACAGTGACTGTAGCAATGTGTTTGAGTATGCCAGAGATTGTGAAGATAGCATAGGATAGAATAGTGTTCAGATCTGTTATTCATGAGGTTGCTATGATTCGTACCTGACAGTACCTAACAACAACAAAATATGCATAACAGAAAAAGGACTACTAGTGTATCTTTAACTTCATATGTGAAGTTTCCATGAAGTATGATTTTAATATTTCACTACACAATTTTTTTCTGTGCTTCAGTACATGATGTTATTTCAAAAGACATTTTACACTCTTTGATCTTTCTTAAAATAATAATTTTGAAGTGTGACTGTATTACCATCAGTTCCTGTGGCTTAGTGGATGGGAGTTCACTGATAAACCAAAGGTGGTGCCCTTCTGGCAGCTCAAATCTAGCAGAGACTCTGCAAGAGAAAGATAGACATTCTCTTACTGTGGGACTCAAAACCTCTAAAAACTGACTGGAGTGCCAAGTATGGATTAGTTCAAATGTGATGGCAGTGACAGAGTGAAATTTACGGAGAAACTTTTAAGGAAACAGATTTTGGTGGTTATTTATATTTTTATCCATAGAAAATACTCTCCTATTAAGGATGTTCTTTGTTGTTATGTGCCATGGAGTCACCTGGGACCTACAGCAACTCTATGTACAGCAACTCTGAACCCTGCCCTGTCCTTAGCAAGTCTCACGAATCTCCATTGCCCCAGTTACTATATCAATCAATCTTATCTGGGATTTTCCTCTCATGCTGCCCCTCCACCTTTCCAAGCATGATGACCTTCTCCAATAGTCTCTCCTGGCCACATGCCCAAGTGAGACGGAGCTTCAAAATCCTAACCTCCAAGGAGAAAATTGTTTTCACCTTCTCCAAGATAAACCTATTTATTTTCTTGGCAGACCATGATATGTTCAATACCCTTCTCCAGCACCACAATTCTAAGGCATTGATTTTTCTTCCTTAGTCATTGACCAGCTTTCTGAAGCATAACAAGTAATTGTGAAGATAATGACCTAGAATATGCACACCTTAGTCTCTAGACTGATATTGTGGCTTTTCAGCACTCTATAGTGGTCCCTGACAGCAGATTTTCCAAATGCAATTTGTCTTTTGATTTCCTGACTGCTGGTGGTAAGAGTGTTGATTGTGGAGCCAAGCAAGCTGTAATTGTTAACAACTTCAATCTCTTGTCCATCTATCATGGTGGTGCCAATTGGTAAAAGGATGATCTTACTGTATTCAAAATCCTAGAATTTTACTTTTTTTCCTTATTTTATATTTGTTTGCATACAAAAATTGTAGCCATTGTGTTTAGGTTATATACATTGTGGTTCATGCATTCCTCTATCCACATGTGTCTCTTCTTCTCATTCCCAGTCTTTGTGTATT
This sequence comes from Elephantulus edwardii, assembly GCF_000299155.1. Lineage (NCBI taxonomy): Eukaryota > Metazoa > Chordata > Mammalia > Macroscelidea > Macroscelididae > Elephantulus > Elephantulus edwardii. Next base: position 4,744,314 of record NW_006399923.1, on the reverse strand, counting down.
ATTAAATCCAGAATATTTGAAATGTTCAGAATTGTGTTACCACTAATTCAGAGTAGACCTTCACCTGTTCCAAAGGATATATTGTTCCTTCCAGTGCACAGTATGAATCCATGAGATGAATAATTCCATCTACATTTACAACTGCAAAGTAAACTTGTAGTTGATAGATGCCATCTAATTGAACACATCTCATTACTGTTATTGTTAGGTGCTAGTGAGTCTAGTATAACTCATAGCAATAGCACGAACACTGGTTCTGAACCCTGCTTTATCTTGTACTATCCTAATCTCTGCCATACTAGAGTCCATAGTTAGGGTCACTGTGTAAATTCGTCACATTGAAGATCTTCCCTTCCTTTTGTGACTCCCCACTATTCTGTGAATGATTCTTTTTCCAATGACTGGTCCTTTTTAACAACATGCTCAAAGTAAGTGAAGTGAAGTTTTACCATGTTTCTTTCTAATATGCCCTCTGGCTTCAATTTCTCCATAACAAATATGTATGATCTATTGGCATTCTATAGGATATTTGGTATTCTTCACTGCTGCAAGGACTCAAAGGCATAGTATCTTTGTCAGCTTTATTCATTGTCCAACTCTCATATGTATAGTATGTAATTGGGGGAAAAAATCCAAACCAAACCAAACAAACAAAAAAAAAACCAACCAACCAAAAACCAAAACCAACATGTCTTGAATCAGGTATATTTTAGTCTCTAAATTGATATTCTTCCTTTTCAGCACTTCCAAGAGTTCCCTAACTGCAGTCTTTTCCATTGAAAAAAGTCTTTGGATATCCTGACTGCTAGCATAGAGTGTGAAAATTATTTGATAATATTAATGATATCATATGCAAGCCAAATCCTGGTGAAAATTATCCAAAACCAACTTAGTGCATTGATAGTGAACTACCACAAGTGCAAGCTGGGTTTAAAAGAGGCAGTGACCTATTGTGGTCATTGGAGCTCTAGGCCTCTAAGGCCTGTTTAGTCATGTTAAACTATTAGTATATTTTTTTCACAAATATTCTTATTTCTAAACTTAAGCATCAAATTCATCATTTGCCAAGGAAACACAACTAGTATTGAACATGATTGGTCAAACCTACATTGTTATTCATCATGTCACAACATGCCCCACTCGCCTCACCATAATGTAAAGTGGGGAAGGCAGAGCAGATAAATTTTGACTGTGCCCAGCAAATCTCTCTCTGCACTCCACAATGAGATGAATGAACACTGAAGACTCAAAGGCTCTTTTTAGAGCCAAAGTCCTCAAGGCTCTTTTCAGAGCCAAGAGCTACTGAGACAGTGAAGGATTCTGCCCACACTGATGGTCGCTGGATACATCAAACTGCTGAACTAGCTGAGAACCCCCAACTGCACCAATGACCATGAGTGGCAAAGAAAGGAGATGAGTTGGGATCCTAGGGGTGAGTGAATACTCCTCACTGTTGATGAATCAGTACATTTTGATGAATTTATGAATTGTAATATAGATAAATTGCAATTAACTGTTTAATTTTCTGATATGAATTGTTGAATCAATATTTTGTAGTGCATTTTGAGTTACAATGTAGATAAATTGCTATGAATAATTAATTAATCAATAAATTATAATGGCTTTTCCAAAAAAAAAAAAAAGAAGCATGACACTAGGGACATCATCACCAGTATCAGTATCATTCTTTGGCCATGTTGTCAGGAGGGACCAGTCCTTGGAGAAGGACATTGTACTTAGAAGGGAAGAGGGAGAATATAGGAGAGGAAGACCTGGAATAAGATGGATTGATACAGTAACTGGGATAATGGGAGTAGGTAAGTCAGAGACAGTGAGACTGACTCAGCGTAGGGCAAGGCTCAGAGCTATGGTGAATAGGATCACTATGAGTCACAGTAGCTTTGACAGCACATAACAACAGTACCATGAAATCATTGACAATTTCTATATTTTCTCCATTTATCATATTGTTGCCTATTGGCTCAGTGGTGAAGATTTTGTTTTCTTGAGATTGATATATAATCTGTATTGAAGTAGTCCTCAATCTTCTGTAGCAAGTATTCCAAATCCACAAATCAGATTGATTACATTTTTAGATTTATTGAAGAAGTTCAATATAGCAACCAAAATGAGGCCACTTACTGATTGGGAAATAGAGCATTAATTTCTCATGTGACAGTTGAAACTAAAACAGAGGGAAATGAAAACAAATATAGAAGAACCAAATAGGACCTTGAGTTATGTCACCTAGATTTGAAAACTATCTCAAGAATAGGGTTGAGACATGAACACTAATGATTAAGTCCTTTTAAGCTGTGAAACAACATCATTTACAAAAAGGCAGAAGGTCATTAAAAAGAGAGTTGTTGTTGTTGTTGATTGCCTTCAAGTTGAGCATGACTCATTGCGACTCTTTGAACAAAAGGCTGGAAGCCCTTGTACAAATATCAACATTTACAAAGTTCATAGAGTTTCTGGAGCCATCTTATTTAGGAAGTGGATGCCAATCCTGTTGTTTTTATTTAAAAAAAAAAAGAGAGAGAGAGAGGAAGGGGAAGACCAAAACAGGTGTCACTAGATACTTGGAGAATTGAGTTCAAATGCTGAGAGATTAAAATAAGTGGAAGTATTGCCAACATGAGAGAAATAAACAGAAGATTCAGCTGAGGGCACAGCAAAATGTTATCATGATATATTCAAAGAGCTGGAGTCAGAACACAAAAAAAGGAAGAATTCTCTTGACATTCCTTAAGGTGAAAGAACTGCAAACAAATTTAGTACTTGAATTCAGATCATGAAAGATTCCGTGGGCAAATTCCTAGATCTAAGATCTCGAATGACCTAGGAAGCAGTAAATGGAGATGAAAGGAATATCCTCAGTCACCACATCAAAGAGAATTTTCTGAAAAGGAACCATTCAGAAATTAGCATATGTTCAGAAATCAATACTGGTGAAGGAAGATGTGCAAGCTGCACTGAAGTCACTGACAAAAAAAAAATTACCACCAGAATTTATGAGATATCATTTGACATGTTTAACAAACAGATGCATCCAGACATACTCATCACTCTATACCAATAAAAATTAAGAGAACTACTTGTCCAACAGACTGGAAAGGAGCCATGTTTGTCTTCATTCCTAAAAAAGGTGATGTAACATAATGTAGACATTATTGAAATACAGCTCATGCTGTTGGTGTTGTTAGGTGTCATTGAGTTAACCATGACCCACAGTGATCCCTGCAAACAACAGATCTGAAGTCTGCCCTATTCTGTGCCATCCTAACACTCCCTGGCACAAGAGAGCCCATTGCAGCAGTTATAATGTAAATTCATCTGTTCGAAGAGTTTCCTTTCCTTGACCAACCCTCTGAATTTCCGAATATCATGTCCCTCTCCAATGAACAGCCATCCTTGCTGATAGTATGTGAGACAAAGCTTTGTTATCTTCCCTTCCAGAGAGCATTCTGGCTGTACTGTCTCCAACATATATTTGTTTGTTCTGTTGGCATTTCGTGGAATATCCAGTACCTTTGTCAAAAACCACAGTTGAGAGGCATCGATTCTTCTTCTGTCATCCTTATTTATTTTCAGTCTTTCAGATGCATAGAAAGTGATTGGAAAGACAAGGGTGTGAATCAGATACACCTTAGTCCTAAAATTGACATCATTACTCTTCATTTTTTTAAGAAATCCTTAACTGCAGACTTTCTCAGTGCACTACTTCTTCTGAATTTCTGATCGTTTTTACCAAGAGTGTTAATTGTGGATCCAAGTAACTAACTTTAGACAATTTCAATTTTTTTCTCCATCTATCATAATGTTTCACCATATTCTCTTGAATTACTTTTATTGTTAATGGAAACAAAAATGGACCTCTTCCAATCCACTGGCTAGACAGCTGTCCTTCAAATTTCACAGCATAGACTTATGAGCTGCATCCATTAACTGAAACAGGTCAATTGATATTTCATAGATTCCTGGGACCTTATGTTTTGCCAATGTTTTCAATGCAGCTTCTACTTCCTCCTTCATTACAATTCGTTCTTGCTAATATGGTACTTCCTGAAATTTTTCAGTGTCAGTCAATTCCTTTTGGTAGAGTAAATTCTGTGTATTCCCTTTCCATCTTCTGATGTTTTCTGAGTCATGCAACATATAGCCTGTAACATCTTTCAAGATTGTCACTCATGCCTTAAATTTGTTTTTATTATCCTTCAACTTGAGAAATGAAGGGTGAGGGCTTCCCTTTTTATTCTCCAATTCTACCTCTCTGCACATTCTATTTTAATACTTTGCTTTATCGTCTTGGGCTGACATTTGAAACCTTCTGAACAGATTGTTTACTTGGCAGGTTCTCCCTTTGTTTTGACATTTTGAAATTCTAGTGCAATTTTTAGAGTTTCTTCTGATATTGGTTTCTGACATCCGTTTTGGACATTCCTTTTGCTTTTTTCATGGATAATGAATGTACTTGATATCATCTGATAGCGCATCTGGTCTTAGATTATTAATGTTTGATATACCAAACCTATTCTTAAGATGGTCTTGAAATTCAGATAAAATAGTTTCAAGATCATATCTTGGTTCTTGTGAACTTTTAAAACTTTTCTTTGGACTAAATTTGAGCTTGCACATGAGTAATTGATGGTTTGACCCACTGTCCACCTCTGCCTTTGTTTTCACTGCCAGTATTGAGTGTCTCCAACGATTCCTTCCACAGAAGCAGTCAATCTGATTCCTAAACAACCCAGCAGGAATGTGCTTGTTTAAAGTCGTTGTTTGTGTCTTTTAAAGAAGAAGGTATTTGCCATGAATCAACCATAGAAATAAAAAAACAAAATCAATCATTCTCTTTCTAGCCTCTATATAGTGTATAAATAGGGAACTGCCAGACAGACGTTCAAGCAGGATTTTAAAAAAGGCCATGGCACTTTGTATACTATTCTTGATGTTAGATGGATACTGAATAAAAGTAAAGAATACCAGAAGAATGTCTATTCATTCTTTATTGACTATGCCAAGGCATTTGACTACATGGGTCATACCAAGTTATGCTAACATCAAAAGAATGGGAATCTCAGATCGCTTGATTGTGCTCCTGTGAAACCTATACTTAAACCAGGAGGCTGTTATGCGAATAGAGCAAAGGAGAATTAGATGGTATAAAATTAGAAAGGGATTGCCGAATATTTTTCCCACTGTCAGTAGGTTTTCTTTACATTCTGTTGAAAAATCTTTTTTGTATGCACAGAGATTTAAACTTTAGAAGGTCTCATTTATTTATCAATTTTATTCTCTCCATATTGAAAATTACTGGTTGTACTTGGCAATCTATTTACATCAGAGACTAGGCTATCTAAGTTTGATCCCAGTTTTTCTCCAATGAGCTTTTTTGGGGGGGGCTTTACTTCCAGGTTTCTGACCCACTTTGAGTTGATTTTTGTGTATGATGTGAGATATGGGTCTTATTTCAGCTTTCTGCAGGTAGCAGTCCAGTTTTGCCAGCATTATTTGTTGAAGAGGTTGTCATTTCCCCATTTGATAGGTTTTAATTTCTTGTACAATATCAGTTGACCATAGATAGTTGGGTCTATTTTTGAGTTCTTAATTCTGTTCCATTGGTCTATGTGCCTGTCATTGTACTAGTACCACACTTGTTTTGGTTACTACCACTGTGTAATAGTTTTTGAGATCAGGGAGTGCTATGCCTTCTACTTCATTTTTGTTTTTCAAAAGTACTTTGCTTATTTGAAGTCTCTTTGCTCTCCAAATAAACTTGAAAATTTTTCTTTCAATCTCCTTGAACAAATGAATTTGGTATCTGTATTGAGAGTGCAGTGAACATGTGGCTTGCTTTCGGTGTCATTTTCACCACATGGAGTCTTCCTATCCATAAACAAAGCACATTTTCCCATTTATTTAGGGACAATACCATTTCAGAAAAGGGTCTAATATCAAAAGTTTATAGACTCCAACAAGGCCTCCACAAGAAAAAGATTGATAACACAACTACAAAATGGGCAAAAATAACATGGAAAGAATTTTCACAGAGGAAGATATTTTCATGTACAACAAACACATGAAGAAATGTTCCAAATCACTGCCAATAAGAGAGGTACAAATCAAAAACCACAATGAGATAACATCTCACCCAGTAGCAGAGACGAAGTATAATTGGGCAGCAAGTAATAACTGTTGGAGAGGATGTGTCCAAATAGGAATCCTTACGCACTGTTAGTGGGATTGTAAATGGCACAACCATTCTGGAAGGCAGTTTGACACTACCTCAAAAAGCTGAGGTCTTACAGTCCTAGTGTGTCCACTTGCCGTACAGCGGTCACTTGTGGTTGCTGTGAGGCTGAACACCGTCACACTGATGTGTCAAATGCGTTAATGGTTGGTCACCCAATGCGGACAGAGAGTTGGGTGGAGCTCCCCGATTAAAACAAGCTTGGAAGGAGGTGTGACATCCACTTCCATGATAGCTTGCCTCCGGAAACCCTATGAACCTGGAGAGAGGATGAAAGACAGCCAAGCGCCAAGGACTCTCCCTTCATAGGGTCGCTAAGAGTCGCCTGTGAGTCGACAGCACTTAACAACAACAACAACAACAAAAGGTAAACATAAAAACTCCACGTGACCCAGCTATAAACTTCTTGGAACATACCGCCAGAGAATGAGAACTAAGTCAGGCATGAACGGAGACTTAAAAATCGATGTTCACAGCACTGTTACTAATCATCACAAGATTATGGAAACAGCCCAAATGTTCAACCATAACAGAATGGATTGAGAAATCACACGATGGTACACTATGGTAGCATGCAGGAGCAATGATTTTGTAAATTACTACTTAACTTTGGAGGGACTGGAGAGCATTCTAAGTAAACTAGCTCAGTTTTATAAGGTTATATAATTGTATATGATCATTATTTTGGAATAAGGATCCAAAGAGGTGGGAGTAGAGGGGTGAGGATGGATGGGAGGAGGGCTTAATCATAGGGTCACACAACTTGGTGAGTTGGGGGATGAAAGATTCAATGTAAAATACAATGTGTATGGACTTTCTAAAGAAAACAGTATAAATTCAAAATTTAAAAAAATTAGGAAGGGAGTGTGTCAGGAAGGGAGTGTGTGCTATATCCTCTCTCCAGACCTCATTCAATCGGTATGCAGAGCAAATTGTTCAAGAAGCTGGACTCCATGAGGGAGAATTTGGCATCAGGATTGGAGAGAAATTCATCAAATATCTGTGCTATGCAGATGGCACAACTTGGCTTAATGAAATTGAGGAAAACAGGAAGCATTTGTTGCAGAGGATCAAAGAATACAGCCTTCAACGTGGATTACATCTCAATGTCAAGAAAACAAAGATTCTTTCTTCCTTCTTTCTCAGTCTCCCCCCAAGCCCTAAGTCAGTCCTCTTTTGTCACAGTAAAATTATGCTGTATTTGTCTTTTTGTGAGTGCATTGAAACAGATGAGGGAGAGAACTGTTTAAAAGGGATATATGATTAGATACTATTGTAATGACAAGAGTCTACAGGGAAGGTAGCATAGTGGAGTGGACTTGGGGGAGGGATTGATTAAAAATGAGAGAACTTTTTCTCTTACTTTTCAAAGAAAAAAGTGAATTGAAGGGTAGGGGTGGGCAGGGAGAAAAGTAGAACAATGAATTAATGGAAATTCAAAGTCTTTGTAAACTTTCATTAAAATAAATTTGAAATTTAAAAAAAAAATATTTTTTTTAAAGAAAACAAAGATTCTTACCCCTAGATTGATAGGTAACATCATGACAGATAGAGAAAAGATTAAAACTGTCAATATCATCTTACTTGGATCCACGTTAACAGGAGGAAATTTGGAGACATATTGTACCGGGTAAGTCTGCAGTTAGGGACCTCTCCAAGTTGTTGAAGAGTAATGATGTCATTCTGAAAACTAAGATGTCTACTATGCAGCCTTTTCAATCTCTTGCTATGCATCTGAGAGCTGGACAGTGAATAAAGATGATAAAATAAAAATTGATATCTTTGAGCTGTGGTGTTGGAGAAGAGTGTGAAATATTTCACGGACTGCCATAAGGGGGAAAAAAGTATTTCTTGGAAAAGATGCATCCAGAGTGCTCTTTGAAGGTAAAGGATCATCATACTTTGGGCATTCAATGAGGGTCTATTTTCTGGAGAGGGACATGATATGTGGAAAGATGGGGAGGGCCAATAAAGAATAGGAAACTCTCTATAAGCTAGATTGACACAGTGACTAATGCAATGGGATATAGTGTGTGGGGGTGTTTGAATATAGCAAGGGACAGGAAAGTGTTCAGATATGTTTTCCATAGGGTCACTGTGAATTGTATATTCCTTCCATCTTCTTTTGATGCTTCTTAGGTCATTCACTATATTGCCCAAAGCATCTTTCAGTACTGCAACTGGACACTTACATTTGTTTTTTAGTTCTTTCAGCTTGACAAATGTAGAGCGAGTTCCCCCCTCTAATTCTGGCTCTTTGCACATTCCATTATCATTCTTTGCTTTGTCTTCTTGACTTGCCCTAGAAATCTTCTGTTCAGCTATTTTATTTGACACAGTTTCCTTTTGTTTTGGCTTCTTGATGCTTTAGTGCAATTTTAAAAGACTCTTCTGATACTTATTTCTTTCTCCTCTTTCTTGTTAACGACCTTTCACTCTCTTCATAGATGATATCCTTGACATCACCCCACAACCCATCTGGTCTTCTAGCATTGCTGTTCAATATTTCAAATCTGTTTTTAAGATTATTTTGAAATTCAGATGGAATGGGTTCAATATCTTATTTTGGTTCTTATGGACTTGTTTTAATTTTCTTTGGCCTCAGTTTGGACTTGATCATGAATAATTGATGTGAAAGAAGCTGTGTATTGAAATTGACTTGAGGACATTGTGCTTAGAAAGTTGGTGTTATTGTTGTTAATTGCTGTTGAGTCAAGCACGACTCATACCAACCCTATGAAAAAAAGCCTGAAGCCTTTCTATAACTACCATCATTTATCAAAGTTCATAGTTTGCAGAGGAATGTTGTTTAGGAGGTGGATGCTATTCCTGCTTCCAAAAGTTGGAGCAGGTTTTTTTCTTCTTCTTCTTTTTTTTTATTCCAGTAAAGTTTTACAGAAAGATTAGTTCTTATCTACTCATTTATGCATGTATTTATTTTATAAAAGATATACTTAAATGCAGTTTTCTATAAAGTGAAAAAAGTTGTTAATTCCTTTTGTAAAAAAATCAGTAATAATGTGGTATATTTTAAAAATTGATAATTGCTATATTAATAGGTATTGCATTAATAGAATAGCAATTATTCTTTTTTGACAAGGAAACTGAGGGACAGAATGACAACAAAAATCTGAAGATCATAGACATATTCACGCACGCGCACACACACACACACAAACACACGACTGCTTGATCAGATGGAGAGCAAATTTGTTGTTAACCTGAGGTGCCCTCAAGGCAAGTATTACTCATAATGACCCTAAGAACAACAGATGTGAACTCTGTCCTATCCTGTGCTATCCTTCACAGGTCCTGGTATACTTGAGCCCATTGCTACAGTCTCTGTGCCGATTAAATTGGTTTAGGATCTTTCTCTCATTCACTAACCCTTCTCCTTTCCAAGCACGATGTCCCTCTCCAAGAAAAAGGCTCTCTTAGCAACATGCTCAAATTACGCAAGATGAAGCTTCATAATCTGGCCCTTCAAGGAACACTCAGGCTGCACCCTCCCGACATATTTGTTCCTTACTTTGGCAGGCCATGGGATAGATATTCAGTACTTTTCTCTAGCATCAGATTGAAAATACGTTAATTCTTCTTCTCTTATCCTTATTTATTCTCCAGATCTCAGCAGCATGGGAAGTGATGGAAATACCCTGGCCTGAATCAGGCACTCTATAGTCCTCAAACTATCATTATTGTTCCTTAATAATTTGGAGACTTTTATAACTATAGACTTTACCAGAACAAAAGGTAGCATGTGAAAACGTAAAAGAATTTGGTCATCCTCGCATAGATTCAATTTCAGAGAACTTATTTTGTAGTTTGCTTTTGATCTTAATGGGTCAGGCAGCTAATAAAAAAAAATCATGGTTTGAAAGATAGACAAAATCCTCTATTAAATGTTACAGCCTTAGAAACTTGATGAGTGTTTCTCTGAATCAGAATTAACTTGAAGGCAGCAGGGCTTTGTTTGTTACGGGTTTTCGGATTTTTCTCATGATTTTAAGGAGCTCTGGTGGCCTACTGGCAAGGAGCTGCATTCCCATACTGAAGGCAAGTGGTTGGAGACCACCAGCTGCTCCGCAGAAGAAAGACTGACAACCTTCTCTTAAGTGAGCTGCTGGAGGGTGAGCTCTAAGTCAGTTCCACCTCTACAGTGCATAACAACAACAACAACAACATCTATATAATAAGGGAGCTCTGGTGGCCTAGTGGATAAGGACTTGTGCTTCTAACACAAAGGCAAATTATTCAAATCTACCAGGTGCTCTTAGAGTTAATCTCCTGTGCTATTTACTATCCTCTGAAAACTCTGGAGAAGGGTCAGCTGTGAGTCAGTTCTGACTCAATGTCACCTAACACAAGATAACATCTCTGTATTATAATGTCATTAAAAAGGCTATGCTTAATTAATTTTGGCTTTTAAAGTAAAAGAAAGTTATGTATCTTCTTAATTTAAGCAAAGATAGAAAAAAACAACAAAAAAATGCATGCACTTTTGCTTACAAATACAGTAGAGAATTCTATTGTCAATATTCAAAATTGTTATCTGTTTCTTTATTATAGTTGCATTTATCAGATTGATATAGAGTTCTGATCATAAATAAATAGGGTTTTTAAATTATTTATGTTCCTCTAAAATTCATATATTTTTTTCATGTCACATTTGGGATGGTAATAGAGTCAAAAGAAGATCTTCAAAAAAATAATTAATACAGTAACAGCAACCCTAGATTGCATATGATGGGGATTGAAAGAATGATCAAGATAGGAAAACATTCGGACCTGCTTTTCACTGGATCATTGTGAGTTGACCTTATAACACCTAAAAACAACAAAATTAATTTCTTCATCTCCCAATTGTAGAACTTTATACTTTCTATTTAAATAATTTTAACAAAGTTTTATTTTACATCTATTTGTTTTTTGTTCATAAATTACTTGCACCTTAATTAACACATGTGTGTTAAATTTAGAAATGTGTACCCTTTTACATGTTACCTTGTTGTCACCCAAGTATTTCTAGCTACTTAAAAAAAACAGAAAGATTTTAACATTAGGATAAATAAAATTGTACTTTTTAAAGTGAGTGAAATATCATATCATTGCATTTTTAAAATTCATGTATAGCAATTTATGATCTTAACCGGATTCAGAAGATTGTGGCACAAGGGATATCATTGCTAATTTTGGTGGATATAAACTGAAAGTAGAAAATACCTGAAAGGATTTTGGGTTTTTAAAAAGTTTTAATTTTAAGCAAATTGTTAATTTCACTGGGATTTTCTGGCAATTATGAGATTACAAGCAAGAAAAGATCTCAATTTGCATGCTAAATAATAATTTGAGAAGCCGGACTTTATGAACAATATAGCATCAGAATTGGAGGAATGCTTATCAGCAACCTGTGTTATACAGATGACACACTCTACTTATTAAGCATGTCATTGCAACAGATGAGTGGAAGAACTGTCTGAAAAGAATAAATGATTAGGCATTATATGTAAGACAATAATCTGGAGCAAGAGGTGCATTGCAAAGTGGACTGGAGGAAGGGACAAGGAGGGAGAGACAGAGAAATGTGTTACAATGAATGAAGAAACAAAAATTAAGTGGTGGGTGAAGGAGGAAAACTTGAAGCCCTTTATGAAAGAAGAGCAACAATTGAAGATTTTAATGTAGATTGAATCTCAACATCCAGAAAGTGAAACTTCCCATCACTAGATGATTGTTGTTGTTGTTGTTATGTACTGTTGAGTCACCTGTGATTTATAGCAACCCTACGTACTACAGCTCTGAACTCTGCCCTATTTGGAGCTAATCTCTTCGTCTCCATCAGACCCATTTCCCCTTCTCTAGTCACAAAATCAGTCCATCTCATCCTGGGTCTTCCTCTCCTGTGCTGAACCTCCACCGTTACAAGCATGAGATGTTATTCGCCAAGAAATGGTGACTCCTGTGCACATGTCCAAAGTATGTGAGATGGAGATTCAAAATCCTCACCTCTGAGGAGCAGCTTGGTTTCACCTTCTCCAGGACTGACCTGTTTGCTCTCCTGGCACTCCACAGTATGTTCAACACTCTTCTCTAGCACCACAACTCAAAGGCACCAATTATTCTAACATCTTTAGTCATTGTTCAGCTTTCTTGTGCACAGCAATTAATTGTCAAGATCATGGAGCACTTCAATCTACAGACTGATATTGTTGCACTTCAGTATTCTGGAGAGGTCCCTGACAGCAGACTTTCCTAACTTAATTTGTGTTTTGATTTCCTGATGGCTTGTGCCAAGAGTGTTTACTGTAGATCTATGCAAGGTGGAAGTCTTAACAATCTCAATTTCTTCTCCATCTATCATGAAGTTGTGATTTGGCCCAGTGGTGAGAATCTTGGTTTTCTTGATGTTGAGCTTTAATCCACATTGAAGACAACAGTCTTTGACCTTCTGAAGAATATGCCTCATGACCTCCTCAGTTTCAGCAAGCAAAGTTGTGTCATCTGCATAATGCAAGTCGTTGATGACCAATAAGGAAGAATACTTAAAGATGGAGAAAATATAGAAGGTGTCAATAAGTTCAGTTTGCTTGGATCTACAATCAATACTCATAATAGAAGCATTTAAAAGACCAAAATTTTCTTGTACTGGGAAAATCTGCTTTCAAGGATCTTTTCCATTTTAAAGAGCAAGGATACTAAGACTAAGGCATACCCGATCCATACAATTATAATTTTCCTTTGTTTCCTAGGAATCTGAAATTTAAACAATAAATAAGGATGATAAAAGTAAAATGATGACTTTGAATAGAATTTTGGTGTTTGAAAAGAGTATTAAATATGCCATATTGTTTGTTGTTGTTGTTGTTGTTGTTATGTGCCCTTGAATCACTTGTGACTCACAGTAACTCTTTTTGCAATAGGTCTGAATCCTGATATATTCTGTGCCATCCTTATTGTTTCTGAAACATCTAACCCCATTATCCTAGTCACTGAATCAATCCAACTCATCGAAGGTCTTCCTCACTTGTGCTGTCCCTCTACCCTCCCAAGAACGATGTCCTTCTTTAAGGACTGGTGCCTCCTTGCATCATGTCCAAAGTATAGCAGATGAAGCTTCAAAATCCTGTCTACAAGGAGCAGCCTGATTTCACACTCTCTAGGATGAAACTTACTTTACGTATTGCGATGGGAAAGTCTGCTGTTAGGGACCTCTCTAAAGTACTCAAGAGCAACGGTGTCTCTCTGGAGACTAAGGTCTGCCTGATATAGGCAATGGTATTTGCAATCACTTGTTATGCATCAGATAGTTGGACAATGACTAGGGAGGACAGAAGGAGAATTGACACCTTTGAGCTGTGGTGCTGGAGAAGAGAATTGAATGTACCATGGACTGTCAAGAAAACAAACAGATTCATCCTAGAGAGGGTTAAACCAGGCTACTCCTTGGAGGCAAGGATTCTGGGGCTTCGTCTGGCATACTTTGGACATGTTGCCAGGAGGGACAGGTCCTTGGAGAGGGACATCATGCTTTGTAGGGTAGAGGGACAGCGCAGGAGGGGAAGACCCTCTATGAGATGGATTGATTCAGTGACTGGGGTAATCAGGATGGGTGTGTCAGAGGCAGTGCAATTGGCACAGGATAGAGCAGGGTTTAGGGCTGCTGTACGTAGGGGCGCTATGAGTCGCAAACGACTCGACGGCACATAACGACAACAACAGGATGAAATTGCTTGTTCTTCTAGTAGTCAATGGTATATTCAGTACTTTTCTCCAGCACCATAGCCCAAAGGTATCAATCTCTGTCTTCCTTAGTCATTGTCCAGCTTTCTGACATATAACAAGTAATTGCAAAGACTATGGCCTGACTCAGGTGCACCTTAGTCTCCAGAGTGACATCATTGCTTTTCAGTACTCTCTCTATATATCCCTGACATCAGATTTTCCCAATGCAATTATTCTTTTTATTTTTGGCAGCTGGTAGCAATAGTATTAATTGTGGAGCCAAGCAAACTAAAGCTGTTAACAGTTTCAGTATCTTTACTGTCTATAATAATGTTGCCGATCAGACCAGTAGTGAGAATCTTTGCTTTCTTGATGATGAGCTTCAGTCCATATTTAAGGCTATAGTCCTTGATATTCCATAGCAAGCACTTCAATTCCTCCTCAGTTTCAGCAAGCAGGGTGCTTCATTTGCATAACGCAGGTTGTCGATAAGTCTTCCTCTAATCCTGATACCACATTTCCCCTCATAGAGTTTAGCCTCCAGAATGATCTGTTCTGCTTATAAATTGAAAAGTTATGGAGATAGGACACATCCCTTTCATATACGCTTTCTGAATTTTAATAATGCAGTGTTCTGATGACTGCCTTCTTGTCTGTGTATAGATTTCATATAAGTAAAATCAAGTGTTCCAGGATTCTCATTCTTCTCAGAGTCAGCCACAGTTTTTTGTGATCCACAAAGTCAAATGCCTTTAAATAGTAAATGAAACACAGACATTCCTCTGGTACTGCTTTCAGCCAAGATCTATCTGACATTAGCTATAATATCCCTAGTACCATGGCTTCTTCTAAACAGTAGACCGCAAAAATAAAACCAAATATGTCTCATAAGATTTAAAGTGAGGGTACTCCTTAGATACAAGAATAGTGAAACTTCATATCACATATTTTGGGCTTTTTATCAGGAGCGACCTGTCCCTGGAAAAAGTTTATCATATTTTGAAATGTGGAGGGTCACAGAAGGAAAAGAAGACCCTGTTTACATGTAATCATACAGTGTCCCGATTTGTGGGCTCAAACATGTCAGAGATCTTGTGGATAAGGTAGAATAGAGCAAAGTTCAGATCTGTGGTTCATAAAGTCACTATAAGAGTTAGTGAGTGTAGTGTTTGGAAGCTGGAGTACCATCCACTTCCTATACAACATGCCTCTGCAAACTATGAACTTTGATAAATGCCGATAGTTATAGAAAGGCTTCAGGCCTTTTATTCATAAGGTCACTATGAGTCATGCTGAACTTGATGGCAATCAACAACATAGTGTCTATAGAATCTAAATAACAATATCAACATTTTTCCTATTTCATCTAGATTATATTAATTTTATTTTTATTGGGCATTCAAAAAAGACCTTCCAGGCTCCTAGACTATGATAAATTGATTTTATTGTGAAAGATTATAATTTTTTTTAGAAAGTAATCAGGGTTCTGCTTTAGAAGTCCCACTCTAACTTCTTTATTTAAATCAATGAATTTAATGATTGTTGTTGTTATGTGCCGTCCAGTCACTTGTAACTCATAGAGACCCTATGTACAGCAACTCTAAAGCCTATTCCATCCTGAGCAAGTCTCACTTATTCTGACACACCCAGCCCCATTGCCCCGGTTACTGTATCAATCCATCTCATCCTGGATCTTCTTCTCTTAAACTGTCCCTTCACTCTTATGAATGTGATGTCCTTCTCCAAGGATCAGTCCCTCTCGGCCATGTGTCCAAAGTCTGTGAGATGGAGCTTCAAAATCCTAGCCTCTGAGGAGAAACTTGGTTTCACCCTTTCCAAGACACACCTGTTTGGTTTCTTGTTCAAAACTATTCCCCAGCACTACAACTCAAAGACATCAATTGTTCTTCAGTCATCCTTACTATTTATCCAGTTCTCTGATACATAGCAAGTAATAATGAAACCTATGGCCTGCATTAGGCACACCTTGGTCTCTAAATTGGCATTATTATTTCAGGACTCTGGAAAAGTCCTTGAGAGAAGATTTTCCCAGTGCAATTTATCTTTTGATTTATGGAGCCAAGCAAACTGTAATTATTAACCACCTCAATCTCTTCATCTATCATGGTGTTGCCAATTGACCCAGATATGAGAATCATTGTCTACTTGATGTTGAGCTTAAATTTACATTTAAGCCTATGGTCTTTCATCTTCTACAGCAAATGTTTCAGGTCTTCCTCATTTTCAGAAAGTAAGGTTGTTCCATCTACATAAAGTAGGTTGTTTATGTGTCTTCTTCCAAAGCTAATGCCACACTCCTCCTCCTAAAACACAACTTCTCAAATGATCTGTTCTGCCTGTAGATTGAAAAGATATGGAGACAGGATGCATCCCTGATGTATTACTTTCCTGATTTTGAGTCATCCAGTGTTACCTTGCTCTGAGGACTGCTTCCTGGTCCAAATATAGGTTTCAAATAAGCACAATGAAGTGTCTGGGATTCCCATTTTCCTCAAGGTTAGCCACTATTTGTCGTGATTCACATAGTCAAATGCCTTTTGATAGTCATTGGAACACAGACATTCCTCTAGTACTCTTTGTTTTCTGCTAAGATCCATCTGATTTTGGCAATAATGTGTCTAGTGCAAAAACCTCTTCTAAACCCATCTTGTCTTTCTGGTAGTTCTGTAAATGTACTACTGTTCAAGTTATTTCTGGATAATCTTCAGCAGGATTTTTCCAGTATGTGATATTGTAATTAAAATTAAAAAACTATATTTCTTCATAAAAATAAAGTTATTTTATTCAATTTTGATATATATCTAGTTATATTAAATGAGTTGGTGTGAAATTTAAATATTATATTTTTAAAGTTTTAAAATTTTTGTATTTTAAAATTGTATTATTTTAAATGGTAAATATACCACTATTCACAGGTAAAGAGCCAGGTATTATCCAGAGATCTGATAATTAGAACCCAACCAAAGGGATCATTGAAAAAAGATCTGATGAACTCCCTCTGAATAGTTGCAGAGTTGAAAACTTTACACATGAAGGGTCACCATGAGTTGAATTAATACAAAGACAAAAGGTTTGAGTCCATGTTATGGTGTTATATAATTGTTAGATTTAGATGTTAAGTTCTTAAACTATAAAGCTGTTTCTACTTAGTAATAAATATCTCAAT
>NW_006399923.1:4715729-4725881 GCF_000299155.1 Elephantulus edwardii | reverse complement strand
TAGTTGTTTTAATTTGCATCTCTCTTAGGGCTAGGGATTTTGAGCATTTCTTCATGTGTTTGTTAGCCATCTGAATGTCGTCTTCGGTGAAGTGTCTGTTCATATCCTGTGCCCATTTTTCTATTGGATTATTTACCTTTATCTTGTTGTGGTGCTCAAGTAAGTGATTATTGGGATTTCTGTGACATATTTCATGCATCTGAGAACTGGATAATCACTAAAGATTGCAGACAAAGAATCAATCCCTCTTAACTGTGGTATTGGAGAAGAGTAAAAAAAAAAAAATACCATGGACTGCCAAGAGAACAAACAGTCTGTCCTGGAAAGGGTGAGACCAAGGTATTCCTTGAAAGCAAGGACTTTGAAGCTTAATCTGCCATAATTTTGGCATGTTGTCAGAAGGACCTAGTCCTTGGTGAATGGTATCATGCTTGGAAAGGTGGAGGGACAGCATATGCCAAGGAGAACCTGGCTGAGATGAATTGACACAGTAACTGGGGTAATGGTGGTAAGTGTGTGGAAGACAGTGAAATTGGCCTGGAATAGGAGAGGGTTTAGGGCTGTGGTGTTTGGGGTCACTATGAGTCACAGATGACTTGATCGCACATAACAACATTGATAATGGATGCATACATGCTACTCTAGGTACATGGTAACAATTTACACATTATCTATTACATTACTACTGAATTATCATAACACATATTCTATTATCCAATGACCTTCAAGCTCAACATCAAGAAACAAAGATTCTCACCACTGGACCACTAAACAGCTTCATGATGGACAGAGAAGTAACTGAGATTGCTGATAACTTCAGCTTGTTTGGTTCCACAATCAACACTCTGGGAACTATCAGTTAGCAACTAAAAAAAAAATACGTTCGGAAAGTCTGCTGTCAGGAACCTCTCTAGTGTACTGAAGAGCCATGATGTCAGTCTAGAGACAATGTGTGCCTGAATCAGACCATTGTCTTCACAATTACTTGCTATTCATCAAAGATCTGAACAATAACAAAGGATGATAAAAGAAGAATCAATGCCTCTGAGTAGCGTGCTGAAGAAAAGTGTTGAACATACCATGGGTTCCTAGGAGAGCAAACAGATATGACCTGAATGGGATGAAACCAAACTTCTCCCTGAAGGCAAGGATTTTGAGGCTCCATCACAAACTTGGAGCATGTGGCCAGGTGATACCAGTCATTAGAGAGGAACATCATGCTTGGAAGGTGGAGGGCTAGGGTAGGAGTCAAAGACCCTGGATAAGATAGATTGTCTCAGTGACTCGAGAAATGAGATTAAGATTGTCAGAGATGGTAAGACTGGCTCAGGATAGGGCAGATTTCAGAGCTATGTACATAGGGTTGCTATGAGTTGCAGCAACTCAGTGGCACATAAAAACAAGTAACTTCACTGGCCTAGGGATTAGCATTTGCTCTGCCAATTCAAAGCACACAATTCACATTCATCAGCTGCTTCATGGTAGAAAAGACGAACCATCTCTTCTGTGATTTACAGTCTCTGAAAAAACATTGAGTCAGTCTGAACTTAGTGGTACATAATGCAACCAACAGCAATATTCTTTCCTATTCTGTTATAATGCAACCAGAAATCTGGTTAGCTCTTTAGCTTTGCTGTAGCTATGTTTATGCTCTGGTGGCTTAGGGGTAAGGAATTGTACTTTCCAACCAAAGGTGGTTGTTGTGTGTTACTGAGTCTGAAACAACCCAGCTGACCATCCAGTGGGTTTTTAGTAAATTCTGTGGAAGATTATTTTCCAGTCCATCAGTCGCTCTACAGGAGATATATGAGCAGCCTTGTCCTCTGTGAATACTGCCTCTGAAAACCCCCTGGAGTGTCAGCTATAAGTTGCTTTTGACTCTCTGGTATTAAACAACAGCAAAGCTATATTTATTTTTGATAAATTAAATCAAAGGAATGTTATATTTTCATTTTGTATCTAAAAACCCCAGGTACAGAAAAATATAATTTTGATAGAATCACATATGCTCACCCAGTACAGTATATAATTCAAAACAAGTATTCACGCCTCTAATTTTTCTTTCCTTTCTATGAAACTACTTTCCTATAAAAACAATTTCTATCCTAATGAACTTCTGCCATCCGCTGTTAGCTGGTTGATTCCTCGCCCTGTCCTTTAGCAGCTTTCAGAGACTATAAATATGTATAGAAAGACAAATCTTTCTCTCATCAAACACATTGGTGGATTTCAACTGATAATCTATTAGCAGTAGAAAACATAAAGGAATATGTAATCTGGACTCCTTCCCTGATTGACTAAGGGATCTGAATTCATCTTACATACACATATAAAACACATCTAGATATCCTAATACTAAATTGCTCACTTCTGTGAGCCATTACCTCTTATTCATTTTCATTGTATTGTTGTTTGCCATTTAAATGACTCCACCACTAATGAATTTTCAATATAACAAAATTCTCCTGGCCTCTGTGCTATCCTCACAAACTGTGCTGTTTAAGTCTACTCTCTTAGCTTCTTTGCCCAGCTATCCCACTTAACATCATAATCCTCTCTTCTTTAATTCCTTATATTTTCAGACATGGTACTCTTTCTCAGGGATTGACCACTTGTAAGAGGATACTCAATAATACTTGAAACAAAGTCTTCCTATCCTTGTTTCTCAGAAGCATCTGGCTGCACTTGTTCCACTCAGATTTGTTTCATTTTTGGCATTCCAGGGCATTTCAAACACTCTTGACTGTGGTGTTTGGACTTTTGAATATATCTTTTCTAGCTATGGCCTTAACCCCTAAGCCTTTGGAGGCAGGGTCTCCAAGCTGTCTCAACAGCAGGTACATGTTTCAGAATTAACCAGTGTCTTCTACGCTATCAACTTTGAGCCCAAATTAGAGGGAGTTGATCAGGCTGTAGAGTTAAAAGGTTCTGCTCATTGGATGTTTCAAGGAAAAGCTACTTGTGACTGCTGTGGAAAAAAAGCTTACTGCAGAAATGAAGAAACCAGAGGCTTCTTACATTTGCGTGCTAGACTATACTTGGACTTTCACTTGTTAACTAAGAATCTGTCTGAACTAATGAGGGGATTGTGTCTTGCAGCTAACCTGGCTTGAGACTGCTAGACTTTAACTTTGTGATATCATTTGCCTCCACCAGCTCCCAAACTATCTCCTTAGGAAACCCCACAACCACAAGTAAAGTGGAATCCATGGGTTATTGGCAACAAATTTCAGATCTAGTGATTAGTAGAAGCAGATGCACCAGAGGGGTGGGGTCATATCTGATCTTGTAGCTATTATTTTAGTGCTATGTGTGGAGGTCTGGTGACCTCTAAGAAACTGCCACAATTCCCAAAGGCAGGCAATTTTAATCCACTGGATGTTCCATGGGAGAGACATAGGCAATTTCCTCCCATGCCATTAACTGCCTCTGAAAATCCACAGGGTCACTGTGAGTCACGGTTTCAAAGCGAAGGCAGAGCAAGAACATTATAATGATAAGGACAGAGCCCTTTTGTGAAGCTGGTAGAATTCATATTTAGCCCTTCCTATGTTATCTATGTTACCGTTACTCCTTTTACATTCACCTATACCACAATTCCAAGTATCAATTCTTGCTCAGTCATTCTGATATCTCTTCAACCTTCTCATCCATACGAACCTACTTAAAATACTATGGCTTGAATCAGAGGCACTCTGTTTTTTGAAGTGAAATTCTTGTCCTTTAGTACATTGAAGAAGTCCTTGACATTCTTACCAGGGTAAGGTGATATATCTTAATTGTTTTGATTTGCACCTCTCTTAATGCTAGGGATTTTGAACATTTCTTTATGTGTTTACTGGCCATCAGAATGTCTTCTTTGATGAACTGTCTGTTCATATATCCTGTGCCCATTTTCCAATTGTGTTATTTATCTTTATCTTGTCGTGGCACTCAAGTAGTCTATAAATTCTAAATATAAGTCCCTTATCAGACATGTCCTTGCCAAATATTTTTCCTAGTTTGTGGATTCCCTTTCTACCCTGTTGGAGAAGTTTTTTGATGTGCACTAGGATTTGATTCTTAGAAGGTTCCATTCATCTATTTTATCCTCTCCTGGTTGTAGGTTTTTCAGGATGCTTGGAAGACTGTTCATTTGGTGGAATAGGACTTCTAGAGTTATTTCAAGCTTTTTTCTAATTAAGTTCATAGTCCTCGGTTTCAGTCCTAGGTCCTTGATCCACTTTGAGTTGGGTTTTGTGTATGGAGTGAGGTATGGATCTTGCTTGAGATTTCTGCATGTGGCCAGGAGGAACCAGTCCTAAGAGAAGGACATCATACTCGGAAGTGTGGAGGAATAGCACAGGAGAAGAAGATCCTGGATGAGATGCGTTGATACAGTAATTAGGGCAACGGAGATAGGTGTGTCAAAGTCAGTGAGACTGGCTTAGGACAGGTCAGGCTTCAGAGCTGTTGTACATAGGGTTGCTATGAGTTTCAGGTGACTCAATACATAACAACAAAACCAAGAACGACAGCATGTGGACTTACTCTAAAAGGCAAATTGAGACATATTACAAGCGTTCGGATGTTGTTTTGTGTCATTTAATTGAGTACAATTCATAGTGATCTATAAACAGATTGCAATCTGAGTCTACTCTTTTTCAACCTCACAATCTCCAACATGTTTAAGTCAATTGTTAAAGTTACGAAATAAATCCATCTTATTATGTTCTCCCTCCCTTTCTCTCCTCTCTCTTCTTTCTCAGCATGACATCTTTTTTCCAATGAGTGGCTCCTAGAAACAACAAGCCCAAATACATGAGATAACATTTCACAGCTTCCAGACTTACTCAGAATATAAAGCAAGCTTCCAATTTACCTCAAAAATAATAGGTTTTCAAAAGCTCTATATGGATAACAGAAAAACATTATTGGCTATAGTGCTAGTAGGAGACTTTTCACAGAGGAAGACATTCAGATGGCCAACAGACATATGAAGAAACTCTAAATCACTGACAATAAGAGATGCAAATCAAAATATCTTACTCCAGTAGCAGTGGCAAAGTTTAGCAGAATACCAAATAATAAATGTTGAAATGAAGCGAGACAGGAGCTCTTATACTTTCTTAGTGGGATTGTAAAATGGTACAACCACTCTGGAAGGATGTTCAGTGTTTCCTCAAAAAGCTGAACAAAGAAATTCCATATGACCTAGCTATTCCACTACTTGGAATATACCCTGATAAAAATGACAGCGGAGGCAAAAACAGAGACGTGTACACCAATGTTCATAGCAGCTTTATTCACTATAGCAAGAACATGAAAAAAGCCCAAATGTCCAACCACAATTGAATGGATTGATAAAATATAGTACATTCACACAAAGGAATACCATGCAGCATGAAGAAGTAATGATAGGGATTGAGGCTCAATATCAAGAAGGCAAAGATACTCACCACTGGACCAATTGGTAACATCAGGATTGATGGTGAAGAGATTGAGATTGTTCACAGCTTTAGTTTGGTTGGCTCCACAGTCAACACTCTTGGCATGAGCAACCAGGAAATTAAAAGAAACACTGCGATGGGAAAGTCTGCTGTTAGGGACCTCTCCAAAGTACTGAAGAACAATGGTTTCTCTCTGGAGACTAAGGTGCATCTGATACAGGCCATTTGTTATGCATCAGAGAGTGGGACAATAACTAGGGAGGATAGAAGAAGAATTTATACCTTTGAACTGTGGTGCAGGAGAAGAGTATTGAAGGTACCTTGGACTGCTAGGAAAACAAACAGATTCATCCTGGCTGCTCCTTGGAGGCAAGGATTCTGAGGCTTCTTCTGACATACTTTGGTCATGTAAGGAGAGACCGTTCCTTGTAGAGGCACTTAGGAGGGTGGAAGGCAGGCACAGGAGGGGAAGATCCTCTACTAGGTGGATTGATTCAGTGACTGGGGTAATTGGGATGGGTGTATTGGAGACAGTGAGATTGGCACAGGACAGAACAGTGTTTAGGGCTGTTGTATGTAGGGTAGCTATGAGTTGCAAGTGACTCGATGGCACATAACAACAACAACAACATGGGAGGGACTAGAGAGCATTATGCTAAGTGAGTCAACTCATTCTCATAAAGACAAATACTATATAAGACCATTAGTATAGAATGAGAAAGAATATCCAAAGTGGGGCTTAATCATGGGATCACACAATTTGATGGGTGGAGGGATGGATGGGTAAAGGAAAGTGGAAAGATTGAAGGTGAAAAACAATATATACGACATTTATCAACGTTGTATATGAACCAATATAAAAAATATATATATATATTAAATTGAAGAGAAAATTAAAGACATGCCAAGTGAGTTCAGCCCTTTTGATTTTCTGACTCTAGCTCATTGCACATTTCATTATACTGCTTGGGTTTGTATTCCCTTTGAAATCTTCTGTTCAGCTACATAACTTCTTTATTTCTTCCCTTTCCTTTGGCTTTTATTTCTCAAGTTTTTTAGTTTAGGTCCCCCGTGCCCCATTGCTGTCTTATCTGATTCTTTCATTTTATTTTACTCATCTCATCAGGCATGGTTACACTGGAGACAACTGGATTTATTGTATACCCTTGTGACTATCACATTACTAGAAATTTGTTGTTATAAGTTGTCTTTCATGTGTCCAGAATCATCCTCACACTCACTGCTATTGTTAAAGCATATCATTAGGAGCCATTGACTTTAATACAACTTTTAGAAACCCTTTAATCAACAAACCTAAACAAACTTTCCCATCAGTGCCAACTTGAGACAGTTCCTGCAGTCACTGTGTCAATCCATCTTGTTGGGATTCTTCCTTTCGTTCAATGACACTTCATGCTACATAGTCTCTCCTAGTAATGTGTACAGGGTATGAGAGATAAAACTTGGACACCTTTGCCTCCAAAGATTACTATGACTACATCTTTTCAAAGACTTACCTGTTTGCTCAATAGGCAGTCCATGGAATATTCCATACTGTTCTCCAACACCACAACTCAAAGGCATCAATTAATCTTCTTTCATTTTTCTGTCCATCATTCAACTTTCAAATACTGCAAAGCAAGTGATTGGAAAGACCATGACCTGAAAAATTCATACTTTAGTTTTCAAAATTATATTATTGCTCTTAAGTATTTTGTAGAGATCCCTGACAGTGAACTTGCCAAATATGAGTGTGTGTGTGTGTTGTTGTTTTTGTTATGTGCTGCTGAGTCACCTCTAACTCATAGTGACCCTATGTACAACAGTCCTAAACCTTGCTCAATCCCATGCTGATTTTATTGTCTCTTACACACCCATGCCCAATGCCCGATTCACTGAATCAATCCTGCTCATCGAGAGTCTTGCTTTCCAGCATTGTCCCTCACCTTCACTAGCATGACGTCCCTCTCCAAGGATTGATCCTTCCTTGCAAAATGCCCAGAGTATGTCAGAAAAAGCTTCTTTTGAATCTTTGCCTCTAAAGAGCAGAATGGCTTCACCTACTCCAGGATGAACTTGTTTGTCCATGTATATTCAATACTCTTCTGCAGCACCACAGCTCAAAGGAATCAATTCTGCTTCTATCATTCCTAGTCATTGTCCAGCTTTCTGATGTGTAGTAAGTAATTGCAAAGAATTCTATCAGCTGCACCTTAGAATCCAGACTGACATTGTGTCTCTTCAGTACTTCAGAGACGTCTCTGACAGCAGACTTTGCCAATACAATTCATCTTTTAATTTCCTGGCTGCTGGTACCAAGAGTGTTGATTGTAGAGCCAAGCAAACTGAAGCTGTCAACAATCTCAGTCTTTCACTGTCTATCATGATGCTACCAATCAGCCCAGTGGTGAAAACCTTTGTTTTCTTTACTTTGAGCTTCAATCCATATTGAAGGCTGCAGTCCTTGACTCTCTGCAGAAAGTATTTCAGGACCTCCTAAGCTTTAGCTAGTAGGGTTGTGTCATTTGCATAACACATATTTTTGAGAAGTCTACCTCTGATAATGATACCACATTTCCCCTCATAAAACCCAGCCTCTCCGATAATTGGTTATACATATAGATTGAAAAGATACAGAGATAGGATACATCCTTGGTGCATACCTTTCCAAATTTTGAACCATGCAGTGTTTCTTTGCTCTGTTCTGACAACTGCTTCCTGGTCCAATTATAGGTTTCACATAAACACAAGTGTTCTGGGATCTCCATTCTTCTCAGAGTTAGCCACAGTTTGTTGTGATCTACACAGTAAAATGCCTTTGATAGTCAATTAAACACAGATAGGTATCTCACTGTTTCTCTCTGTTTTCAGCCAAGGTTCATCTGACAATAGCTATAATATCTCTAGTACCATGACCTCTTCTAAACCCAGCCTGCACTTCAGGCAGCTCAATTTTGATGTGCTGTTTCAGTTGTTTTTGGATATTCTTCAAAAGAATCTTGCTTGCATGTGATATTAATGATATTATTTGATAATTTCCAGATTCTGTCGGATCATCTTTGTTTGGAATGGGAACAAATTCCAGTCAGTTGACAAGGTGGTTGTCCTCCAGATTTCTTGGCACAACACGGTGAGCACATCCAGGACAGCGTCTGTTTGTTGAAATATGTTAATTACTATGCTATCAATTCCTGGGGCCTTGTTTTGTGCCAATTCTCTCAGAGCAGACTGAACTTCTTAATCACTATAGGCTCTTGCTCATAGGTTGTTTCATGAAATTCTTCTGTGTCCACCCATTTCTGTTAGCACAATGACTTTGTATACTCTTTCCATCTTCCGTTAATGCTTCCTTGATCATTTCATATTCTGCCTAGAGCTTCCTTAAGTATTGAAACTCGTGGTTGAATTTGTTCTTCAGTTCCTTGAGCTTAAGAAATGTTGAGAGAGTTTTGGCCCTTTTGATTTTCTGATTCCTGGTACTTGCACATTTCATTGTATTGCTTTACTTTGTCTTCCTGCGCTGCCCTTTTGAGTCTTCTGTTCATCTCCTTAATATCTTCATTTCTTCCCTTTGCTTTGGCTTCTTGTCACCCTAGAGCAATATTTCATTTCTTCTTACATTGATTTAGGTCTTTTCTTCCTCCTTTGTCTTTGCAATGGCCTTTTGCATTCTTCCTGGATGATATTCTTGGTATCCTCCACAGCTCAACTGGTATTTGTTCATTTGTGTGTGTGTGTGTGTGTGTGTGTGTCTATCTGTCTATTATCTATCTATCTATCTATCTATCTATCTATCTATCTATCATCTATAGCAGGAGTGGCATCAACTTCCTAAATAACATACCTCCATAATCTCTATAAACTTTAAGAAATGTCAATAGTTGTAGAGAGGCTTCACGCCTTTTGTTCATAGGGTCACTATGCAGTGTGCTTTACTTGAATGCAATCACCAACATAAATGTTATGATGCATCATTGAGTAGACTACATCTCATAACAATCCTATGAACAAAAGACCTGAAGTCTACACTATCTTGAGCCAATATCACTCTTCCTGACTCACATGACCTCATTGTCACAGTTAATGTGTGAATCCTTCTTTTCCAGGGTCTTTCTCTCCTGCATTGACCCTCCACCCTTCCAAGTATGATGTCCTTCTCTAAGGACTGAGCCCTCCTGACAACATGTCCAAAGTATGTGAGATGAAGCTTAAAAATCCTTGCCTCCATGAAGCAATAAGATTCCATCCTCTCCAGAGCAAACCTGTTTGTTCTCTTGGCAGTCCAAGGTATGTTCAATACCCTTATCCAGCACCACAACTCAAAGGCATCAATTCTTTCTCTGTCATCTTTAGTTAGTCTTCATCTCTCAGATGCCTGTCAAGTAATTGAGAAGACAGTGGCTTGGATTAGATGCACCTTGGTATCTAGACTGAAATAGTTTTCTTTTGAAATCTGGAAAGCTCACAGG
Source organism: Elephantulus edwardii (assembly GCF_000299155.1). Taxonomy (NCBI): domain Eukaryota; kingdom Metazoa; phylum Chordata; class Mammalia; order Macroscelidea; family Macroscelididae; genus Elephantulus; species Elephantulus edwardii. Next base: position 4,715,983 of record NW_006399923.1, on the reverse strand, counting down.
CAGCAAACTTTCACAAAGTAATTAATATTTTGATTTCTTGACTGTTAATGCCAAGAGTGTGAGACTTTATCATTAGAATAAATTATTGAAAATTTGTAATATGTACTTGTTGATTGATAACTTCATTCTGTGTCCAGCAAACCTTACAATTTCAATGAGTTGGAAGTAAAGGCAGCTTCTTCATACAAATAGAGAAAATGTTATCTCACTAGTTTCACTGTAGTTTGATATAGAAAATTATATATAAATTAAAT
>NW_006399923.1:4712342-4715554 GCF_000299155.1 Elephantulus edwardii | reverse complement strand
ATCTAAAACATCAAATACATAAAACATTGATTATATGTAACATTGAATATATTTAAATTTGAATATATATAACATTAAATATATCTATAACAATAAATCTAGAGAGAACCTTAAGACTCTGCTGAACACAAAGGAATTTTCTGATAGGTAATTCTAATGCTAAAGCCTTAATTTGTATATAAATAGTTTTGTGATGTTTCAATGTTGAGATGGGGTGGCACTAAATTACTAAATTAAGACAGTCGCCATTTAACAATAGGGTAATGAATTGGGCTCTATATTTTTGTCAATGCATTACATGAATAAATATATCACAGCACTTCATCTTACATACTTATCACTTGTTAAGTTAAAGTCACTATTTAAGCTTTCCGGGCCCTAGTTTAAGAGATAAATTTTATTGAGTTTTATTGGTTATTTGGATTTCATTTTGTTAAGCATAGTTATGAATAATAGAAAAACGTAAAATTTCTTTAGAAATTATGCAAAAATATGTAAAGTTTTGGTGTGTTTCTTTTTTAATGCATGACATTGAATTTTAGGTCTAATGAAGAACTCTGTCAGAGAAGCAAGCATTCTTATTTTGTTCTGGGCATCTTTGAAAAAAGTCACAAACAAATCTGTTTTGGGTAAAAAGAAGCTAGAGTTCCTTGGAAAAGTAGATCACGTTAATGAAAGTAGGGGACAAGTATAAAAGAAAGGCTCCACCACAACAAGATAAATGTAAATAACCCAATTGAAAAATGGGCACAGGATATAAACAGACACTTCACTAAAGAAGACATTCAGATGGCCAACAAATACATGAAGAAATGTTCAAAATCCCTACATCTAAGAGAGATGCAAATCAAAACAACTATGAGATATCATCTCACACAGTAAGAATAACAAAATCTAACAGAACAGCAAACAACAAATGTTGGTGAGATTGTGGAGAAACTGGAACCCTTATTCACTGTTGGTGGGAGTGTAAAATAGTGCAACCACTATGGAAGGTGGTATGGTGCTCTCTCAAAAAGTTGCAAATAGAAATACCATTCGAAAAAAAAAAAAGAAATACCATTCGAGGCCCCAGTTCCCAGCTGGAAACAAAGGAGGACGCTTCAATGATTTAGATCCTCCCAGAAGAGCTATGGGTGTATATTAACATTACTGGTAAGTATATTCATTTTCTCCTGGACACAAGAGCCTACTATTTGGTTCTAAAAGCCTTATGAGGTTCCAACTCTTCTCACTATTTCTTAGTTGTTGGAATTGACAGAAAACCTCATAAGCAGTTCCTTACTTCACCTCTGCCTTGCATGTGGACTTCCGAGCTGTAAAACAACCCAGTGGAAGATGGAATTTGCTCCAGGACTTAAGAACAATAAATGATATAGTTGAGCCTCTACATCTTGTGGCTCCTAACCTTTATGCTGTAATAGACAAAGTGCTAGTCAATAGGCCTTTTATTGAAAGAACTACCTTCCCTCTGTAACTTGATTTGTGCCACTATTAGAGCTTCTACTTGGAATATTATTGCTTTTTAATTTTTGACTCATGTACTTTAACTTGTTAGTTAATTTTGTGTCTTCTAGGCTGCAACACTTCCACAATACATCTTTAAGGATATGAATATGTACGGCTAAGCACAATTGATAACAGTGCATCTAAATTCCAAAATCAATCTCCATAATAGTCTATGTGTTTCTTATTGCCAAAGGGGCCCTTTAGAGCAGTGAGAGAAGATCTTCACCCTGAAACCTACAGTGTCCCTTTTCAGCAGGAAGTAGCTAAGAGACTATGCCAACACCTTTTCCTTATGAATCAGGGTGAAGTCTCTCTCCAGTAAGAGTGATAGGGAATGACAAAGGACACACTGACAAAGGAGATAAATCGGAACTGGCTTTGATAAGCACTGTGACAATGGGGCAATTAAAACAGACTTTCAAGGCGGGGGGAAGAGAGGAACGAACTGGGGAGAAGGGTAGAGAAAATAGTGCAACAATGAATGAATGGAAACCCAAAACCTCTGTAAATGTTCATTAAAATTAATGAAATTTCATTTAAAAAAAAAAGAAATACCATTTGACCCAGAAATTCCATTACTAGGAATACACCCTAAAGAAACCATCACTGTTGCCCAGGCAGATATATGCACACCCATGTTTATTGCAGCTTTTTTCACAATAGCAAACAGTTGGAAACAACCTAAGTGCCCATCAACAATTGAATGGATAGAGAAGCTCTGGTATTTTCACACAATGGAATACTGTGCTGAATTGAAAACCAAGGAACACATGCAATATTACTAAAAATGGGTGACCTTGGAGGACATTATGCTGAGTGAAATATCTCAGGCACAAAAAGACAGGTGCTGCATGGTACTACTATTATAGAATGAGACTGACATCAGCGTTTGGGTAAGACTGAGAAAAATTGGACAAATTATGTATACGGTATTGAAACAGTTATATTTAAAAGTTATATATGATTGGGTATTATGGTTATGACAAGATTCCAGAATGAAGGTTGCATAGTGGAGTATACTCTGGGCGGGGCAGTGGGGATTCTATAACAATGAAATAATTTTTCTTTTACTTTTCAAAGAGAAGAGAGAACTTGGGGAGGGGAAGGAGTGGGCAGGGAGAAATATGCAACAATAAATGTATGGAAATCCAAAATATCTGTAAAGAATACAGTTTTAGAGACAGCTGGGGGAAAAAAAAGAAAGAAAGAAAGGCTCTAAAACAATAGACTGACTTAGTGACTGCAACAATATACTAAGCACAATGGAGATTATGAGATTAGTCCTGTATCAGGCAGTGTTTTGATATGCTGTCCATGTAACAGAGTTGACTCAATGGTATCTGCAGCATAAAGACATATTATCTGAGGACTGAAAATCCAGAACACTTACTTGAATTCTAACAGACAGAAGTAGGCCAGCATTTGTAAGTTAAAGCTAAACAGGATGATCGTTTGTTAAAATCAAAGATTTAATTACAGCATAAGTTTTCTGTGTAACATATAAAACAGTAAGATACAATCTAACATTCTTTGCTGTTAAGAAAATCAAGAAAATTATAATTTGAATAGAAAAAGGTACATAACTAATGAAAACACTGAGATCAATGAGGGGTTGGAATTATCTGAAAATTTTTAGGGAGCTATCCAAAAACACTTTAAAAGTATTATTTTGCAAAATAAAAGAATATAAATATTAACAAAAA
>NW_006399923.1:4710959-4712242 GCF_000299155.1 Elephantulus edwardii | reverse complement strand
TTCAATAGTGAGTCCATTGGAGAAGGCAATAGATCAAAACAGTGATTTTGAGCAGAGATCAATATATTTCACCCAGTGTAAACATCAGGAAGAAGACATGGATTGAAAGCAATTGAACATAGTCACAGCCACCTGTGAAGCTTTACAAAATATCCCATCCTTATGTTATTGTACCCAAGATGATAAAAAGGGAGAAAGAGTGTTGGGTTGAAAGAAAACTTGAAGAAAAATGTTCAAAAGTTTATCAAATTTGGCAAAAGATCAAAATCTACAGATGTAACCAGTTGAGGAAATAATAAACAACTAAAATTATTAATTTTAAAAAACAATAAAATTAAACTTCTAATAATTGAATATAAAGAAAAAATCAGAATACTTCATGTTAACTGTAAAACTAAATAATTTCCTTTTAAATTAAAAGCAAAGGGAAAGGTTTTCTTTCATTGTTCTTGTTCAAAGTTGTGTTGAAATATATGGCATTGCAATTACACGTGAAAAATTAAGTAAGAAGTACATGTAAGAAAGAAACATGACATTTAAAAAAATTTTAGATAAGACTATTCATAACAAAATCTCAAGAAATTTGCATTCAGAAACTTCTGGAAACAGTAAATAAATTTGTCAAGGTCATCAGAGATATAAGGTAAATATGCAAAAAATGAATACGATTCTATGTGCTGAAAATTATAAAATGTGAATTGAAAAAATCAAAGAAGACTTAAATATCTCATAGGGAATAGCTTTTAAAAACTTTTATGTAAATGCTTCAAATTAATTTATATGCTTGGAATTATTCATATGCATTCAGAATTCTAATTAAGTTTTACCACATCAACTTAAAATATAAAACACACTATATATCATTTTAATATGTATAATGGAAAAGATTGTTAAAAATTGAGAAATTCTGAAGCACTTACTGAAGGTCAAGATTATAGCCTTCACTATGGATTTCATCTCAACATAAAACAAAGTAATGTTATTATAAAATGAAGAAAAGTTTGCCATTTTGAAGGATTTATTTTTACTTCAATCAACAATAGCTATCTACGTAAGTAGTATTAAAGTTATCAGACAATATATTGTATTAGATGTGCTTCCAAATACACATGCTAAATGTTGTTGTTGTTATGTGCCGTCGACTCGCCTGCGACTCATAGCGACCCTATGTACAACAGCCCTAAACTCCGCTCTGTGCTGTGCCAATCGCACTGTCTCTGACACTCCCATCCCAATTATCCCAGTCACTGAATCAATCCACCTCATAGAGGGCCTTCCTCTCC
>NW_006399923.1:4666421-4708223 GCF_000299155.1 Elephantulus edwardii | reverse complement strand
AATGTGAATGTTCAGATTAAGAGAAGTATTAGACAGACCATCAAGTTAAAGGTATATCCCTTCTTTCGGAGTTAACTTTAGTGTCAGTGTTGTCCCTGCCTTTCTCACATGCACCTTTATGCACTTATTTCCTGCTTCACCATCCCACTTGCTAAATAGAGTATAATTTAAAAACTACAGTCTACCTCTCCCAAGGTTTTCAATGGCTATGTGCACATGAAAGTTGGACAAGGTACTGTTTTGTTTTTCTTTGTTTGTTTGTTTGTGTGTGTACCATCAAATCAGATCATACTAGTATGGGAAGAGATTGCCCCTCTTTCTCCAGCAAAACATCTGGTGGATTTGACCTATGTAGCAGGGTACTGAAGAGCAATTGTGTTACTCTGGAGACTAAGGTGCATCTGATACAGGCTGTGATCTTTGTAATCACTTGTTATGCATCAGAGAGCTGGACAATGACTAGGGAGGATAGAAGGAGTATTGATGTCTTTGAGCTGTGGTTCTGGAGAAGAGTATTGAGGGTACCGTGGACTGCCAAGAAAACAAACAGATTCATTCTGGAGAGGGTTAAACCAGGCTGCTCCTTGGAGGCAAGGACTCTGGGGCTTTGTCTGACATACTTTGTACATGTTCTAAGGAGGGACAGGTCCTTAGAAAGGGACATCATGCTTGGGAGGGTGGAGGGACGATGCAGGAGGGGAAGACCCTCTATGAGGTGGATTGATTCAGTGATTGGGGTAATTGGGATGGGAATGTCAGAGGCAGTGCGATTGGCACAAGAAAGAGCAGAGTTTAGGGCTGTTCTACATAGGGTCGCTATGAGTCACAAGCAACTCGACAGCACATAACAATAAAAACAACCACTTCTGGGATTGCAGGGCAGCTTCTATCCCCTAAACCACCAGAGCTTCCTGACAAGGAATTGCTGTTCTTATGTGATGTTTAGTTGCTTATGACTCACAGTGACCCTATGTACAATAGCCTTGAACCCTGCTCTATCCTGTGGCAAGCAAATTGTCTCTGACACACCTTTTCTCATTATCCCAATCACTGAATCAATCCATCTCATTGAGGATCTTCCTCTCTTATTCTGTCCCTCCACCCTTCAAATCATGAGATCCCTATCCAAGGACTAGTCCCTCCTTGCAACATGCCCAAAGTATGTCAAGCAAAGCCTCAGAATCCTTGTATCCAAGGAGCAGCCTAGTTTCACCCTCTCTAGTATAAGCTTAATCATTCTCCTGGAATAAGAAAGAATAAAAATGAATTAGTACCTTTAGTGAAAGCAAAGAAGTCTTGAAGAAGTACAACCTTAGAGGCAAAGATGGTGAAAAATTGCAACAAAAGATTTCCCTCTTTGCATAGTAAAAATTCTTCTGTCATCTGAATTTTTATTTTCTTTTTATCTTTTACATATAGGATTGTTCTTTATCTGGATAACAACACCTAATATGACTTATTTTCCTATCTTTTACATTATAATACCCTCTTTTATGTAGATGATTTAAATCTTTAATATTTTGTTTCTCATAATAATTGAAATATTTACCTTTGGGACAACTCATATTATTAATGAATAATATTGTATCTTTGATTTTCTCTTTTCAACAAAGTAAAATAAACATAAAATAACAAGTTTAAACCATTCTTGCACCTGAACTTTGGAATAATTGGATGTCTTTTTTTCCCCCTGAAACTGTTATGTGATGCCTTTGAGCTGTGGTGCTGGAGAAGAGTGTTGAATATACCATAGACTGCTAGGAGAACAAACAGGTTTGTCCTGAAGAAGGTGAAGCCGGATTGCTCCTTGGAGGCAAGGATTCAGAAGCTTCGTCTGACATACTTTGGGCATGTTGCAAGGAGGGACTAGTCCTTGGAGAGGGACATCATGTTTGGGAGAGTGGAGTGACGGCACAGGAGAGGAAAAACCCTTGATGAGATGGATCAATTCTGTGATTGGAGTGGTGGGAATGAGTGTGTCAGAGACGGTGAGGTTGTCAAAGGATAGAGCAGCATTTAGGGCTCTTGTACATAGGGTCACTATGAGTCACAAGCAACTCAATGGCACATAACAACACATGTGCCATCAAGTCAGAAGAACTCGTAGTTGACCTCCCCCTCCATCCCTACCCTGCGGGTTTCAGAAATACTAAATAGCATAGGAGGAGATTGTCTCTCTTTCTCCTGCAGAAAACCTAGTGGATTCAAACCGAATACATTGGGTTGGCAGAGAAACTCCATACCATTAAGGCACCAGAGCTCTTTATTAAGGTTACGATGCTCCTGTTATATTCTGTTTGTTGCATGATATTTGACGTTATATTAAATTAAAAGATTGTTTTTGGAGTAAATGTTAAGGAATTAAAAATTGTTTTACTTAGAAATAGTCCCTTTTCATTTATTCTCGTTTGAATAATGAGTTCATTTACCAATTAGACAATTATCTATTTCTTTGCAGTATAATGTTTTTAAAGGACATGGAGTTTTTATGGCATTGTTTATGAGTATGCAAGTATTATATCTACTTGTAGCAATGGCCTTTTCTGTTGCCCTTGGCTTCTGAGACTATCATTTCTACATATTTGTCCAATTTGTATAATGAGCAAATGATTTGAGAAGCCGGACATTATGAAAAAGAATGTGGCATCAGAATTTTATGAAGATTCATCAATAACCTATATTATGCAGATGACATAACTTACTTTCTCAGAGTGAGAAGGACTTGAATTAGGAGCTCTGGCCTATTGTTCCTTTACTTTTCAAAGAGGAGTGTACTGAGGTGGGGGGGGAAGATAGGCAAGGAGAAAAGTGCAACAATGAATGAATGTTCTGTACAAAGTCTCTGTACATTTTCATTAAAATTAATAATAATAAGAAGAAAATAACTCACAAATTACAAAAATAAAAAATAAAAAGAAACATAATGTATATGAAAAAAAAAGAAGCTCTGGCCTATGGCATAAATAAGCTTGTAAATATAGTAAAAAATGCACAACTGGGGAAAAATAAGATAAACAAATGATATCTTCTTAAAATTAAATCATTATATGCATTAATGATATATTGGTGTATCAATTAGTGATATCATATGATTTCTGATGGCCTAGTAGTAGGAAGCTGCACTGCAGTCCTAAAGGCACATGGTTCAAGGCCACCAGCCACTCTGTCTTAGAAAGATGGCAATCTCCTCCCATGTGATTAACTGCCTTTGAAAACTCAACGAAGGTCAGCTATGGGTCAGATCCACATCTGTGGTACACAACAAAAACAACCACAATATTCATCAAAAACATTTTCCAGAAAAATAAAAAGAAAGCCTACATATATGGGAGGAGAGGGGGAACCAAGACAAAATTATAACAAAAACAAAAACAAACAACAACCCAATATTTGGCAATGAAATTTCATTTCAGATAAAGGTCTCATAGCCAACATTTACAGAATACTACAGGACCTATTCAAAACCAAGAAAAAAAAATAATACTAGCCTCTAGAGTGATATTAAACATCACAATTGATAGAGAAAAGATTGAAACTGTAAACAACTAGATCTTACCTGGATCTACAATCAATACGCTTGGCACCAGCAATAAGGAGATCATGAGAAATATTGCAAAGTGTTGTCTGCAGTTAGGAACCTATCCAAATTGTTGAGAAGCAATGATGCCAGATTGAGGACAAAGGTGTTTCTGATTCAGGCCACGGTGTTTTTAGTCATAGGGTATGCATCTAAGAGCTAGATAATGACTAAAAATTACAGAAGAAGAATAGATACCTTTGAATTGTGATGTTAGAGAAAAGTGTTGAATATCCCATGACTGACAAAGGAGCAAACAGATATATCACGGAAGAGGTATATCTAGAGAATTCATTGGAGACCAAGATGTAGCTTCATCTCACATATTGAGAATGTTTCTAAGAGAGGTAATTCCTGGGAGAAGGACATCATGCTTGGAAAAATAAAAGATGCTCTAAAGAGAGGACCTTCAACTAAGTGAATTGACGCAGTAAGTGCAACGAAGGGATTGTGAGTGTTAAGAGGTTGTGAGGATGGTTGAGAGAGTAGGATAAGTTTCAGATATGCTCACAGGGTTGCTATGAGCAGATGAGTAGAACTTGACTCCATGGCACCTAACCAAAAATCTCATGGGACCTTCACAAGAAAGAGACTTATAGCCTAATCACAAAAAAGGCAAAAGACGTGAAAAGATTCTTCACAAGAGAACATTCAGATGACCAAGAAACACAAGGAGATGCTTAGTATCACTAGTAACCATAGAGACACAAATAAAAACAGCAATGAGATATCACTTCTTTCTAGCAGCACTAGAAAAGTTCAACAATACAGCAAGCAATTCATGATTGACAGGATACAGAGAAATTGGAACTTGTATGCCTCACTTGCCAGATTGTAAAATGGTACAATTAAGGGGAGTTCTGGTGGCCTAGTGGCAAGAAGCTGCACTGCAATCCCAGAGGAACACGGTTCAAATCCACCAGACGCTCTGCCGGAGAAGGAGGCGCAATATCCTCCTGTACCAGTCAGATCTGATTTGACGGTACACACAAACAAATTTAAAAAAAAAATGGTACAATTATGGAAGGGATTTTGCTGTTTCCACAAAAACTGATCAACGGAGTATCTTATGACCCAACTATTTCATTGCTAAGAACATATCACAAAGATATAATAATTGAGACATGTTGAACACTTATACACGTACATTCATAGTAGCATTCTTCATAATATAAAGAATATGGAAGCAGCCCAAAGGCCAATTTTTTTTAAAAAAAAAAGGATTGAGAAATCATGATCCATTCACACAATGCAATACTATGCAGAACTAAGGACCAAAGATCCTAGAGACTAGAGAACATTGTTGTTGTTGTTGTGAGGTGCTGTTGAGGATGACTCATAGAGACCCTCTGAACAAGAGACCTGAATTTCGTCCTATCCTCTACCATCCTCTCCATCTCTGATACACTTGAACCCATTGCTGAGTTCACTGTGTCTATTAATTTTGATGGAGTCTTCCTGTCATTGACCCTCCACCCCACCAAGCATGATATTCTTTTCAAAGGAGTAGCCTTTTCTAGCAACATGTCCAAAGTATGAGAGATGAAATAGTGTTATCCTTGCCCCCAAGGAATACTCTGGTTGCACTTTTTCTAATGCATACTTTTTATTGGATTTTATTGGCAGTCTATGGGAGATTAATTACTTTTTTTCCACAAATCAAAGGTATTAATTCTTCTTCTGTCACCCTTAGTCAGCATCCAGCTCTCAGCTACATAGTAAGTAATTGAAAAGACCATGGCCTGAATAGGTGCACCTTAGATTTCAAAATAAGATCATTGCTCACCCATATTTTGGAGAAGTCCCCAACAGTGGACTTTCCCAAAGCAATATATCTCCTTATCTCCTGACTGCTGTTATCAACTGTATTGATTGTGGATCCAAGCAAGATGAAATCGTTAATATTTTCATTCTGCTTTCATCTACAATGATGTGGCTCAGTGGCCCAATGGTAAGTATCTTTGTCTTCTTGATACTAAGGTGCAATTCATATTGACAGCTGTAGTCTTTGATCTTCTTCCACAAGCACTCCAGGGCCCTGTCACTTTCAGTAAGCAAGATTGTGTCATCTGCATAGTGCAGGTTGTTGATGAATCTTCATTTGATCTTGATACCACAATCCACAAATTATTTACTCAGGATACAGATTAAATAGGTATAGAGAAAGGATAAATCCTTCTCGGTCACCTAAGGGCAAATATTGCATGTAGCCACTACTGTGAAAATCATAGTTTAACTAAGTAATATGCATATAAACGTTCAAAAGAGAAAGGATAGAAGAGCATCAAAAAAAGAGAAAGGGGAAAACTTAACTGGAATAGCAAAGGTTCTTGGGTGGAGGGATGATAAAATAATGGGAAAAGTTCAAAAAGGCTTAAAAGATGTAGTAATACCAGGCATAGAGCCAAGGTAACCAATTATATAAAATGGACTCTGTGTGTGTGTGTGTGTGGTATAAAACAAAATATGTGTAAAAACATGATGCATATGAATTATTATATGCAAAAGAAATTTTTTAACAGAATAAATTTGAGTATCAAATCCACTCTTGACTGCCAAGAGAACAAGCAAGCATGTTTTGTATAAATTGAAAACAGGGTGCTTCTTGGGGGCAATAATGAAGAAGCTTTGTCTCACATATATTGAGCATGTTGTTATAATGGCTAGTCCTTGGGAAAGGGAGTTCTGGTGGCCTAGTGGCAAGAATCTTTGCTGCAATTCTGAAGGTAGCACACAATTTGAGGCCAACAGCTGCTCTGCAGGAGAAGGATGGTCTTTGAGAACACTGTTCAAACCACTTTTTCAATCCATTGGCTTCTCTTGATAACATATATTAAAAATAAATGAGGAAAAATCTTGACATTCTTTCTTCTAAAGGGCACTCTGATTTTATTCTTATCAAGATAGATTCATTTGTTCTTTTCACAGCCTGTAGTTTCTTCAATATTCTTAAAGAACACTATAGTTCAAACATACCAATTCTTCTCTGGCCTTATTTATCGTGTAGCTTTTGCATGCATATTTGTAATTGAAAATGCCAGTGGCTTAGATAAGTTACAGCATCTTCCTTGAAGTTTCATTTTTAAATGTAGCAATATAAAGATATCATTGGTAACAAACTTGTTTGATGACTTAAGTAGTTGTATGTCTTAATTGCTGATTAAGAGTGTTGATCATTGATACAAATAAAATGAAATTTTTTATAATTTCAATCTTTTCATTAATGTGAATGATGGTTGATCCAGCTGTGAAAATTTTTTATTATCTTATATTGAAGTACAAACTATAATAAAAGATGAAGTCCATATTGATATTAATCAATAAGCTCTTGGAGTTTCCTTTGTTCAGTGTCAAGCCTATCATTCATGGAGAAGATTAAAGACCCAGAAAAAATTCCAGAAAAAAAAGGAAAGAAAAAAGCATATGTGAGAAAAGACACTGGAGCTTTCTCTGGAAAATAAAGAACTTAAAGTAAAGATAAGAAAAGATGAAGTAGGGGCAAAACCCCAGGGTTGCACAGTTTAGTGGGTTGAGGGAGGGAGGGAAGGAAATGGGAAGGATCTTGTTGAAATGACAAGATAAGGATGGGTAAAGTGCAATGGTGCTTAATTTTATAAAGCATAATGCCCAAGAATAATTGTATGAAATACAAATATGAATGAGGAATAGTGTGAAACACAATGTAGATTAACTTTGCAAGCAAACCAATTAAAAAGATAAAAAAGAAAAAATTATCAAGTGCAATATACTGAAGATTTCATAGTATGGATAAAGACACAAAGCAAAGTAATTAGTCAAGGATTTAGAATGAGAAAGCCAAAAGAGAAGACAATAATTGAAATTTCTCAATCTGAATGTAATGAAGAAAAAAAAAGTAAGCTTCAACTTACAAAAGGGAAGTACACTAAGGATAAAATATTGTATTGCCTATGAAGCACCAAAATAAGATGCGAAGAATAGTCATTGTATGGAAATAAATTTATCTAAGTTTAATCATTTCAAATAGTATATGATCAAAAACAACATTGAGAGAAGTATTCAAGATGTCTTGGAATGTTGATTACGATCAGGGCTCTAGTATTTGATGAAATATCAATGGAAAAGTTTCAGCAAACAAATTCAACATTGGAGGTGTTCATTCATCTATTTCAAGACATTTAAAAGATAGCCAACTACATGGCCAACTAGCTGGACGATTTATAGTGTGGCCATTCAGAAGAAGGGTGTTTGAGCACATGGGAAGAAAAAAAAATTATCAACCAATATTATTAATATCCTGGCAGAAAAATTCTTGCTAAATTTAATTTAAACATGGTTGCAATAAGATCTCAATCAGAAATTTCCAGAAATTCAATCTCTATTTGGAATAGAATAAGGATGTGAAAGTAGGCATGTCAACACTGATATTACAACTAAAAGCAGGTAATACCATAAGGTAACCACCTATATTTTATTGTTTATGCAAATATATTTATTTGACTGTATGGACCATGAAAAGTGTTATGACATCAGTAAAAATGGTACTGCTGTATCATTAACTGTGCTCAAGTCAAACCTATGTATAAGCCAATACAGTAATTTAAAAAAATCAAGAGGATCTTGCATAGTTTTAGAACAGCAAAGATTTATTACTTTAGAATTGTATTCTTTTACTATACATATTAAATTAATATTCTAATCATCTGAGAAGCTGATTAAATAAGGAAGGTTATAAGATGACTCATTAAGAGAATGTAACATGCAGATGGCACGTTCTTGCAGAAATTATACATGGTATCACTTATCAAGTATATAGTACAATCATTAATTTAGAAATTCATAAAATGGGCACATAATTCTTAGAACTGCTTGTATTTACTGTTATATATTTTTTCTTATATATTGATTTATGTTTATATGTTTATCAGAGGGAAACAATCAGTTTTGTTATTGTTATTTGTGTTTGTTAATGAAGCTGTATTTCTTTTTCAATACCTTATACTAGAGATCTTGTTAAAGCTTTCCTCTGCACTAAATGATCCCAAGATTTAAGTAAGAGGATTGTAAAAGCTGGCATTGATATGTTGTTGTATGTACTGCTTTTCTGTTTCTAGTTTGATATCACTGTTTAGTCAAAATATTTTTATTTGCAAGTTAGGAAAACATAGATTAGCTCAACCCAAAGGGAGACTGATTGTCATATGTCTCGTGGAAATCCAGATATGAGCTAAATTCTGGCATGAATGAGAGCTTCAATGAGTAACAAACCAACAAAACAAATCAAGAAACAATCCACCAATTAGGAACTTGTGAGAATTTCCTCATTTAAACCATTTTCCCTAAAAATTAAAAAAAAATTATGTTTATGATTCAGAGATAACTTTGGATAGTTAATGTACATGAACCTAAGGATTTAAATTTTTTTCTATTAACAAAATGCTTGGTTTCAGAGTACAATAACAATGTTCTTATGGAAGGCTTTATTAAATAACCTCCAAATAAAAATATTATTTTTATATTTATTGGATCACTTTGTTCACATGGAAGGTATTCTTGTGGCCTAATTCATTGACAATTGGGCTACTTGTTCAAAAGCTCTGCCCCTATTAGTTCAAATCCACTAGAGGCTCTGTGAAAGAAAGAAGGGTAATTTTATCTTTTGCTATTTATAACATCTGGAACCCTATGAAGAGTCAGACCTGACTGAACAGCATTGATGGACTGAGGTTTGTCAAATGTCCTGTATACTTTTGGACTCACACACACTCTTAATAAATATTTAATAAATAATTGCACTGAGATCAATCACCAAAGAGTATGAAAGAATACTTTTACGATGATAAAGTTGAAAACTTACGGTAGGCAACCAACGAGAGCAGAGTACCCTCAAATATACTCCTTTATTTGTTTAATGTATACAAAGTATCTACATCCACACTTTCCCCAGATGTAAAATTTGAAAATGAAATTACCAAACAAGTCTAGGTGAAAGTTTTTAACAATGAGGAAAGACTTTCTAAACAGTGTAGTACCTTGTACAAACACCTGATGATGTCATAACTTGTATTGCCTTGATATCAACTAAATAAGTAAAACTCCAAACTCACTGTCATAAAACTGATTCTGACTTACATACATTATCTATTGGATTCGTGAGGTTTTAAATTTTAATGTGAGGCGACTACCTATCTTATTCACACAAAATACTGATGGATTTGAATGCTAATTTTGTTAGTAGCACAACATGCCTTAGCCTATGCCACCGGGATTTCCTTTAATATCAATTGTTGTTATCTAATTTTAGTATGGTTCTGTTAGTGACCTAAGTATGACATATCAAAACATGGCACAACTCTGTACCATTCTCAAAATCTCCACCATACACACGACCATTGATGAAGTAATTGTGTTAATCCATAACTCTAATGGTCTTTTTTCTTGGGTTTCTAAGCATGGTGTCCTTTTCCAAAGACTGGTCATTCCTAATTACACAGCCTAAATACGTGAGATAAAGTCTCATCATCCTTACCTTTAAGAAGAATTCTGGGTCAGGTCATGAGTAGCCATGGATCTATTGCAGCTGACTAAGTAGATACCTGTCTTAAAACGTTCATAATGTGGTCTGGACTGCTCTCTTGCCTGGAACACTAGATCTTGGCCACTCTGCTTATAGGCCTCATTCTGGAGGTCTTAGCCCCTCTGCATGGAAGCCTTGGCTCTTCTGCATGGAGGAGGTCTCTTCCCCTCTGCCAGGAATCCTCGGACCTTCAGCCTGGTAGCCCCAGCCCCATCACCTAGAGCCCTAAACCTGCTGGATGGAGGACATGGCCCCATCATAGGGATGTTCCCCCAAACCCCAGGAGGCCCTGACCCCACAGCCTGAAGGATCTGGCCTCACAGCCCCATACCTGGGATGCTCCCACCTGCCACCTGAAGTCCATCCCCACCACCTGGAGGTCATGGCACTGCCACCTAGATACCCCACAATCTGGAAGATGACCTGCTGCTGCCCTTCTGAACAATGCTGGGGAGAACAATATTATAGGTGATCCCATTTCCTTTCCCCTCCCAGAAATTGAGCTGCCTTTAATCCTAGTCACCTTGGACTCACCTAGCCTATCTGCACCAGTTGCTTGACAGAGGAGGCAGCTAACTCTCAGGCCAAATGTCTCCCCACCTAAAGGAAGTCTCCCTTTGAGTCAAAAGTTCAGAGAGAAACTCAGGCAGGGTAGCTGCCCTGTCCTCCTCTGAAGCAATGAATTAGTTAAGACTAGCTCAGGACAAGGGAGGGTTCACAGCTGTTGTACACAGGGTCTCTAAGGGTCACAGGATAATTGATGGCACATAACAACAACATCAACAACATATTATATTAGTTGTTTTTTATTTAAGCCTCTTTCTTGTTTAGCGTCAATATGACCTTGCGTAGTGGAGGGCCTCTGTATTTAAAAGTCAGTTGTTATTATATTTTGGAGAAACATTCTTCTAAGTGGTACAACACTCTTCTATTAGTTTATTATACAGAGGTAACCTGGAGTTGCTGTGATGCTGAAAATTGTGCCACTGGGGTATCAAATGCCATAATGCTGTAACAATTACCCATGGTGAACAGTGTTTGGTAGAGTTTCCAGTTTAAGACGGGTTTAGAAGCATGCCTCTGGAAACTTTATGAAGTTTGAGAAATGATTATAGTTATAGAAAGGCTTCAGGTCTTTTGTACATAGGGTTATGCTCAACTCGATGGCAACCAACAACAACAAAAAAATTTTGAGAAATGACAACCAAACTCTTTCCTCTTAATTTTCTGGTCCATCTCTTTGTACATTCTGGCATAATACTTTGTTTTCTCAAGATATATTTATTTGTCTTTTGTTCATTCTTTAACCCTTGTTTCTGAACTATAATAAAGTCTATTTAAATTATTCCAACAGATACAAAAAGAAGAAACACTTACAGAGTAATTTTATAAAGCAAGTATAACCTTAATACCAAACAAGACAAAGACATAGCCCAAAACAAAAACTATATACCAATATCTCTCATGAATATAGATACAAAGATTGATAACAAAATTGTGGCCAATAGAATATAACAGCTTATCAGAAAAAAAATCACCATTACCAAGTGAGATTCATATGGTTGAACTTAAGAATAAATAATGTAATCAATCACATCAACAAAGCAAAGTATAAGAATTACATAATCCTATCTGTTGATACAGAAAAGACCTGACCTTTGAAAAAATCCAACAACTTCCTGATTAAAATAATCAACTAAATTAGAATAAAATTCCTTAACATTGTGAAAACTATATATATGCAAGAACTAACATAATTCCCACTGAATAAAGACTAGAAGCATTCCCCTTGTAAACAGGAGCCCGCTACCACTACACCTATTATTATATTGGAAGTACTTACTAGGGTAATAAAACAAGAATGGAAATCAGAGGCATCCAAATTGACAGAGGTGGTCAAACAGTTGCTATATACTTTCAAGATTGGTGGACGATTTATCAACAATCTGCGTTATGCGGATGACACAACCCTACTTGCTGAAACTGAAGAGGACCTGAAGCGCCTGCTGCAGAGTGTCAAGGACTGCAGCCTACAATATAGATTGAGGTTCAATGTCAAGAAGACAAAGATTCTCACCACTGGACCAACTGGCAGCATCAGGATGGATGGTGAAGAGATTGAGATTGTACACAGCTTTAGTTTGCTTGGCTCCATAGTCAACAGTCTTGGCACCAGCAGCCAGGAAATTAAAAGGCACATTGCCATGGGAAAGTCTGCTGTTAGGGACCTCTCCAAAGTCCTGGAATCGGTTAAACCGGGTGGCTCCTTGGAGGCAAGGATTCTGAGGCTCCATCTAACATACTTTGGACATGTTATGAGGAGAGACCGATCCTTAGAGAGGGACATCATGCTTGGGAGGGTGGGGGAACGGCGCAGGAGAGGAAGGCCCTCTATGAGGTGGATTGATTCAGCGACTGGGATAATTGGGATGGGAGTGTCAGACACAGTGCGATTGGCACAGGACAGAGCAGAGTTTAGGGCTGTTGTACATTGGGTCGCTATGAGTCGTAAGCGACTTGATGGCATATAACAACAACAACAACAATATACTTACAATAGGATAATGTACACAGAAAAGCTCAGAGACAAAACAAAAATCTGTCAGACTTAGTAGGCAGACTTGTAGAGTGATAGATTGATTACAAGGTAAATATTCACAACTCAGTGGCATTTCTCTACAGCAACAAAGAAACCATAAATAAGAATATTAAGGAACTAACCATACATAAGGATATTAAGAAATTAATACTATTGATCACAACAAACCACAAGATTTAATACTTGGGACTAAACCTAACTGGAGACACAAAAGATTTTTATAAGTAAAACTACAAGAAACAATAAGGGACCTAGCTAAATGGGGGGGGGGGGAATCCCTTCCTCATGGTTAGGAAAACTCAACATAGTTAAAATAAGAATCCTGCCAAAATCAATCTACAATTTCAACACAATCTCAGACAGACACCAATTCCATTCTTCAATGAGACGGAAAAAGCAATTCCCAATTTTACCTATAATGGCAAGAGGCTCCAAATAAGCAAAACACTACTAAAGAGAAAAAACATAGGAAATATCACACTCTCTGATTTCAATTACTACTACACAGCTGTGGTGGTCAAGATAGCATATTACTGGTACAGCGACAGACACATAGATCAATGGAATAGAATAGAGAAACAGAACTGCCTGAAGTTCAGGATGGATTTAGAAGAGGCCATGGCACTAGGGATATTATAGCGAACGCCAGATGGATCTTGGCTGAAAGCAGAGAGTACCAGAAGAATGTCCATCTGTGTTTCATAGACTATGCAAAGACATTTAACTGTGAGGATCACAACAAACTGTGGCTGACTTTGAGAAGAATGGGAATCACAGCGCACTTGATAGTGCTTACGCGAAACTTATACTTGGATCAAGAGGCAATCTTCAGAATAGAGCAAGGAAGATCTGCTTGATTCAAAATTGGGAAGGGTGTGTTTCAAGGATGTGTCCAATTCTCCATATCTTTTTAATCTATATGCAGAACAGATTATCTGAGAGGCTGGGCTCTATAAAGAGAAGTGTGGAAGTGTGGAAGGATTGGAGGAAGTCTCATCAACAATCTGTATTATGCAGATGACAAAACCCTGCTTGCTGAAACTGAGGAGGACCTGAAGTGCTTGCTACAGGAGATCAAGGATTGCAGCCTTCAATATGTAGTGAAGCTCAATGTCAAGAAAACAAAGATTCTCATTACTGGGCTGACTGGTAGCATCATGATAGATAGTGGAGTGATTGAGATTGTTGACAGCTTTAGTTAGCTTGACTCTACAATCAACATTCTTGTTACCAGCAGCCTGGAAATTAAAAGATGAATTGCATTGGGAAAGTCTGCTATCAAAGACCTTTCCAAGGTACTGAGGAGCAATAATGTCAGTCTGGAGACTAAGGTGCACCTGATACAGGGTATGGTCCTTGTTATTACTTGCTATGTTTCAGAGAGCTAGACAATGATTAGGGATGATAGTACGCGAGTTGATGCTTTTGAGCTTTGGTGCTGGAGAAGAGTATTGAATATACACCATGGCCTGCTAGGATAACAAACAAGTTCATCCTGGATAGGGTCAAACCAGGCTGCTCCTTGGAGACAAGGATGCCAAAACTTCATCTGACATACTTTGGACATGTTGCAAGTAGGGATAAGTCTTGGAGAGGGTCATCATGCTTGGGAGGGTGGAGGGACGGTGCACGAGAGGAAGACCCTTGATGAGATAGATTGATTCCATTACTGGGGCAAGGAGATAGTTGTGTCCGAAACAGTGAGATTGGCAAGGGATTGAGCAGGGTTTAGGACTGTTGCACATAGGGTTGCTATGAGTCACAAGTGACTTTACAGCACACAGTAACAACAACAATCTATAGTCAACTGATTTTTGACAAGGAGACAAAATCAATTAAGTGAAGAGATGACAACATTTCTAACAAATGGTTTTGGAAAATGGGAAAATCATCTGTAGAAAATTAAGCAAGACCCACATTTCACCCCATACACAAAAACCCACTCATGGTAGATCAGGAAATTAAGAGTAAAACCAAAGACAATAAAATTCATCAAAGAAAAGCTATTAATGACTTTAAAAACACTAAGCCACAGCATGAACAGACTTCCACACATAATTAAAAATCTACAATAAGGAGAGAATAAAATAGATGAGTGAGATTTTCTAAGAATAAAATTCTTATGCACATCAAAAAACTGCTCTAAAAGGGTTAAAAGAAAAGCCACAAACTGGAAAAAATTTTGGCGATGACAAAAAACTGATATGATACTCCAATACCTCAACAACAAATATAAACAACCCAATCACAAAATGGGCAAAATATATTAACTGCTATTTCAAGATAGAAGAAATGCAGATGGCAAACAAATAGATGAAGAAATGTTAAAAATCCATAGAGATGCAAATCAAAATAACTATGAGATATTATCTCACCCTAGCAACAACAGCAAAGTTCAACAGGGCAGCAAACAACAAATATCTGAGAAGATTGTGGAGAGTTTGGAACCCTATTCACTGCTAGGGGGAATGTAAAACAATATAACCACTATGGACTGTTGTCTGGCACTTGCTCAAAAAGTGGGAAATAGGAATACCACGTAAGCCAGCAATTCAACTACTGGAAATGTACCCTAAATAAACCAGAGCTGCAACTCAAACAAATGTATGCACACATATGTTTATTGCTGCATTATTCACAATATAAAAGAGATAGAAGCAATCCAAGTGCCCACTAACGGATAGAATAACTATTGTATAACCAATACAATACAATATATGTAGCATTGAAAAACAATGAACTTGTATGACATTACAGAACATGGGTAGAGCTTGGAAGACAATATACTGAGTGAAATATCTGAGTAACAAAAGGACAAATGCAGGTTAACACTGCTGTTATAAAATAGGACTGATATGGAGGGGTTAGAAGGAGAATAGGAAGAGTGGATAGATAATGAACACTGCATTGGGGCAGATTAAGGGAAAAACCTGAAGAGAATATAAGATTAGGCATTGTATGTATGACAACAATCTTGAGCAAGAAATGCATTGAAGAACTCTTGTTTGAAGCAGCAGGATTCTGGGAGGTAGGTTGCTTTTATTTAGTCAACAATCAGGTGTAAATGATCTAGCCATTTTTTATTTAGTCAACAACCAGGTGTAAGTCATTTGGTCATTTTGCTTAAATTAACAATCAGTTATGGGCTGAAAGTCTCTTGGTTGGATCAATTGGAAACCAGTAGGCTGTCCTTTGTGATTAAAAATTGGTTGGGGACTGCATGAGAGTCTCTTGGTTAAGCATCATTGCAGGACAGTAAACAATAAAGGTTAGAGAGAATAGAACTTTCTTATCATGCTGGTGAGATTTTAAAATGGTACAACCACTCTAGAAAGCACTTTGGCTTTTCCTCAAAAAGATGAATAAGTAAATTCCATAATACCTAGCTATTCCACTGCTAAAAAAATACGCAAAGGAAATAAAACTGAGACCCGAATGGAGATAGGTACACAGATACAGCCTGAAAGGCCATCAGCAAACAAATGGACTGAGAAATTGTGTATTCACACAATGCAATACTATGCAACAGTAAGGAGCAACAATTTCATATATTATTATATATTATAAATTATAATTAGAAATGATTATAGTTATGAAATATTATCTTTTTTTTCCAGGCCAAAAGGCTTTATTTTACAAATTACAGCCTGTGACTGAAGCCCTCCGGGGGGCTGTTTCAGCAGGTCTGGGGTTGTGGTTTCTGGACCGAGAGGAGCAGCTCCTGAGAAAAGGGGTGTATAGACAGATCTGCAGAATCCATCCAAGGTCCACACTGAGGGGCTCAACCTAAGCAGCCTCTGCAGCCGCAGTGCGTGCACTCTAACATCCGGCCCACTTGCAGCTTACTTTTGCAGACCTGATAGATGCAGTTGGTCACGAAGTTGGTGTCCCAGATCTGGATGGAGCGCAGGCCAACGCAGGTTCTCGTAGCCTTTGATTCTTCCACTTGGTGATCAAGATTTTGCCGGCTTAGCCTTCTTAGATGCAATACTTGTACAACTTTCTGCTGATGGCCTTGCGTTTATAAAAGAGGTAGAAGATTTATCGGGTTTTCTGGTGGTGGATTCTGAAGATGTGCCACAGAGACTCCACTTTCTACTTTGCTTCATGAGGTTCTGTTTCCTTTTCTCTCATCTTTTTTTTAAACTATTATTAAATTTAATTAGTTTTAGTGAACATTTACAGAGATTTTGGGTTTTCATTCATTCATTGCTGCACTGTTTTCTATACCTTCCTCCCCAGTTCGTTCTTCTTCCCCCCCATGTCTGTTTTAATTGTCCAATTGCCACAGTGCTTGTCGAATCCAGTTTTGATTAATCTCCTTTGTCAGTGTGTCCTTTGCCATTCCCTATCACTCCTCCCTGAGAGAGACTTCACCCTGATTCATAAGGAAAAGGGGATGGCGTATTCTCTTAGCTACTTCCTGCTGTAAGGGGACGCTGTGGGTTTCAGGGTGAAGATCTTCTCTCACTACTCTAAAGGGCCCCTTTGGCAGTAGGAAACACATAGACTATTATGGAGATTGATTTTGGAATCTAGATGCACTGTTATCAGTTGTGCTTAGCCGTACATGTTCATATCCTTGAAGATGTATCATGGAAGTGTTGCAGCCTAGAAGACACAAATTTAACTAACAAGTTAAAAGTACATGAGTCAAAAATTAACAAGCAATAATATTCCGAGTAGAGTTTATAATAGTGGCACAAATCAAGTTACAGAGGGAAGGTGGTTCTTACAATAAAAGACCTAATGACTAGTGCTTTGTCTATTTTGATCCAATTCATCTAAGTCTTGACATCGTTGTGCTGAGTGAGCTAACTCAGTCTCTTGAGGATAAATGCTACATTAGACTGTTATTGTAAAAGTCAAAAGATAACTAGTAGAATGTGCATAAACTTCCAAAAGGGAAAAAAGGGAGGGGGCAGAAAACGGGGTAGGGGTGGAAATCACTAGAATAGCAGAGTTTGGTGGGTGGATTGGTTGGGGGAAGAGGATGAAAGAAGAGGAAAGATGCGATGAGAGTTCAAAAAGACAGGGTAATAATAGGCAAAGATCATGGTAACTAATTACACTGAATGCAATTTATATGAATGGTTGTATAAAACACAATGTAAATAGAAAAGTAGACAAAGCACAGTGTACATGAATGAAAAATAAACAAATTATCTTAGCCAAAATAATACAAAGGACAAAAAGAGAGGGTCCAATGGTACCATAGATAAATCCTATAGTTTTCTCTATCCACAAAGATAGAGTTACTATATTTAGCAATTGGAAATGACCTAACAGTTATGGTCTAATCTGTGGTGTGATATAATAGGCATAAATAGTGACATGTATAAAGTTGTGTTAAAAGTTACTGGAACTTCCCACAGACTAATAAGAAAGCAAAACAAATCCTTTGCATGGTAGGTTGAATTGATCAGCATATCATTAAATGTTCCAGACATGCAGAGCTGATATTTCTTACTCCATTTAACTCATTGGGGTAGTTTTAATTTCAAATGAGTTGTGAGAATTACAGAAATGTCATGATTATACTCTTAGATGTTGATGTCAGTTGCAGGTAAATTTTCTTCTAGATTCTTTACTGAAGGAATATAAACTATGACACTTGCTATGAAGCATTTTCATTTTTATTGCTAATAATTAAATAGTTTGACAAATATAAAAATTAATACAGAGAGGTAATTTATTACCAATTTATTAAGAAACATTTCTGGCAAAAAGCATTATGTATTTGGCTAATAATCAAAAGATTAGTGACTTGAATGCACAAGTTCCTTCACAGGAAGGTGGTCAGTCTACTCCAGTAAAGATAATGAATGGGTCTGGAATCCAAGGTCACCATGTATTAGAATTGGCTCTACAGTTGTGGGGTTTTGGTGTTACCTTAAGATTTTGTGTTTAGGTTTATTTCTATTTTTAGTAGTAAATTTCAAAAAGAAGTTGACCACATTGTCTAAAACCATTATTGTAGAATGAGTATAAGGATCCAATGGGGACAGGGGAGGGTGGAAGCAGAAGGATGAGGATGTGCTTGGGGATGGAGGTGATTAATCATGGAGTTGTACAATTTGATGGGTAGAGGGTAAGGGAAATTGGAAGAATCTCTGCTCAAACACAATATATTTGAATTTTGTAAATAAAGTAGTATGTTAAAAAAAAGGAGTTGATCACCTAAACAGTACGAGTTATAAGTATTATTTAAATAGGTAGTGACCACTTACACTAACCAATATGGAGTGAAGAAAAGGGTCAAAATCTTTCCATGACTTCTTAGATTTTGGATAAAATGAGTATTATAATTTGTGATATTGCCCAGCCAATTCACTAGATAATTTTAAGGATGCCAGTTTTGAGAGGGTCTTGGAGCGAAAGGGATCAGTGTATCAACTTCAAGCTGTGGTGCCAGCTGTCTTGTTTTGTAATCCAGCACGTCAAATGTTATTAGAAGTTTCTTCAGTAATGATAAATTCTAAATAAAATACCTGTTAAGAATTATTTTGGAAATAATAACATATATTGATAAAGTTTTAAACTAGACTACAGAACTTCAAATGTCTATGAATTTTTCATAATTATAGTATAGATTACATAATACATCAAACTACAACATAAGACGTGCAAAAGAGCATTGAAACTTAGTTGGGAATTGTACATCCATGAGAAGGTATCCATAGTCACCACAAGCAAACAGCATTGACTGCCATAGTACATGCTCAAACTACTTTTTAACATCTCTCCTGTATTGCACCCATAGATAAAGTCTCACTGAAAATTGTCTATACACACGTTGTATTTACAGATGGATCTTTATTATATTAAAGATTAAGCCAAATAAGTATGGTTCTTGTGAATGTGCTAGATTGGAGAAGATGTTACCTTGACTTGGCTCACAGCTTGGGCCTTTGGTTATAGTTTAGACAAAAGAAACTCTGACCTGACTGGGCATTCCAACTCCAGTCTGATTCGGGATTGGCATGTATACTGTCCCAGGTCAGACAACTCACTTTCTATTTCCCATAGCATTCATATTTGTTTTGTGATCTTTATATGCTTACGTATTTTATAGTTTGCTCTTAAGGGTATGTGCTTTTGCTGTACTTTGGTGACTTGCTTATTGCAGTTATCCTAGAATCTATACTACCAGTATATTAAATATCAGCAGATTACCACCTGGTATTAGGTTGACAGGTTTTAGGGGAGCTCCACTCAAAGGCATAGTAAGGATCAGAATTCATTTTCCACTGCTGAAATAACAGGCTTTAGAAAACCTTATTAATAATAGGGAGACATTGCCGGTTATGGTTCTAGTATCTGTGCCCTCAACTAGAAAGGGCTGGAGATAATCCATCAATAATCAGAACATGGACATAGGAAACACAAATTTGTGAAAAGTTAAATGGGACACATAATGATTGACATCCTAAGTACTAGTGAGTTGAGAGGGATGTTTTGTACTAGACAAACGTTTTTGTTATGTGTCATCGATTCATCTGTGACTCATGATATCCTACTTATAAAATGACAAATTGAAGACAAATGGTGTTAGTACAAAAAAAAATTAAAGTTCTAAACCATAATGCTGCGATAGGATACTATCCACATGTCTGTAAGTAAAATCTCTTAATACAATTGTTGTTAAGTGTTCTTGAATAACCTGTGACTCATAGCGACCCTACGTACAACAGCTTTGAGGCCTGCCCTGTCCAGAGCCAGTTTCACTGACTTCGACACACCTAACCACATTGCTCCGGTTACTGTATCAATAAATTCACCATAATTTAATGTGCTAAATTTGTTTTCAACTACTAAAACCAAGGTGGACAAAAAAATGAGGATTTATAAGTACTTTTGCAGTCTGTAACTGATGCAATAGTAATAATTATTGACTGGATTGCAAAAGAAAGAATCAAAGAATGACTAGTAGTTGGGAAACATAACCTTTGTGAAAAAAATGAGACTGGGAATTAATTGAATTATAGGATTTTGTACAATCAGTAATTTGTTCATTGCAAGTACAGTTTTAAATATGTATTAATGATAAATACACACATGAACCTTAATTGACATGCTATAAATGAATCTTATTGGCCACGTACATGAAAAAAGTCAATAGATAAGCTCAATAGCTTCTTCCAAAACAAAGCTGGGGAAGACCATGGAACAGAAAACCAATTGCTGTTGCTAAGTGCCATTAAGTCTACTACCTTTACAGTGACTCTGTAAACAACAGAGTAAAATATGTTACATCTGACAGTAGCTATGACCTCTACTGAATCTAGGTTGAATTTCCAGAAGTTACCTGTTGATGTAGCGTTCCAGATACTTTTAAATAATTTTCAAAGAAATTTTACTTGACTGTGATATTCATATTTTTTTATAAATTTCACAATGTCTAATGTACAAGTTCAAATTTAAGTTTGTTATCATTTTTAGTAGCCATTGTCAAATATACCTTATATTGACCACTATGAATAACAGATTTGAACTGGCCTGTGCCAACCCCTCACTAGAGCCATTGCTTCGTCATTTTGTCAGTCAACCTGGTTGAGGGTTTCCCTCTCTTCACCATTCTTCCAAATATGCAAACATAATATTATTCAAGTTATAGCCTCTCCTGGCAACATTCTCAAAGTATATATGAAACATCCTCATCCTTGCCTCCAAGGAGTTCTATGGCTTCATTTCCTCCAAGATACATGTGTGTGTGTTCTTTTGGCAGGCCACAGGATATCCATTACTCTCCTCTAATATCACAACTCAAAGACATCAAGATCTCTTCTTTTATCCATATTCATTGCCCAGCTCTCAGAAGCATAAAAAGTGATTGAAAAGTACATGTTATGAGTCATTCATGATATATCAGGAAATATTTTTATGAACAAGTGCCTATGGTAAAGAAGGAAGACGTTCAAGCTGCAATGAATTCGTTGGTCCCAGGAACCAACGGGATACCAATGGAAATTAGAGCTTAAGAGAAATTACACAAGAACCAAAATAAAAACTTTATTCTTTCTCAAATAGATGACAATCATCTCACGACTAGATTCTACGCATGGAATATTAAGGACCAATGCCAGATGAGGTTTGGATAACATCAAGGGCATCATGCATGGATGAAACAAAATGCCATTACAACAGGAAAGAAATAAAACCCAAATGAAAGTCAGAAAAGAATCTTTCACTTAAAGTTAGGACAAAACTAAGGGAAGATACAGATACTCTGTAGTTATGATATGTTGTTGTTATGTGCTGTCTAATTGACTACACAGATCATAATGATCCTACAAACAATGATTCTAAATATGCAATATTCTTTGCCATCCTCACCAGCCCTGATACACATGAGCTAGTTGTAGAGTCAATTGTGTCTATCCATCTCATTCATGATCTTCCACATCACTTTCTTCCAGGACTGGTCCCTCACATGCCCAAAGTTATGTAAGATAAAGTGTCTTAATTCTCCCTTTCAAGAGGTCCTCTTGTTTCACTTTATCCAGAATTTGTTGTTGTTATGTGCAGCTCATGGGATGTTCAGTACTCTTATCAAGTACCATAACTCAAATTTATTGGATATTTTCCTGTTATCCTTAGTCATTTTCCAATTTACAGATGCATATCAAATAACTGAAAAGATCATAGCTTGAATCAAGCACATTATAGTCTCTAAAGTAATATCATTGCTCTCCAGGAACTCTGGAGAGATCCCTGACAGATTTTCCCACTAGTCTTTTAGGATCTTGAATGTTGATAACAAGGGTGTCAATTTTGGATCCAAGATAAAACCATTGACAACTTCAGCATTTTCTCTATCTATCATGAAGTTGTCTACTGGACTGTTGATAAGGATTTTTATTTTCTTGTAATTAAATTCAAAGTTTTGATATATTGTTGTTGTTTTGGTTATGTACCATTGAGTTGCCAGCGACAATAGTTCTGAACCCAGCCCTATCCTTATCCTATCTCAGTGCCTCTGACTCACCTAACTCATTACCTAATTACTGTTAATTCATCTCATCCAGGGTCTTACTCTCCTGTGCTGTCCCTCCACACTTCCAAGCATGATATTCTTCTTGAAGGATTGGCCCCTTTTTGCGACATGCCCAAAGTATATGAGACAGAAATTTAAAATCCTTTCCTCCAAGGAGTAGTTTGCTCCTATTCACTCAGATCATTCTTTTTTCTTCTCTTGGCAGTCCATGGTATGATCATTATTCTTTCCTTGCACCACAACTCAAAAGTATAAATTCTTATCCAATCATCCTTAATCATTATCCATTCTTGATGGATAGCAATTAATTGTGAAGGTAAGGGCTTGTGTCAGATGTACCTTCATCTCTGGACTGACTTCATAGATTGTTTGGCACTCTGGAGAGATCCTTATCATCAGATATTGCTAATTCAATTTATTTTGATTTTCTGATGGTTGGTTGGTTTCAAGATTATTCATTGTGGAAGGAATTTCTGAGGCTAAAATTCTTTTTGAAAAAGACAAATGGTGATAATATAGCTGGATCTTACCTGATGGATAATACTTAAATCAGATTGACTACATCTGTAGAAAGAATAACTCAAGAAGTTCAGTAACCACAGGCAAAAGTTGACCAGGTGGTGGTTGTGGGCCAGACCACTGAATACTCCTATGCAAGAAATCGGTGAAGCTGAAGAAGATTACAGAAAAATCTACAAGAACAAAATTACAACCTGGAGTCTGTTCCACTTGAAGTTAAAAACTATTTCTTGAGTAGATTCAAGGCATTTAATGAGAGCAGACCAGATGAATTGTGAGATGATATTAAAGGAGGAAGATTTCTTCATCCTGGATGAAGAAAGAACAAGGACATTACAAAGACAGAAGATCAAGAAAACTCCAAAATGACTGACATAAGAGACTCTACAAATTGCACCAGAATGTCAAGAAATCAAAGAGAAAAAAATGACAAAATAAAAGAGAATATTTCATCTGAAGAAGGCAAAGCACAGTATTATAAAGAAATGTGCAAAGAGCTAGAATCATAAAATTTAAAAAAAAAACCCAAAATTTAAAACAGGAAATTTCTCGGTCAGCCTTTCTCACAGAGAAATGAAGAGAAAAGTCAAGTCTCTAGCTATAATATTGATGACTGCCAGGGGCAAAATCCTGAATTACCTTAGATGCATCCAAAAAAGACTGAGTAGTAGAGAATTATTACATACAGTAGAACAAATGGCTGACATGGAACCGTTTCAGAAAGTAGTAACTGATTAAGAATCAATGGTAAAGAAAAGAGAAGTTCGAACTTTATTGCAGACATTAACAAAGAATAAGATGTATCTTGGTAGAAAGCATAAAATACCAGAAGAATGTCTATCTGTGCTTCATTGACTATGCAAAGACTTTTGACTGTGTGGATCACAACAAGCTCTGGCTGACTCTGAGAAGAGTGGGAATCCCAGAACACTTGATTGTGCTAATGCAAAACCTATACTTGGACCAAGAGGCAGTCATCAGAACATAGTAAGGAGACACTGGATGGTTCAAAATCAAGAAAGGGGTCCGTCAGAGATGTATTTTGTCTTCATACCTTTTCAATCTGTATGCAGAACAGATCATCAGAGACGCTGGGCTGTACGAGGAGGAATGCGGCATCAGGACTGGTGGAAGAATCATCAACAACCTGTGGTATGCAGATGACACAATCCTGCTTGCTGAAACTGAGGAGGACCTGAAGCGCTTGCTGCAGAAGGTCAAGGACTGCAGTCTTCAATATGGACTGAAGTTCAATATCAAGAAAACAAAGATTCTCACCACTGGGACAATTGGCAGCATCAGTATGGATGGTGAAAAGATTGAGAGAGTTAAAAGTTTTAGTTTACTTGGCTCCACAGTCAACACTCTTGGTAACAGCAGCCAGGAAATCGGAAGACGAATTGCATTGGGTAAGTCAGCTGTGAGGGACCTCTCAAGAGTACTGAAGTGCAATGACGTCAGGCTGGAGACTAAGGTGTGCCTGATCCGGGCTATAGACTTTGCAATTACATGTTATGCATCAGAGAGTTGGACAGTGAATAGGGATGATAGAAAAAAGAATTGATGCCTTTAGTTGTGGTGCTGGAGAAGAGTGTTGAATATACCATGGACTGCTAGGAGAACAAACAGGTTTCTCCTGGAGAGGGTGAAGCCAGAATGTTCCTTGGAGTCAGGGATTCTGAAGCTTCATCTGACATACTTTGGGCATGTTGCAAGGAAGGACTTATCCTTGGAGAAGGATAATGATATCCTTGGGAGATCTTATCTTATGGGAGAGTGGAGGGGCGGCACAGGAGAGGAAGACCCTCGATGAGACGGATCAATTCGGTGAGTGGAGTGGTGGGAATGAATGTGTTTGAGATAGTGAGGTTTAGGGCTCTTGTACATAGGGTCGCTATGAGTTGCAAATGACTCGATGGCACATAACAACAACAAATGTCCAAGTAATTGATTGACTACCAGATGACATGTTTCAACAAACAGGTGTATTCCTGGATATGCTCGAGCAGTTGTGTCAAGAAATTTGTAAGACAGCTGCCTGTCCAACTGACTAGAAGTGACCTATATTTATTCTTATTCCCTCAATACATAATCACACAGAATGTGGAAATTACTGAACAATATAATTAATATCACTTGCCAACAAAATTTTGCTGAAGATTACTGAAAAGTGGCTATAATAATAGGGCAAAAGAGAACCATCAGAAATTAAAAATGGATCTAGAAAAGGTCATGACACTAGGTATATCACCACTGTTGCCCAGAAGGACCTGGCTGAAAACTGACAATAGCAGAAGAATGTTTATTTGTATTATATTGGTTATGCAAAAGTATTTGATTATGTAGACTATAGCAAATTATAGATAACATTGAGAAAAATCAGAATCCCAGAACAATTGATTGTGTTCATGTAAATCCTCTACACAAACTAAAAAGGCATTGTTCAATCAGAGCTGAACACTGGAGAGTTTAAAATCAAGAGCAGTGTGTGTCATGACTATATTCTTTTTTTATTTTTAATCAGACTGTATACTAGGTTAGAAGATATATTATATGAAGAAGAATGTGGCATCAAGAAGGCAGGAAGACCTATCAAAACCAGCATTATGTCAAATATACATCCCTCTTTGCAGAAAATGACAAAGAATTGAAGCTCTTAGTGCAGAAGACTATAGTCTTCACTAGCATTATATCTCAATTAAGGAGAAAAACAAAACATCACTGAACAATAGGCAAGATTGTAACAGGAATATTTAAGTTGTCAACAATTTCATTTTACTTGGATTCACAGTGAACACCTGTTTTTGTTGTTGTTATGTGCCTTTGAGTCGTGTGTGACTCACAGAGACCCTATGTACAACAAGCTCTGAACCCTGCTCTCACTGGGGCCAACCTTACTGTCTCTACCATAGATTCCCCCATTGCTCCAGTCACTGAGTCAATCCATTTCATTGAGGGTCTTACTCTCGTAAATCCTCCCTAGAATAATGTTCCTCTCCAAAGACTGGTCACTCCTTGTAACATGTCCAAAGTGTGTCAAATTGAGCTTCAGAATCCTTATTTCCAAGGAGCAGCCTGGTTTCGCCATCTCTAAGATGAACCTGTTTGTTCTCCTAGCAGTTCATAGTATATTCAATACTCTTCTCTAGGACCAGGAGCAGTCTGGATTCACCCTCTCTAAGATGAACCTGTTTGTTCTAGCAGTCTATGGTATATTCAACACTCTTCTCTAGCACCCGGAGCAGCCTGGTTTCACCCTCTCTAAGCTGAACCTGTCTGGTCTCCTAGCAGTCCATGGTTTCAGTATTCTTCCTAACACCACAACTCAAAAGCATTTATTCTCCTCCTATAATTGTCCAGCTTTTTGATGCATTGCAAATAATTGTGAAGAGCGTGGTCTAGATCAGACGTACCTTAATCTCCAGACTGACATCGTTGCTCTTCTGTACTCTGGAGAGGTCCCTGACAGCAGATTTTCGAAATGCAATTTGTCTTTTGATTTCCTGGCTGATGGGGAGCCAAGCAAACTGAAGCTGTTAACAATCAATCAAGATCTTAATCTCTTCACCATCTATCATGAAGCTGCCAATCAAGCCAGTATGTAAAACAGGACATCTGGGAGGCTGGGCTCTATGAGGAGGAATGTGCCATCAAGATTTGAAGATGACTCAGCAACAATCTGTGTTATGCAAATGACACAACCTTGCTTGCCAAAACTTAGAAGTACCTGAGACATTTGCTGCAGAACGTTAAGAAATGCAATCTTCAACAGGAGTGAAGCTCAACATCAAGTAAACAAAGATTCTCACACCTATGGTAGCATAAATTAAGAAAAAAAATTCAAAAAATATATGTTTTATTGGTATAATGCCCTGTAAAGTTGATATGGTGAAATTATATCATGTTTAATACTGTGGTACACCTGACCCAAGCTATGAAATTATCTGCTGCTTCTTAAACATCTGCAAGTTACACAATAAATAAGGATGACAGAGGAAGAATCAGTGCCTTTGAGTTGTGGTATTGGAGAAGAGTACTGACTGTTTCATTTGCTCCCTAAAAAACAAACCAATCTGTCTTTGAGGAAGTGTAATAAAAGTACTCCTTAGAGGCAAAGATCGCAATATATCATCTCACTTGAGGCGTATTGTCAGCAGGAAATACTAGAAAAGTTACAGTATCAAAAGAAAAGAAGGAGTTTCTCAACAAGTCAGATTGACACTGTGACTGTAAAAACTTGCTTGAGCATATCAGAGATTGTGAGGGTGTCCTAGGATAAGGCAAAGTTCATATCTGTTTTTCTTTGAGTTGATATAACTTGTACTTATCATCATGGCATTTCACAATAACCAAAGTCTGATACATGAATGCATGGTTGTCAAGTTTTTAATAGAAGAATTTTCTTAATTGAACTATTATAACTAGAATAAACCACATATATATGCATTGAATGACATTGGATTGACACTTCTGGTTTCAACATTTATTTTGAGATTGTTTAGATCAAATTGAGAATGAAATATACACGATTTAATTATTACGTGAAAAGGAAGAAATTGTGCTGCAATCCTGAGGCACGCGCTTCAAATTCATCAGCCATTCTGTAGGAGAAAGATGGGCAATCTTCTCCTGCGTGATTAAACTGTGTCTGAAAATCCACTGGAGGGGAAGGTATAGGTCAGTTTTGAGTCAGTTGTAAACAATAACAATAATTACACATATAGGTAAAGTGTTATTTTTGTATAATTTAATTTTAAAAAATGCTAATGTTTTTTTAACCTTCATTCTTCTTTGACATACATTTAGTCACTGCTTTCCCTTCATTGTAAATCTTAGCATGTATTCATCCCCTACAGACTATGCAGGTTGCCTAGTAAAGGATGCTTTGTGCTGCCATTCCTTTGTCATAGAATAAGTGATCACGTCTGTCTTTACACTTAAACAGTGGAAGGACTAATCCTGTCTTGGTGTATCAAAACATTCCAATTCTGCTTCTAAATGATAAGTGGCCTTGCACAATGAAAGGGATCTCATTCTTCTTACATGTTCTGCATATATAAAAGGTGACATTTAACTGGAACAAGCAGCATTAAAATAGAGCTCCTGCTTCATGAGATTACAGCATGATTTAACATATTGGCAAAATTTCATCAGGTTTATGCTAAATCTGTGTATCAACTGTCATTACTAAGGTACAGCACTGTTCTTTTAAAATCTTTAAAGTCCATTTCCATTAATATTATTAGACATAGCCAATTAAACATATTTATTATTTATATAATTAAAATGACACATATTTTGGGTTTTTCCTTTGATAACAATTAAAAACCTTTTTAGCCAACATCTTTTAAAGTATAATCATCTGTAGATATAGGGTGTGTTTCTCCATCCCTTGTTGGTTAAATTCATTCAAACCCAATGTTGTTATTTTGGTTTACAAAATGATCTATCTCCTGAAGGAAAGTAAAAATGAATCTAAGATCTATGGCCTTGTTGTTCTTGACATTTTAGGAAAGCTACTGAGAAGCCCCAGCTGTCAAAAATTGTGATCTGGGTCTGTGTTGCATCACAGAGGTCAACAACTACAACTGAAAAATATTATAATTGATCACTTCTTTCCTTGTTATCACATTGCTTGATGAGCACTGTATTATCTTAGAAACCAATATAAGCATTTAGTTTGGCAAGTGCTACTATAAATTGGATTTGGCATATTAAATTCTTAAAGGAACATTCTCAGTGGGAAATAGAAATAGCATAATTGTAAGAATAGTGAAAACCTTTACAAAAACTGTCAATTGGTATGTATCTCCAAAAAAGTCTTCACTTATTCTAGTAAAATCAAATAAATAATTACATAATATACAAATTAGCTATGGAATAATTGTGTCGGACATTGATACTTACCGCTGTCCCAGTTGTGAGCACCATGAAATATGGAGAGGAGATTGAGGTTGCTAACAATTACATCTTGCTCAGGTCCACAATCAACATTCTTGGCACCAGCAGACAGGAAATCAAAAGACAAATTGCACTGGGAAAATTTTTTGTCAGAGAATTCTCCAGAGTACTGCAAAGTAATGATATCAGTCTAGAGACTAAGGTAGTACTAATTCAGGTCATTGTCTTTGAAATTACTTACTATGCATCAGAGAGCTGGAAAATGACTAAAAATGATAGAAAAAGAATCAATGCCTTTGAATTATGGTGCTAGAGAAGAGTTTTGAACATATACCATGAACCACCAAAAAACAAAATAGGTATGTCTTGGAGATGGTGAAATCAATTTTCTCCTTGAAGGTTGGGATTTTGAAGCTCTCTCTCACACACAAGCATTGGGGCCCGTGACCTGGAGGGACCGGCCCTTTGAAAAGGACATCATGCTTAGAAGGGTGGAGGGACAGCACAAGAAAGGAATACCCCATAAGAGATGGATTGATACAGTAAGAATATGTTGGAATCATTGACACTGGCTCAAAGCAGGGTAAGCTTCAGAGGTGCTATATATAGGGTCACTATGGGTCACAGACAATTTGATGACACATAACAACAACAATATCAGTTTCAAGAATAAAGTGCATCTGATTCAGCACATGGTATTTCTGATTACCTGCTATCCATGTGAGAGCTGGACAATTAATAAGGATGACAGAAAAAGAATTGAGTCCTTTGAGCTGTGGTTTTGGAGAAGAGCATTGAACATTAATTTTATGGATAGCCAAGAGAAGGAAGAAATATGTCTTGTAGAAGCTGCAGAGGGAGTTCTCTTTGGAGGCAAGAATTATGAGACTTCCTTTATCTCACATACATTGGGAATGTTGCTAGAAGGTGTTATTCCTTGTAGAAGAATATGATAGTGGGAAGGGTGGAGCGTTGACAAAGAAGAGAAAGACCCTCCAACAGGTGGTTTGACACAGTGACTGCTGCAACGAGCTGGTGTGTGCCAGGAAGTGTAAGAATAGTGCTGTGTATAACAGGGTTCAAATCTTTTGTTCATAGCGTCACTATGAGTCATACTCAACTCACATAGCATATATATATATATATATATATATATATATATATATATAATTTGTTGTCTGAGAATTATAATTCTGAGAATGACATTGTTTTTTAGTTATTACCGATTTATAGGTGATTATCAATGAGATTCTGAGAATGCAGATCACATGGGCAGAGATTTCCCAGCTTATGCAAACAAATCCATTTGTGGATTCAACCAACCAGAGAAGGTAGACTTTGGGTTCCATGAAACTTCTTACAGTTTAAGCCATTAGAGATCTTTATCTAATAATTTAAAATCTATTTTAAAGAGTATTCTAGTTTAATAATAGGGTAGTCAAAGTTTAGATAATTTCTTATGGATTAAATTATATACCCCCAAATTGTCAGTTCTATGAGTAAATAAATATGATTGACTGATTAGATTTAACAGTCTCGAGGTCAATAGAAACATATTTATTGAGCTTACAGCCCTGATTGCAAAGTAAAGGAAGATTCCCTGAAAGATTTTTTAAGTTTTCTTTTTGTTAGATGTCATAAAATTAAGTTTCAACACATAGTGACTTTATATACAACAGAATGAAATATTGTGTTGTCCTGTTTTAGGCCAGCCCCCAGTAAATACTTTCAAATTCTCATCATCCTACTTTGAACGATCTTTCTATTTGCATTTATTTCAAGTCAGATTTTTTCCCCCCTCTTTTGGAAATCTGATAAAGATGGTATTTTAATCAAACTATAATTCAAAGGCAACAATTATTCCTCAGGTTTCCTTCTTTAGTTTCAAGCAATGAAACACCTATGACCAGAACACCCACTACTTTCTAGTCAAATCCACCAGATAACCATGATCAATTAGGTATTGAAAAGTGCAAATATATACAGAACTGTCTCCCACGGAACAGCTGGGAGGTTTGAACTGTGGCCTTTAGGTTAACACAGTGCCTGTGAATTTTGCTAAACTAAAAACACTGTGTGTTAGTCAATTGGATAGTGATACTAGATTGACACATAATCATACTGCTCTCTAGTCTTGTACTGAGCCAATCTCACTGTCTCTAACACACCTAGCCACATTACCACAGTTACTGTGTGAATCCGTCTAATCTGGGACCTTCTTCTCCTGCGCCCTTCCACCCTTCCAAGCATGTTTTACTTCTTCAAGCACTAATTCCTTCTGTCTTCATGCCCAAAATATGTGAGGCAGACCTTTAAAATCTTTGCCTCCAAGGACCAATATAAAACTTGACTTCCTGTCTCTTTTCATGGGTATTGATTGTGGAGCCAAGTAAAACAAAATACCTGACAAGTTCAATCTTTCTTTTTATTATGATTTGCTTATAAACCCAATTCCACAATGATGTTTTTCTTTATTTTAGCAGTATATACAATCCATACTGAAGACTGTAGGCTTTAATATTCATCAATAAATACTTAAATCTTCTTTGTTTCCAGTAAGCAAGATATTGCCATCTGCATATATCAGGTGGTTATTGAGACTTCCTTGAATTCTAATGACACATTTTCCTATAAATCATCTTCTTAAATTATTTGTTCAGCATGCAGATTAAATTTTTGTCTTTGTTAGGTATCTTTGAGTTGACTGAAATTCACAGGAATCCTATGAATAATGGATCTATACCTTGCAGTATACTGTGTCATTCTCAAAATGTTTGTCATGCTCAAGTCCATTATTGTTGTTACTGTTTCAAAAAATCTTATTGAGAGCCTTCCATTCTTTCTCTAATCCTCTATTTTACCAACAGCTTACTAAATAAGTATGGTTAAAAAGACACAACCTCACTGTGCAACATTATTGATGGTAAACTACATAGTACTCACTTATACCATTAGAACAATTTCCTCTTTATGCATGTACTGTTTTCATATGAATTAAGTCGAAATGATTTGCTTTGGAATTCTTACTATCCACTATATTTTATTAATAATGTTATTTGCTATGACTTATAGCATTTACATTACATAATCATATAAACATAAAACGTGTTGCTATTGTTAGTTGCGATCGATTCAAGATTTTTTGTTTGTCATCAAAACAAAAACATAAAGGAATACTGTCCTATCCTATACCGTCCTTATCTTCTCTGACACACTTGAGCCTGTAGTAGACACTTTATCTGTCCATTTTGTTGAAGATTTTTCTCTCTTTTACTGACCATCCACATTTCCAAACATGATGTCCCATTCCAAGGAATAACCTCTCTTAGCAATACGCCCAAACTTCTCATCAAGAAGCATTCTGCTGGCACTGTTTCCAAGACATATCCATCTGATCTTTGAATAGTTCATGTGATTCTCAGTACTCTCCTCCAACGTTGCATCTCAAAGACATTGATTCGTCTTTGGTCATCCTTATTAAGTGTCTAAATCCCAGAAGCATAGCAAGTGAATGATAAGGTCATGGCCTGAATCAGGAACACCTTAGTATTCAAACAAACATTATTGTTTCTCAGCAGACTTTTTCAATCAATGTAATACATAAGCCTGATCTGCTGGCATCGGGTCCCAAGAGTGTTGATTGGAAATGGTTAATTAAACTCTTATTCCCCCATCTATCATGATGTTGCTTATTGGCACAGTGATGAGGATTCTTGTCTTTTTTATGTTAAATTGTAACCAATATTGAAAGCTACAGTCTTTGATGTTCTGCAGCAAGCATTTCAAGTCCTTACTTTCAGCAAGCAAGGCTTGCCATCTGAAAATGCAGATTATTGACAAGTTTTTGTGGAATCTGATGTCACATTCTTCTTTATAGAAACTGTTGTTACTTTGTTGTTTTGTACCGTCAAGTCAGATCCTATTCATAGCTGATCCTCAGGTGGGTTTTCAGAGGCATTTAGTTGAATGGGAGGAGATTATCAGTCCTTTTCCTCTGGAGAACGATTCAGACCACTTGCCTTTGGGATTGCAGAGCAACTCCTTACCACTAACCTACCAGAGATTTTTCTTGAACATTTGTTCTACATATAGATTTAATAAATATGGAGAGAAAATGTAATTCTGAAAAATGGGTTGAATTTATGTTTGTTTTATTTTGGTGTGTTTTTTTTTTCTTCTTTTCTTTTTTCTTTATGATTTTAAACCTTGCTGTGTTCCCTTGCTCCACTCAGACACACACAATTCTTGGTCTAGGATTAGGTTTCATATGAACATAATTAAATATTCTGATATTCCCTATCTTCTCAGAGTTAGTCATAATATTTTACATATGATCCATGTATTCAAATGCTTTTGTATAATCAAAAAACACAAATAGACATTTTTCTGATACTCTCTGCTATTAGAAAGCATTCAACTGAAATCAGCAGTGATAGCCCTGGTGCCATGGCTTCATCTAAATTTAACTTGAACTTCTGACATCTCTCTTTCATTATACCATTCTAACCGTTTTTTCCTGTTTGCCTACATAAGAGGTTTCCTGCCCAGGCTGACTGTAAGCAAAATCAGATACAGTTAATCAGTTTACACTTGATTGCTAACACAATCAGAAATGCCTAAACAGTTTACCCCCAGCTTTCAAGTAAATCACAAACACCCACCAGAATCCAACTTCACCAAGCTAAAGATGGTCTGGTGCTAACTGTGAGTGAGCCTTTAGGATACATTAATGACAATCGGTGCCTGGGATGCCAAAGTAGGAAACAGTGAAGAAGAAACAGTAGTTGGAAAATACTGGCTTGGTGAGAGAAATGAAACTGAAAATGAAATGTCTGAATTTTTTATTTACAAATAACAATTATTTATTTATTCATTGCAAATATTTAACTCGAAAGCCACAAAAGACAACTTTACGTGTGGATTTCACCTGATGGGCTGAATGGGAATAAGACATTAGTGGAAGAAATTGTTGGAGAAGCTCAATATCAACAGTTTCTCCCTCTCTAAGACAGACCTATTTGTTTTCTTGGCAGTCCATGGTATGTTCAAGACTCCTCTCCAGCACCACAACTTGAAGGCATCAATTTTTCTTCTGTCATTCTTAGCCATTGTCTAACTCTCAGAAGCATAACAAGTAATTGAGAAGACCATGGCCTGGATTAGGAGCACCTTTGCATCTAGACTGACATCTTTGCTCTTCAGCACTCTGGAGAGGTCCATGACAGCAGATTTTCCCAATGCAATCATCTTTTGATTTCCTGACTGCTGGTGTTAAGAGTGCTGAGCAAGTTGTAATAGCTAACAACCACAATCTCTTCTCCATCTATTATGGTGCTGAAACTTGGCCCAGTATTGGGAACCTATGTCTTCTTGATGTTGAGCTTCAATCCTTATTGAAGACTGCAGTTCTTCACCTTTTGCAGCAAATGCTTCAGGTCTTCTTCAGTTTCAGCAAGCAAGGTTGTGTCATCTGCATATTGTTGGTTATTAATGAGTCTTTCTCCAATCTTGGTGCTACATTCCTCCTATAAAGCCTCGACTCCTGAATTATCTGTTCTGCATACAGGTTGAAAAGGTATGGGTACATAATGAATCCCTGATTCATTCCTTTCCTGATTTTGAACAATACAGTGAGTAAAATATCACTGATGATTATTTAAAAATGGCAGAGAACTTTCTGAAATTCAAACTAGATTCTGAAGAGGATGTAACATGAGGATATCATCACTGAAGTTAGATGGCTCTTAAATGATACCAGACAATATAAAAAAGATTATTACTTGTATTGAATTGATTATGCAAAAACTTTTTATTATGTAGATTATAAAAATTATGGACAACATTAGGAAGTACAGAAACCCTTATCACTTAACTGTTCACTTAACTGTGCTCATGTAGAATATATACATAGACCAAGAAAAAGTTGTAGGACTAGAACAAAGGAACACTGCATAGTTTAAAATCAGGATATGTGTGTATCAGAATAGTATCATTTTTCCATACTTATGCAATCTGTGTGCTAAACAAGCAATTAAAGACGCTTTACTATTTGAGGAAAAATGTGAAATTAGATTGGAGAAAGATTCATCAAGAACCTGTGTTATCTAGATGACACAAACTTGATACAAGATAGTAAAGAAGACTTGAAGCTCTAAGTGTGGAGGATCAGACACTACGTTTTCCGCTAAGGTTTACATATCAACACCAAAAATCTTCACCACTGGACCAATAGTCAACATCATGATAAATGAAGAGAAAGTATTTCACATCTTAGTCTGAATTGTCTCAAATAGGAAATATAAATAATTTTGTCGTGCAATCTCGAAATCTCTTTTATTAGTTCTATCACTATACTGCATTTTCTAATCACTTGTCCTGTGTTTCCAAATTTTGCCTTCCAATTATTATTAGCACATATTAATGAATCTTGACCATAGTTTGATCAATTTAATACAAATAAGTCAATTTCAGATAGAAACTCTCACTTCATTTTTACTTTACAGACTGGTTAGTAAACTGGTAATGACAATGTTAAGAGCTCTTCCTTATGCTTGTATGTGCATTCTCTTAACATTTACAACATTGTACTTTAGGATAGATCTTGAAAGGTCTTTTTTTTTTTCTCCTTATGGATGTGATGAACATTCTCTTCATTTAAAAATATCTGACTTATAAAAAGAACATCTAATTTTTCAATTGAAAATGGGCTCCAATGTCTTTTTGAGTTTGATAAGGCTCAGATGTTCTTGTTAGATGCTGTCAGTTAGAGCATAATCCATAATGACACTATGAACAACAAAGCTGAACCCTGTAGTAAACTATACAGTCCTTGCATTTCCTGACACATTCAAGCCCATTGCAGCAGTCAATGTGATGATCCATTTTGATAAGTCTTCTCCTCTTTTGCCTACCTGTCATCTTTCCAAGCATGAGGTCCCTCTCCAAGGACATCTTCTACCTACATTTCCAAAATATATGAGATGAGACTTTATCATCTGCCTCTAAGGAACACTTCGGCTGCACCTTATCCAGGATACATCTGTTCTTTTGGAAGTCTATGGGATATTCAGTACTCACCTCCAACACCATAGCTTATTAATTTTTTTTCTATCATCATTATACATTGTTGAATCCATAGCAAGTGATCACAAAGATTATTGATGACCTGAATCACAAGCATCCTAGTTCTCCTACTGACATCATTGAAGAGGTCCCTGAATGCACAGTTTCTCAGTGCACTATGTCTATTGATCATCTGACAGATATTACTAACGGTGTTGAATATGAATACAAGTAAAATGAAGTCATTGGTAACTTTAATCTTTTCTCCATCTATTATAATGATAACTATTGTCCCAATGTTAGGACCTATGCTATCAAATTTTATGCCATCCATTACGTTTTTTCAGAAGTACAGCATGTTCTTTGCACTCAGAGTCATTGTACTTTTGAAGATGATTCCCTTTCCATGATGTCTTCCTTCCTACTTTACATAAATTTTCCTAAACCAGCAAAGACATTTCTCTAAATTAGCTCTTATTTTGTAATATAAATATATGTTTATGCAAGCCCAAAGAATTTTCCATATTATACTATGTCATGGGTTTTTTTCCTGGTTTTTTGTTTGTTTTGTAATTTTTTTATTTTAATAATTTTAAAGAACATTTACAGAGGTTTTGAATTTCCATTCATTAATTGCTGCACTTCTCTCCCTGCTCAGCATTCCCTTCTCTCCCCCAGTTTGCCTCTATCTTCGAAAAGTAAAAGAAAACTTCCTCGCTGGTACACAATGCCCCTGCACCCCTCCCACTGCCCCAAGTACATTCCGCTATGCAACCTTAATTGCGGACTCTTGTGATAACCATAATACCCTATCATAAATTGTTTTTAATTTATTGTCTCTCATTTGTTTCAGTGCAGTATACACAATTTATCCAGTTTTTCGCAGTCTTACCTATGTCATGTTTTTTGTATTATATGGAAATCTTGTAAGACTGATTAAAGGCTTTTCAAAGTTGTAATTTTTATAAAAGAAATGTGTCTGTTCTTATCCTCTTCAGAGAACTGGTAGGTTTGAACTACCAACTTTTACAATATTAGCTGAACACTTAATCATTTGTGCACATGGATATTCTGTAAAATTTTACTGTAGCAGTTACTCAGGTAGTGTTAAACTTGACACACTGAAATTTACTTCTAGTTACGCTAATGCTCTACAAGTATGTTATTGCCATTGTGTACTGTCAAGTTGAAACCAATTCATCGCTGATTCTCCAGTGGCTTTTCAGAGGTAATAAAAATAAATTATGAAAACTCTCAGATTCTTCTCTTAGATAATAAATTAATTTTGTTTCTCTTCTTGCTAGTACATATGATTTAAAAAATGAGAATTACATTGAATAAGGAAATATTTATACTCATTTTTATTAGTAAATATTTTATATTTAAACTTTAATAACATTAAAACCTTTGTGATCTTATAGCACAATAGATGATCATATTTCAAGATATGTTAATTTTCACAAATCACCTCTCATTGCAACCTAATATTTTAGACTCCTTTGATGCGAGAGTTAAACTCAATTTGAACTACTATTTAATTTGAAAAGTAGGCACTACAATAACAACAAGACACAAAGTGAGAAATGATTTTTTTACAAACCCTTCTAAATCTCACTAAATCAATTAGGACAATTGTTACAATGGCGAACACTCCATTATTTTTTCTATTTAGAGTAATCTCTCTATCAAACTTATGAAAACCCTGTTGTGTTCTGTCTTTAATCATAATCCTTTTCATTGAACTGAGCCTCTTGTAGCCGCTTAGCTTTTCTCTCATCTTTTGGGACAAACACCGTTACAGCTAAGAACTTCATAAGTCAGTCTTCATTTTTTACCAGAACAGCACAAGTTCAGGCTTACAACAATTGCCATTCATTGGTTGTCCTCTGGTAGGATAAGGAACAAAAGGTGGATGCTGTTATTTAGGGAATCCATCAGGAAATATGTTTATTCTATCTGAAACTACCAAGAATTTTAATTTCCTAGAACAATTTCTGTCACGTTTATTCTAGCCACTAAGGACATGGTTTGATTTTAGATAGTTTAAAAAAATTAAGCAATTTCTGGAATTGAAACCAACTTGAAGCCGACCTTAGAGAGCAAGTGCACTGATTGGCTGTATTTTTATACAAGCTTCAAATACCTTATTTTTTTTTAATTTAGGTTGTTTATTTTGCATTTCAATGAACATCTACAGAGATTTTGGGATTCCATTCATTCATTGTTGCACCCTTCTCCCCGCACAAACCCCTCCCCCTCCCTTTTGCTCAAATACCTTATTTTTAACAATGTCTGTATATGTGTAATTTTAAAAAGTAAAATTATTGGTTTCAAACTTTATTATGTACTGACCTATGAAACTATATTGGAAAGATTTCATTTGTTCTGTTCAAATAGACACCTTTCAGTACCTTTATTTATGCAGTGCATTTAATCAAGATATTGATTATTAAATTATAGTGATTTTCATTCATTAGTACAGGAACAAACTAAAAAAGTTACTCCAAAAGAACATATAAAACTCACAATTCTTTATTGTTACCTTGCAGCAGATAAATGAACACAATAAACCATAAGAAAACCAACAAGTTTTTATTTTTTAAAATCTACGGTTTATTTCAGGCCTTATGTAAGACTCATCAACAACCTATGTGACATAGATGACACAACCTTGCTTGCTGAAACGGAAAAGAACTTGAAATGTTTGCTGCAGAAGGTCAAGGGGTGAAGTATTCAATATGGATTGAAGCTTGACATTAAGGAGACAAAGATTCTCACCACTGGGATAATTGGCATCACCATGATTGATGGAAAAAAGATTGAGGTTGTTAACAGTTATACATCGCTTGGCTCCACAAGCAATACTGTTGGCAGTAGCAATCAAGAAATCAAAAGATGAATTGCATTGGGAAAATTTGCTGTCA
Source organism: Elephantulus edwardii (assembly GCF_000299155.1). Classification (NCBI taxonomy): domain Eukaryota; kingdom Metazoa; phylum Chordata; class Mammalia; order Macroscelidea; family Macroscelididae; genus Elephantulus; species Elephantulus edwardii. The sequence goes on along the minus strand of NW_006399923.1, from coordinate 4,669,088 downwards.
AGGACCTCTCCAGAGTACTGAAAAGCAACAATGTCAGTCTAGAGACTAAGGTGGGCCTAATCCAGGCCACGGTCTTCACAATTATTTGCTATGCATCAGAGAGTTGGACAATGACTAAGGATGACAGAGGAAGAATTGCTGTCTTCAAATGCTGGAGAAAAGTTTTGAACATACCATGGACTGCCAAGAAAAAAAATGGGCCATACATAAGATACCTCAGTACAACAACTGACAGACAAGTGTTGTAGTGATAAGAACAAATACTAAACAAACTAGCACATATAATCCTAAACTTTAAAATAAGTATCAACATGCAAGACATTTCCTCAATTCAACAAACTAAAGAATGAGGGAGTAGGATTTTTTGGTGTTTTGTTTGGGTTGGGCTTTGTTCCCCCTTATAACCCACAGATATTTTCACTTTTCTATATATTGACTGAGAGCAGAGAATACCAGAAGAATGTTTACCTTTATTTATAGACTATGCCAAAGCCATTGTACGTGGCTATAGTTATTGTTAGGTACCATCACATCAGGTGCAACTCATAGCAACCCTATGACCAAGAGATCTGAGCCCTTTTCTATCCTGTGCCATCTTCATGCTTCCTGACACGCATGAGCCCATTGTGGCAGTCACGGCATCAATGTACCTGGTTGAAGGTCTTTCTCTCCTTCACCAAAACTCTACCCTTCCTAGTATCATGTTCATCTTCAAGGAACAGCCCCTTCTACCCACCTGTCCAAAGGATGTGAAACTAAATCTCAACATTCTTGCCTCCAAAGAGCACTCCAGCTTCACCCTTTCAAAGATAAACTTGTATTGTCTGTATAAATTATAAAATTATTGATAACATTGAGGAATATGGGATTCCAAAAACACTTAATCATGCTTATCCTAACCCTATACGTAGATCAAGAGCTGTTATATGAACATAACAAGGAAATAAATGTATTCCCTTAAAATTAGGAAATATATGTATCACCTTCTATCCTTTATCCATCCCTCTTCAATGTGTATCTTAAATAAATAGAGAAATTTGACACTGTGAAGGACAATGTTGTATCAGAGTTGGAGGTATACTAATTAATAACTGCATTATGCAGATGATGCAACTTTGCTTGTTAAAAGTAAAGAGGACTTGAAGCACTTAGGACAGAATATCAAGACTGTAGTCTTCAATAGGGAGCTCTGGTGGCCTAATAGTAAGTAGCTGAACTACAATCCTGAAAGCACATGCTTCAAATCCACCAGCTTCTCCGCAGAACTATGGGTAATCTCCTCCTGTGTGATTAACTGCCTCTGAAAACCTGTTAGAGGGTCAGTTATGGATTTGCTCTAACTTGATGGTACACAACAAAAACAACAACAACATCTTCAAGACAGACATCTCAACAATGATTAACCAAAATTTCTTACTCTTTGATCAACAGGAAATATCATGACAGGTACAAAAAACACTGAAGTTGTCAAAGATATTTATATCCTTAGGTCTAAATAACACCCAATGTATAAACACTCATGGATTGAAAAGAATGTTGCCCTTGGTAAACTTGCTGTCAAGGACTTCACTAAAGTTTTAAAGAACACTGATATCAGTTTAAAAAATAAGATGCATCTGATCCAAGCAATGATATTTCAAATTATTTCCTATGCATCTGAAAGTTGGAAAATAAGTAAGGGTGACAGAAGAAGAACTAATACCTGTAAGTTGTGGTTTTGAGAAACAGTACTGAAGATCTTATGGACTATCCAAAGAATAAACATGTTTATATTGAAAGAAATGTAACCAGAGAGCTCCTTAGAGTTAAGGATGGTGAAACTTTATCACACATATTTTGACAAGCATACATAATACTGGGAAAGGTAGAGGGCCTGAGAAAGGACACAAGACACTCAACAAGATAGATTGATACAGCAACTATATCAATTGACTTGAGCATATCAGAGATGTTAGAGACGATGCAGGACAGGGCAAGCAAGGTTCATAAGCATTATTCATAGAGTCGCTTTGAGTTATGGTTAATTCAATGACACCTAACCACAACAATAGTGTTTCATTGAGAATGTATTAAGTTTACGTGTACAATTTACAATATCCATAATATCCACTTCCTCACTCACTGTAATTTGTGTTTTTCTTATTCATGTCAGTGTCTATTTCCTAATTAATACTCTCTCCTCTGTTGCCTATGTTAATTAGATTAAAATTATTTTATAAACAAAAAATTAAAGTTTGAAACTGTTAATGATTTCATCTTATTTAGACCAATAATGAACATCCAGTACCCACAGTCAGGAGATCAAGAGATAAGATATATTAAATTTAAAAATATTCACTGTTAGCGACTTCCTCAAAATATTGAGGAACAATAATATCAGCTTCAATTGTGTACTTGACTCCGGCCATGGTCTTTTTATTCACTAGCTGTACATCTGAAAATTGGACAGTGGATAAAGAGAACTGATGAAAAATTGATGCCTTTAAGTTGGTTATGATATTGGAAAACTATATTGAATATTCCATGGATGAAAAAGATAATAAACATACATGTCTTCGAAAAAAAGTGCACATACAAAGGACCTTTTCCAAGAAAATTACAAAACATTACTACAAGAAACAAAAAGAGATCTTGAAAAGTGGAAGAATATCCCTTGCTCATGGATAG
>NW_006399923.1:4650639-4664486 GCF_000299155.1 Elephantulus edwardii | reverse complement strand
GAACAAACTGGGAGGAGGGTAGAGAGAATAGTGCAACAATGAATGAATGGAAACCCAGAATCTCTGTAAATGTTTATGAAAATTAATAAAATATAATTGTAGAAAAAAATGACCTCACAAAGGTTAAAAAAAAAACCATAGTGCTACTTGGATACAAAGAAACTTCATATCTCATACTTTAATCATGATATATGGGAAGCTATTTCTTTTTTTAAAGGATGATAATGAAGAAAGAAGTTCAAGCTGCTTTGAAGGAATTGGTAAAAAATAAGGCCCCAGGGATAGATTGTATACCAACTGACGTACTTAAACTAACAGACGCTGCCCTAGATGTGCTCACCAAGTTTTGCCAGAAACTTGGAGGACAACCACTTGGCCAACTCACTGGAAGAGATCTATATTTGTTCACATTCCAAAGAAAGGTGATCTGACAGAGTGAAAATAATTGAATAATTTCAGTGATAACACATGCAGATGAGATTCTGCTGAAGATTTTCCAAAAATGACTGGGACACAACATCAACAGAGAACTGCCAGAAGTCAAAGCTGGATTTAGATGGGTTGTGATAACAGAGATATTTTCGATAATTGTAGATGGATCATGGCTGAAAGCAGGGAGGAGGACCAGAGAAATGTTTATCTGTGTTTCATTGATTATGCAAAGGCATTTGACTATGTGGATCACAACAAGTTGTGGTTGACTCTGAGAAGAATGGGAATCCCAGAACACTTGATCATGCTAATGTGAAATCTGTACTTGGACCAGGAGGCAGACATCAGAATAGAGCAAGGAAACACTTCATGGTTCAAAATTGGGAAGGGTGTATGCCAGAGATGTATCCTGTCTCCATATCTTTTCAACCTATATGAAGAATAGATTATCCGGGAGGCTGGGCTTTATGAGGTGAAGTGTGGAATCAGAATTTGTGGAAGATTCATCAACAATCTGTGTTATGCAGATGAAACAATCCTGGTTGCTGAAACTGAAGAGGACCTGAAATGCTTGCTGCAGAGGGTCAAGGACTTCAATATGCATTGAGGATCAATATAAAGAAGACAAAGATTTTCACCACTAGACCAACTGGCAGCATCACGATGGATGATGAAGAGATTAAGATTGTTAACAGCATTAGTTTGCTTGGATCCAGAGATAACACTCTTGACACCAGCATCCAGGAAATTAAAAGGCATATAGTTATGGGAAATTCTGCTGTTAGGGACCTCTCCAGAGTACTGAAGAGCAATGGTGTCACTCTGGAGACTAAGGTACACCTGATCCAGGCCATGGTCTTTTCAATCACTTGCTATGCATCAGAGAGCTGGAAAATTAATAGGAGGATAGAAGAATAATTTAGCTGTGGTGCTGGAGAAGAGTATTGAACCATGGGCTGCTAAGAAAGCAAACAGGTTCAGCCTGGAGAGGATTAAACCAGGCTGTTCCTTGAAGGAAAGGATTCTGAAGCTTCGTCTGACATACTTTGCTGCAAGGAGGGACCATTTGTTAGAGAGGGATGACATGCTTAGGAGGGTGGAGGGACAGTGCAGGAGAGGAAGACCCTCTGTAAGGTGGATCAATTCAGTTACTGGGATAATTGAGGTAGGTGTGTTAGAGACAGACTGGCACAGGACAGAGCAGGGTTTAGGGCTGTTGTAAATAGCATCGCTATGAGTTGCATGTGACTCAGTGGCACATAACAACAACAAAAGCAACAATAAGATCAATAATGAAAGCCCATGGTAACCAAAGTTGGGAAATCAAAAGATAGATTAAATTAGAAAATTCATTGTCAGGGCCTTCTTCAAAATATTGAGGAGCAATAATGTCAGCTTGAAGACTAAGGTGCGCTTGACTTTGGCCATGGTCTTTTTATTCAATTGCTGGATCTCTGAAAATTGGACAATGGATAAAGAGGACTGATGAAAAATTGACATCTTTAAGTTGTGTTATTGGAAAACTGTATTGAATATCCCATGGATGACCAAGATAAAAAACATACATGTCTTGGAGAAAGTGCAGCTAGTGTGCTCTTTGGAGACAAAGAAATTTCATCTCTCATACTTTAATCATAATGTTCAGTGAAGCTATTTTTTTGGAAAAGGACATCATACTTAAAAATGTGGAGGGTTAGTGCAAGATAGGAAGATCCCAATAAGATGTATTGACACAGAGACTGCAGCAATAAAATCAAGTGTGTCAAAATGGTGAGAAATGCCATAGGATACGATGGGTTCACGTCTATTGTTCATAAGGTCGCTATGATTTCTACTCAGGGCAAGTTGTGCAAACTTTTCGTAAGAAGTTAAGTTTCTCATAAAAAGGATGAATAGATAAGGAAACTACAATACTTGGTTTATTTATATAAATTATTAAATTTAGAAAAATAAACACATTTATTAAATTTAAAAAATAAACACATAAGTCATGTGTACATGGTTATAAGATAGAACAATTGATTTCTGAAACTTGTGATAAATGAACTTTTATTTCATTACAACTTATAAATAAAATGTATTTCAAAGAATTATATTTGGTATTACTTAATATCAGTAAAACTATCTGTCAAGTTAAACATATTCATAATACAGTGCTTCAGTTAAAATTCACTAGCTAAAAGAAAAATTGACTGAAACCTTGCAGAGAACTGAACGAGATTAATCTACTATTTAAATTTAATATTACCTACCCTTCCATAAAAATGATCACAAATTCAATATCAAATATGTCACTCCTTGAAAGATGGACTTGAACATAGATCTTAAACAGTATATATTCAAATCAGTCAATGTGTCTTAAGATGTGAAAGAAAAAAATATGTATAAAGTGAAGTTTTGTCAGTTTGGAGATACCTGTTAAGTAGAATATTAATCATAAGTATAGATTAAAAATATCTTGAATTGTATGATATTTAAAATATTTTCAAAGATAACTTAAAAGAATGACTTAAAAGATTTAATTGAAAAAAAATAAAGGAGATACACCACATAAAATTTTGGAACAAATTAGAATAATATTTGTTCCAGTTAAGGTTATTAAGTATAATTGAACCTAATAATATTTATAGTGACTCAGTTAACAACAAATCTGATCCTGCAACATACTCACCATCTCTGCTATGCTTGAGAGAATTGTTAGAGTCATTATGCCAACTAATCTTGTTGAAGGTCTTACCTTTCTCCAACACTCCTCCTTTCCCAGTGTGATTTATTGATCCAAAGATTGACCCCTCTTGGCAACATACCCAAGATATATGACATAAAGTTTCATTATCTATGCATCTAAGGAGCACCCTAGTTTTGCTTCCTTAAAGACAGCCTTCTTTGTTATTTTAGCAGTCTGTGGAGCATTCAAAAGTGTTCTTCAACGCCGTACCTCAAAGGATCCAATTTTTCTGTCATTTTACTCACTGTCCAAATTTCAGATGCAAAAGTAGTAATTGAAGATATCACAACATGAATCAGGTATGTTGTTGTGATTGTTATGTGCAGTCAAGTCACCTGAGACTCATAGAGACCCTATGTACAACAACCCTAAACCCTGCTTGATCCTGTGTCAATCTCGCTGTCTCTGACACATCTACTCCCATTACCCAAGTCACTGAATTAGTCCATCTCATTGAGGGTCTTCCTCTTCTGTGATGTCCCTCTCCAAGCCCTGGTCCCTCCCTGCAACATGTCCAAAGTATGTCAGATGAAGCTTAGCAGCCTGGTTTAACTCTCCAGGACAAACCTTTTTGTTCTTTAGCAGTCTATGGTATATTCAATACTCTTCTCCAACACCACAGCTCACAGGCATCAATTATCCTTCTGTTGTTCAGCTCTCTAATGCATAGCAAGTGATCACAAAGGTCATGACCTGCATCAGGTACAATTTAGTCTCCAAACTGACATCGTTGCTCTTCAAGACTTTGGAAAGTTCTCTGACAGCAGACTCTCGATGCAATACATCTTCTAATTTCCTGGCTGCTGGTGCCAAGGCTGTTGATTGTGGAGCCAAGCAAACTAAAGGTGTTTACAATATCAATCTCTTCACCATCTATCATGATGCTGCCAATTGGTCCATTGGTGAAAATCATTGTTTTCTTTATGTTGAGCTTCAATCCGTATTGAAGGGTGCAGTCAGTCCTTGACCTTCTTTAGCAAGTATTTCAGCAAGCAGGGTTTTTTCATCTGCATAACACAGATTGTTGATGAGTCTTCCTCCAAAACTGATGTCACACTTCTCCTCAAAGAGCCCAGCCTCCTGGATAATCTATTTTGCATATGGATTGAAAAGGCATGGAGACAGGGCACATCCCTTGCGTACACGCTTCCCAGTTTTGAACCATGCAGTGTTTCCTTGCTCTGACGACTGTCTCCTGGTCTAAGTATAGGTTTTGCATAAGCACAATCAAATGATCTGGGATTCTCATTCTTCTCAGAGTTAGCCACAGTTTGTTGTGGTCCAACACAGTCAAATGCCATTGCATAGTTTATGAAACACAGATAGACATTCCTCTGATATTTCCTGCTTTCAGCCAAGATCCATCTAACATTAGCTGCAATATCCCTACTACTATGACCTCTTCTAAACCTTCCTGCACTTCGTGTAGTTCTTTGTTTATGTGCTGTTCCAGCCATTTTTGGGTAATCTTCAGTAGAATCTTGCTTGTATGTAATATTAATGATAATATAAAATAATTTCCACACTCTGTCAGATCACCTTTTGTTTTTTTAATAGGATCAAATATAGATCTCTTCCAGTCAGTTGGCCAGGTAATTGTCCTCCAGATTTCTTGGCACAATAGTATAGTTGCTTTCATTATTAAAAAAAATAATTTCTAGATTTGTGTTGAAAACAATATTATGTGTGAAAGGAAGATATCCATACTCATACAAGAAAGTCCAGTGAATACCACTATCATTCAGATATATGTACCAACAACCAGAGCCAAAGAAAAGGAAACAGAAGATTTCTACCAAATTTTGCAGTCAGAGACTGATAAAACATGCAAAAGATGCATTAATAAAATTGCTGACTGGAATGCAAATGTTGGCAACAGAGAAGGAGAATGCTCCATATGCTTATAGAAATTGGACTATAAGCAAATACTACTGAAAAAAGAATTTATATCATTGTATGGTGATCTTGGTTAAATATTGCATAAACTTTAAGAAAAGGAAGCAAATTCAACTTAACATTTTTATCATGGAGTTTTTTAGACAAACATCGCATATTTTGGGGATGTTATCAGGAGGAGCCAGTATTTAATAAATACCTCATGCTTAGAAAGTTCAGAGAAATAAAAGAATATCCTCAATGAGAAACACTGACACTGTGACTGTAACACCAAGTTTAAATATAGTTAAGTTGCGATAAAGTTGCAGGGGTGGATAAGGTTCACAGTTGTTTTACACAGAGTTCTGTGAGCGGCTTCAACTGAATGGCACCTAACAAAACAATTACAGCAATACTTATTTGGTAGATTCTGACTCATCGTGACCTTCTATTGAGTTTCTGAATCTGTCAAAATTTATGTGAAAACACTGTCTATCTTTCTTTACCACAACAGCTGATAAATTTAAACTTCCAAGTTTTTTATTAGCAACCTATAATTGAATGCAACACATCTCCTGTGTGCTTTATTTAAAACACTATGATATGTTGTTTTTGTTATGTGCCATTGAGTCCCCTGTGACCCATAGTGACCCTATACACAGCAGCTCTGAGACCTCTGCCCTGGTCCAATCTCACTAAATTCGATAGACCAACCGCCATTGCCCCAATTACTGTATCAATCCATCTCATCCAGGGTATTCCTGTCCTACACAAGTCCCTCTACCCTTCTGAGCATGTTGTTCTTCTTCAAAGATTGGTCCCTCCTGGCCATGTGCCCATAGTATGTGAAACAGAGCTTCAAAATTCTAGCCTCGGAGGAGAAACTTGGTTTCACCCTCTCCAAGACAGATTTATTTGTTTTCTTGAAGTCCATAGAATGTTCAATACTCTTCTCCAGCACCATGACTTGACGGTATCAATTATTCTGTCATCCTTAGTCACTGCCCAGATCTCTGATGCGTAGCAAGTAATTGCAAAGACAATGGTCTGGATTAGGCTCGCCTTAGTCTCTAGACATCATTTTCAGTACTCTGGAGAGGTCCCTGACAGCAGATTTTTCCAATGCATTTTTCTGACTGCTGGTGCCAAGAGCATTGATCATGGAGCTGAGCAAACTATGATTGCTAACAATTTCATTCTCTTCTCCATTTATCAAGGTGATGTCAATTGGCCCTGTGGTGAGAATCTTATGCTTCTTGATGCTGAACTTCAATTCATATTGAAGACTACAGTCCTTGACCTTCTACAGCAAGCACTTCAGATCCTCTTCAGTTTCAGCAAGCAGGGTTATGTCATTTGCATGTAGCATAGGTTGTTGATGAGTCTTCTTCCAATCTTGATGCCATTTTCTTCCTCATAAAGCCCACCTTCCTGAACTATCTGTTCTGCATATAGATAGAAAAGATTTGGGGACAGGATGCATCTCTGATGAAGTCTTTCTTGATTTTGAACCATGTAGTGCTCTATTCTGAGTACTTCCTGGTTCAAACATAGGTTTCGAAAAACTACAATCAAGTGTTCTGCAATTCCCATTCTCCTCAAGGTTAGGCACAATTTGTTGTGACCTGCACAGTCAAATGCTTTTGCATAGTCAATGAAACACAGATATTCATTCCTCTGGTAGTGTTTGCTCAGTTTGTATTTCTGATTTTCTGTCAATATACTTCTCCAGTCATTTCTGGATAAAATTTAGTAGGATTATGCTAGTGTATGATATTAGTGATAGTGTTTGATAATTTGCACACACAAAATATCTTTACACTTTTATAGACGAATTACAGTAAACTGATTTTATGGATGTCAAGGGGATTAAAGAACAACACAAAAAAGTAAAGGCAAAAGATTTTACTGATTTCAATTGTTACTCAATTTGAAGCATATACTAACACTATGGCTTAGTGGTAAGAAACGTTGCTATAATCACAAAGGCACATGGTTCAAATCTACCATTAGCTCAATGAGAGCAGGATGGGCAATCCTCTCTCATGTGACAACTCAACAACAAGGTTTTCGGCTATCGGTCAGTTCCGACTCAATGGTATACAGCAATGAATAACAACAAATATTATGTAGAGTTAGCCTATTGTTATTTAGAAAACATACCTCTCATGGAAGTGCAAAAATTGCACTTTATGAAGAAGAATATGGCATTGGAATTTTTTTAAAAAGTGGAAAACTATCTGTAGAAGACTTAAGCAAGATCCACACCTCACTCCACATATAAAAACCAACTCAAAGTGGATCATTGTTCTAGGACTAAAACCAAGGACTATAACCTTCGTTAAAGAAAAGCTGGGAAAAACTTTAGTAGTCCTAATCCACAACATAAAGAGTCTTCCCAGTATTCTGAAAAATTTACAACCAGGAGAAAATAAAATAGATGAATGGGACCTTCTAAGACTCAAATCCCTATGCACATCCAAAAACTTCTCCAATAGGGTAAGAAGGGAAGCCACAAACTGGGAAAAAGTATTTGGTAATCAAATGTCAGATAAGGGACTTATATCTAAAATTTATAAAATACTTGAGCACCACAACAAGATAAAGGTAAATTATCCAATAGAAAAATAGGCACAGGATATGAACAGAAACTTCACCAAAGAAGACATTCAGATGGCCAACAAGCACGTGAAGAAATGTTCAAAGTCCCTAGCTCTAAGAGAGATGCAAACCAAGACAACTATGAGATATCATCTCACCCCAGTAAGACTAGCAAAATTTAACAGAACAGCAAGCAACAAATGCTGGTGAGGTTGTGGAGAGACTGGAACCCTTATTCACTGTTGGTGGGAGTGTAAAATGGTACAACCACTGTGGAAGGTGGTATGGTGCTTCCTCAAAAAGTTGCAAATAGAGATACCATTTGACCCATCAATTCCACTACTGGGAATATACCCTAAAGAGACCATAACCAACATCTAAGCAGATATAGGCACACCCATGTTTACCGTGGCTTTGTTCACAATAGCAAGGAGTTGGAAACAACCCAGGTTCCTATTAACAAATGAATGGATAGAGAAGCTGTGTTATATTCACACAATGGAACACTACACTGCATTGAAAAGCAAGGAACTCATGCAATATTATTCAAAATGGGTGACCCTGGAGGACATTATGCTGAGTGAAATATCTCAGTCACAAAAGGACTAATACTGCATGGTGCCACTGTTGTAGACTGAGGCTGACATCAGGGTGGGGGTAAGTCTGAAAAAAAAATGGATAAATTATGTATACTGCATTGAAGCCAATGAGGGAGAGAACAGTTTAAAAATAATATATTGTAGGACATTATGATTATTATAAGAGTTTGGATTGAGGGTTTCAGAGTGGAGTATACTTGGGGTGAGGGTGGGAGGGTGCTGGGGAATTTTATACCAATGAAGGAGTTTTTCTTTTGCTTTTAAAGAAGAGCGAACTGGGGGTGGGAGTGGGGTGGGCGGCAAGAAAAGTTCAACAGTGAATTAATGGAAATCCACAATTTCTGTAAATGTTCATGGATATTAATAATAATAAAAAATTTTAAAAAGATACAAAACTCATCCACGCTCTGTATCATATAAATGACACAACGTTGTTTGCTGAAAGCGAGAAGGACTTGAGACACTTTGCTGAATGAAGACTGCAACCTTCAGTATGGATTATATCTCAACATCAAGAAAAAAAAAGTATTCACCACTGGTCCAATAGACAATATCATTATTGATGGAAAAAATATTGAAATTGTCAAAGAGTTCACCTTACTTGCATATAAAATCAACACCCTGGTATCAGTAGTCATGAGTTCAGGAGACATATGGCATTAAGAAGTTAGCAGTTATGTACCTCTTTAAAGTACTGAAGAATAGAGATGTCATTTTAAAGACTAAAGTGTGTCAGATTGACACCACAACCTTCCATGAGCAATGAATAAAGATAACAGAAATGAATCTATTTCTTTGAGTTGTGATGTTGGAGAAGAGTATTGAATATCACATGGACAATAAAAAGAACAAATTATGTCTTGGAGAAAAACCAATGAGTTTGTCTTTGAGGAAAAAATGGAAAAGCTTTTTCTCATATATTTTAGGCATGCTGGTTTGGTTGTTTTTGTTGTTGTGTTTTGTTGTTGTCGTTAGGTGCCATCAATTTGAGTACAAATTATTGAAAAACTATGAAAAACAGACCTGAACCCTGTACTATTCTGTGCCATCCTCATCATCTCTGACATAATGAAGCCCATTGCTGCAGTCACTGTGTTAAGACATCTCATTCTCTGTTCTTTTCTTTCTTTGACACTCCACTTTTCCAAACATGATGTCCTTTTTCAAGGAATATCCTTTCCTAGCAACATGACAAAAGCTTGAGAGATGGAGCTTCACCAAATTTGTTTCTAAGGAGAAAGTTGGCTTCACTTTTTTCTAAGACATATGTATTTATTCTTTGAGAATTCAGAGAAGATTCACTGCTCTTCTCCAACATCAAAGATCAACGACATCAGTTCTTCTTTTGCTATCCTTATTCATTGGCCAGCTCTCAGGAGTGTAGCAAGTGACTAAAGAGACTGTGGACTGAACCATGAGCACCTTAGTCTTCATAGTGACATCATTACTATTCAGGATTTTTGAGAGGTCTCTAACAGCAAACTAGCCCAATATATCTCCTGAATCCTGGCATCAAGTGTGTTGACTGTTGATTTAAGCAAGATGAAAGCTATACAACTTCAATCCTTTCTCAATCTATCATGATGTTGCCTATTGAACCAGTTGTGAAGACTTTGTTTTCTCAATGTTGATAGAAAACCTATACCTGAGGCTGTAATCCCTTATAATCTACAGCAAACTTTGCAAGATCTCCTTCATTTTAACAAGCAAGGTGGTCTCATCTGCATAACACAGATTGTTGATGGATCTTCCTCCAATCCTGATGCCACATTACTCTTCACAGAGTCAAGCTTCAGGAATGATTTGCTAAGTATACAAATTGAATAAGTATGGAGAAAGGCTATAGCTCTGAGTCATATTCTTCCTGATTTTAAACCATATATTGGTATCTTGCTCCATTCAGACAACAGAATCTTGGTCTAGATATAGGTCTTGCATGAGTACAACTAAGTGTCCTGGGATTACAATTCCTCTCAACGTTGGTTATCATCTGTTATGATCAAAACAGTCAAATTTCTTTGTATAGTCGATAAAGTACAAATGGGCATTTTTCTGGTATTTTCTGCTTTTAGCCAATATCCATTTGACATCAACAATGGCATCCCTTGTGCCAAAGGCTGTTCTAAACCCACTTGAACTTCTGGCAGTTTCCTGTCAGTATATTGTTCTAGCCCTTTTGAATGTTCAAAATCTCTTGTTTAGCATTTTGCAATTTTACTTATTGTAAGCAGGAGTGGCATCCACTTCCTAAAAACCATGACTCCAGAAAATCTATGAACTTTGATCAATGTCAATTTGTTCATAGGGTCGTTATGAGATGTGTTCGATTAGAAGGCAATTAACAACAAAAATAAATTTGCTTGCATGTGATGTTCATGATATTGGTCTATTATTTCCACATTCTGTTGGGCCACCTTTTTTTAGGAATAAGAGCAAATTAAAGAGAGTGAGCTTCAATCATTGGTCTTATTCTTGAAATAAATTCAGATTGGATAGACTCAAAGTAGTATTTTGGTTCTTATGAACTAGCTTTCATTTTCTTCAGCTTCAATTTACATTAACACTTGAGTAATTGATGGTATGTTCCATAATCAGAACCTGGCCTAATTTTGACGCTGATATTGAACCTCACCAATTATTCTTTCTGCAGAGATAGTCATTATGATTTCTGTGCAGTCCATCAAGGATAGAGTCACATTTTGTGTGTTGTTGTGCTTGTGTTTTTTTAAAGTAAATGCTCTGAAAAAAATCATTGAACATACAAAATTCAATCATTATATCACCAGCCGTTCTTGTAATCAAATATGTACTTAGTATTAGTCCTTCTTCATTATTTCCAAGTTTAAACTCCAATCACTAATAATTATTAATATATCTTGACTGCATGTATGATCACTTTCAGAATGCAAAAAATGTTAGAAATCCTAAATTTTCTCCTCTTTTTCTTTAGTTGATGTTGCATATATTTGAATAATAGTCATATTATTTGTTTACTTTTGTGTATATGAATAGTATGCTGTCTCTCACAAAATTGTGCCTTAGATATTATTTGCCATTGAATCACCTGCAACTCATACTGATGCTACGTACAACAGCCCTATACCCTTCTCTATCCTTTTCAAGTCTCACTGTTTCTGACACACCTAGGCCCATTACTACAGTCACTAAATTAATTCATTTTATTGATGGTTTTCCTCTCTTGTGCTGTTCCTCTAGTCTTCCAAGCATGAGGTCACTTTCCAAGGACTTATTGTGCCTTGCAATATGTCCAAAGTATGTCAAACCAAGGTTCAGACTCCTTGCCATGAAAGAACAGCCTGGTTTCATCCTCTCTAAGATGAACCAATTTGTTCTCCTAAATGTCTATGGTATATTTAATATTCTTCTCCAGCACCACAGCTCAAAGGCATCAAATCTCCTATCATCCCTATTCATTGTCCAGATTTCTGAAGCGTAGCAAGTAATTGCAAAGACACTGTCTTGAATAAGGCACATTTTAGTCTACAGACTGGCATGATTTCTCTTTAGTACTTTGGAGAATTTTCTGAGAACAGATATTCCTACTGTAATTTGACTTTTAATTTCCTGGCTGGTGGTATCAAGAGTGTTAATTGTGGAGCCTAGTAAACTGAAGCTCTTAACAATCTCAGTCTTTTCATCATCTATCATGATGCTGCAAGTTGGCCTAGTGGTGAGAATCTTTGTTTCCTTGATTTGAGCTTCAATCTATATTGAAAGGTGCAGTCCTTGATCTTCTGCAGCAAGCACTTCAGGTCCTGCTCAGTTTCAACAAGCAGGATTGTGTTTTTTGCTTAATATAGATTGTTGATTAGACTTCCTCCAATCCTGATGGCTCATTTCTCCTCATATTGCCCAGTTTCGCATATAATCTGTTCCGCATATAGATTGAAAAGGTATGGAGATAAGACCCATCCCTGGTGTACAGCCTTCCAGATTTTGAACCTACAGTATTTCCTTGGTCTGTCCTGAGAACTGACTTCTGGTCCAAATATAGGTTTCACATAAGCACCATCAAGTGTTCTGGGAATCTCATTCTTCTCAGAGTCAGCAACAGTTTGTTGTGATCCACACAGTCAAATGCCTTTCATACTCAATGAAACACAGGTAGATACTCCTCTGGTACTCTCTACACTCAGCCAAGTTCCATCTAACTTTAGCTATAATAATCCCTAAGAACATGGCTTCAGTACATCTCACTCAATATTTTTCTCTTTTGCATTGACCCTCTAACTATCCAAACATAATGTCGTCCAAGAACGGATACCTCATAGGAAAATACCTAAATTTAATGAAACAGAGCTTCAAATTCTTGCCTTTAAGGAGATAACTGGTTTTGTCCTATTTTGGACAGACCTGTTTGTCCCCTTACCAGTCCATGGTCAATACCGTCCCAAGCACCACAACTGAAAGTTTTTTCCACTGTCAATTTTTCTACTGTCATTATTAGTCATTTTCCAGCTCTCAGATGTGTAATAATCAATGTTGTTCTTGTTGTTGTTGTTAGGTGCCATGGAGTTGTAGACAACTCATAGCGACCCTATGAACAAAAGGCCTGAGCATTGTTCATACGTAGAGTTTCTGGAGGCAAGCAATTTCAGAAGTGGATGCTGCTCCTGCTTCCAGGTTTGATTTAGTCGGGAAGCACCAGCAAACTCTGTCCACCATGGGTGACCATTACTACGTTTGGTACATCAGTGTCCCAGTGTTCAACATCAGAGCAACCACGAGTTACCTCTGTACAGCAATGCACAGACCAGTGCTATACCACTTAGAAGAATGTTGACAGGAAAACAATTTGAACCCTGCCTGAGGGCCACAGATTAAAATTGCCCACCTTCGGCTTGGTAGCATAACTTTCTGTCCTCTAGGTCAACGTAGCTCTATGTTGTCATTGTTATTGTTGTTAGGTGCTGATGAGTTGTAGACGATGCACAGCAACCCTATGAACAAAAGGCCTGAGCACATAACAATCAATAGAGAATACATATATGCTGTTGTTATGTGCCATTGAGTCACCTGTGGCCTATAGCAGCTCTGAACCCATTCCTGTCCTGAGCCAGTCTCACTAATTCCAACACACCAACCCCCCTTGCCCCAGATACTGTATCAATCCATCTCATCCAGGGTCTTCATCTCCTGCACTGTCTGTCCACCCTTCCAAACACGATGTCCTTCTCCAGGGACGAGTCTCTCCTGGCCACGTGCCCAAAGTAGGTGAGACAGAGCTTCAAAATCCTAGCATCCAAGGACAGACTTGGTTTCACAGGTTATATATTTGTTTATGTAAGTTTCTAGCATATGATTCATCCACTACAATTACAATAAATTATCCTTTAAGTCCTGTTTCATGTATGTTTGAGTTAGTGTGTTAGATAAATCTTTTAAGATAATTAAGATATTTTATTATGTATGTTCTTTTTTATTCTCACAGAAAATTAATTTTCCTAGATTGAAAACTCTTCCTGAATGAACACTAATGAGCGAAGACCAGATGAGTTGTGGGAGGATGTCAAAGATAGCATTCAGGAAGAGTGTAAACGGTCATTACAAAGACAGAAGAGGAAGAAAAGACCAAAATGGATGTCAGAAGA
>NW_006399923.1:4638792-4648939 GCF_000299155.1 Elephantulus edwardii | reverse complement strand
TAATCGGGATGGGTGTGTCAGAGGCGGTGCGGTTGGCGCAGGATAGAGCAGGGTTTAGAGCTGTTGTGCATAGGGTCGTTATGAGTCGGAAACGACTCGATGGCACATAACAACAACATAACAGATTGATAACATTAGTATTTCCAAGAAATATTTTTTAATTTTCCATGAAAATAAGATTTTAAAATCCAGAACACGCAATTGTTAAGGACTTTCTTAACAGTGTGCCAAGGGAAGAAGTGTTTTATGTGATCTGTACTCTGCTGGGAAAATCTTTGGAAATCAAATTGTTCTCTCCAGAGAGCTTTATCACTTTAGCAAGATAATAAATCCACCATGCTTCTACAAATTCACTTTGTCTTTTGTTTGTTGTGTTTTTTCCCCTTAGATTATCTTGGTATCCCAAGAGACCAGTATTGTTAGAAGAAAGACTTCAAATGCTGAGATATATTTTACAACATCCCATGAAGAAATATCTTAAGAAAAACACAAATTTAAAAGTGATTGTTCATATTGTTATGTCACATAATGTCATAACCAACTCATAGGTCACTCTCTAGAAAGTTTGCACAAGCTACAAATGGCACTGGCCATCTTTCTCCTAAAAGTAAGTGCTTTTGCATTAGCATTGTAGCTTCATAAAACTATGTCGACAGAGCTTCCTTAAAAAAAGAAAAAAAATACATAGATGCATGTATAATCATCACAGTGTTAATAAGTCTTACATAAATAAATATAACAAATATTAGCAAAGCAGAAAAAAATTAATGCACTGTATGTCTAATTCAGGCCATCGTCTTTCCCATTACTTTTTTTTGGTGTAATTTGGGAAGAAATTATTAATAAAATTATTCTTCAGTGACAACTGAAATATAATAGAACACTTTAAAAACTTTGAAATTATTTACATCAACACAATATGATGACCATTTTAACAACAGACATTATTCTTATTGAGTCAGGTAATGAGTAATGCATTCTCTGTACAGTATTTTCTATTAACCTAATAAACATATCTACAGTTGGTATTGTTATACTAACTATACAGACAAGAATTAGAAAGTAGTTCCATAGTTAATACTTGATTAACCAAGACTCAAACCAAGGTCACTGCTGTTGAGTCAATACCTATTAATTACTGACCCTCCGTTAGATTTCTGATAATGTAGATCATACCAGAGGAGATCACCCATCTTTCTCCTGCAAACTTCTAGTATATTTGAACTACCTTTTGGTGGCTAGCAGTGGTCTTTCCCATTACTTTTTATGCATCTGAAACGTGTAAAATGAATAAAAATGACAGAAGAATAATTGACACCTTTAAGGTATGGTGTTAGAAAAGAGTACTGAACATCCTATGTACTTCCAAAATAATGATCAAATATGTATTGAAGAAAGTAAAGTCACAGTCATCTTGGAGGCAAGAATGATGAGGCTTTGTCTTATATACTTCCAGGCATGTTGCTAGAAGGGACTATTCCTTGGAGAGGCACAAGATACTCAGAAAGGTAGAGGGTCGACAAAGGAAAGGAAGACTTTCAACAAAGTGGATTGACACAGAGGCTACTGCAATGGATTCTAGTGTGTCAGGAAGTGTGGGGATGGCACAGGATAAGACATGGTTCAGATCTGTTGTTCATAGGGTCTCTATGGGTCATAGTCAATTCAGTGGCACCTAACAACAGCAATTATGCAATGTTATTGTGATGACATAATAATGAAGGTGTTTGCAATACATAATGCAATTTATAATCAAATGGTCATGGGATAAATATATATTTTGTTTAAATTTATCTTTTTATTTTATCATTTTTGTATTATTTTTTAATGTAGAGATTGATTCTTTGTTTCAAAAGTATTTTGAATAGATTTTTAAAATAATTTACTGTGAAAAAAGTATTATATACAAAACTTGAAGTTTCCTTGTTCTACCCCAAATCTTTTTCCATTATTATCTTCAACTTCCATGTGACAAAGATCCAATATTGACACTCTATTATTTAACCAATAAAACACTTGTTGTTTTGTGTATAGTCAAGTCAGAACTGACTGTAGCTGACCCTCTAGGGGCTAATTGAAGGGGAGGAGACTGCCTGTCGTTCTACAGTAAAGCAACTAGTGGATTTGAACCACATGCCTTTGGGATTGTAGCACAGTTCCTTACCACTAGGCAACCAGAGCTTCCTGATGAAACTAGCTTATGTAAAAAGTTGTATAAGAGAGTTATTGGGTGAATTAACTAGAAAATAACCTTGTTCACTTTCATTTCTTAAAATTTCGCTCCAACAGAGAGAAAATTAACAAGAACTCGTCAGTATCATAAGCAAGTGAATCTTTGAATTGATTTTTGTTAAGTGTTGTCAATACAATTATGACTCATAGTGAACAGTGAGGTGTGGGACATACATTATCCTACACCATCCACATTATCTCTGATATGATAAAATTATTACAGCCACTGTCCCTTCACCTTACCAATTATGATGTCTTTTCCCAAGAATTCATACTTCCGGACAACATTCCCAAAATATATGAGACACAATTTTACCATAGTTGTTCCTAAAAAGGACCCTGGTTGTAAATTCTTCTGACACTTTTTGAAATATTCCATATTCTTCTCTAATCCCACAACTCAGAGACTCAGAAAAAGAAAGTAATTCTTTTCCTGTCATCATTATTCATTGTCTAAGTTACAGACACATAGTAAGAAATGGAAAATATGGCTTGGTTCAGGTGCATCTTGGTCTTTAAAGGAGCTTTCTTATTCTTTAGCATTTTGGGGAAGTCCTTAACAACAGATTTTCCCAGTATATCTGGTATTTTGGATTCTTGACTGCCATTAACATGGATGCTGATTGTGGATACAAGTAAAATGAAATCATTATCAATTCAGTTTTCTTCTCATCTTTGATGATGTTGCTTATTGGCTATTAGACCAATGGTGAGGACTTTTAGGTTGGTTTTTTTTTATGTTTATATATAATCGATACTCACTGTAGTCTTTGATTCTACACCAATGGCTTCATATCCTCTCCAGTTTCAGCAGGCAAGGTTGAGTTATCTTCATAAAAACAACAGGAATTTGTCTTCAATCAAGTAAGAGACTTATAAGAAATGGGAGCTATATTCAGAATGGTAACTTAGAGAATTATAAGAAATGGAAGCTATATTCAGAAGAGGCTATGATAGGAGAGATATCATTGCTAAAAACACAAGGCTATTGGCTGAAAGCAAGAATACCATAAGCATGTTTATTTGCATGTTGTGGACCTTGCAAATGCCTTTTACTCTTTGAATCATAACAAATTTTGGCTAATTTTGAGAAGAATGGGAATCTCAGAGTGGCAAGAATCTGTACAGCAATCCCTGAGTCATGTGGTTTAAGGCCGCCAGCTACTCCTTGGGAGAAGGATGGCCAATCTCCTCCCACGCAATTAACAGCCTCTGTAAACCAGCAGGAAGGTCATCTATGGCTTGGTTCTGACTCTAGGGTACTCAACAACAACAGCATATGAAATTTAACACAGACCAAGAATCAATTCCCTGCACAGGGCAAAGGAACATTCCCTGTTTTAAAATCCGGAAAATAATGGGTGGCAGGGTTGTATCCTTTCTTCATATATATTAAATCTACATGCTGAGCAAGTAATTTGAGAAGCTGAAGTATAAGAAGAAAAATGTAACTACAGAATCGGAAGAAGAAAGTTAAAGCTTGTCCACAAGAAACAAAATATAATCTTGAATCTATACCACCTGAATTTAAAAATCATCCCAAGAATAAGTTAAAGACATTGAACACCAATGATCAAAAATGAGGTGAGTTGAGGGATATAACCCATCAAGAGAGCAAAGATGCATTGCAAAAACAGACAAGAAAAAAACCTTATGTGTACAGTAAGATACTCTGAAAATGGCACTAGAGTATATGAAAGACTATGGCTTGAATCAGATGCACATCAGTCCTCAAGCTGATATCACTACTTCTCAATAATTTAGAAAGGTCTCTAACTGCAGATTTTCCCACTGTAATGTGTCTCCTTATTTTTTGACTGCTCATACCAAGGTTGTTAATTGTGGATCCGAGCAAGATGAAGCTGTTGACGGTTTCAGTCTCCTTTCCATCCACCACGACAGTGCCTATTGGTCCAGTGGTAAGAATCTTTGTTTTCTTGATATTGAGACACAATCCATACCAAAGGCTACAAGGCTACATTCCTTCTGCAATACATACTTCAAATCCTCACTTTCGGCAGGTAAGGTTATGTCATACCACAAGGTATTGATGACTCTCCCACCAATCCTAGTTCCACATTCCTCTTCATAGAGTCCAGCTTCTCGGATAACTTGCTCAGCATATAGATTGAACAGGTATGTAGATAGAATACATCCCTGATGCACTCCCTTTCCAAATCCAAACCATGTAGTGCTCCCCTGCTCTGTTCGCACAACAGCCTCCTGATCCAGGTATAGGTTCCACACGAGCACAATCAAGTGCTCTGGGATTCTCATTCTTCTCAATGTCAGCCACAACTTGTAATGATCCACACTGTCAAATGTCTTTGTGAAGTCAGTAAAGCACAAATAGAATTCTTCTGGAATTTCTTTTTATTTTATCTAAAGGAAAATATATCAAGTAATAGGATCCTTACTTTCAAAGGAAATGATGTTGCTAACCCAAACTTTATGTATTATTTACAGTATTTACTTTATGTATAAATTTCCAGTTGTTCAAATTCACCAGAAACTCTAAGGGAGAAAAATGTGGAATCTCTGCCTATTAATGAATCACAGCCTCAAAAATCTGAGGCAAGGTTGCAAAATGTTATAATTTACTATGTGGTAGTAAGTTTGGAGTTTACATTTTTCAATTTAATTTTAAATTAATTTAATTATTTTTTTTAAATTTAAATGTAATTTTCAGCAGTAATTAATATAGCCAGGAAATAAAGTTCAGAAGTCTACAATCCTGTTTATCTGACTCACTTAATGAAGTTCCTGAATAGATACATGTCTAACAGTGTAGTGTCATGTTGTTCTTGTTACATGAGGTCAAGTTTCTTGGAACTCATAGTCACTCTATGTATAATAGCTCTGAACCTTGCTCTATCCTGTACCAACCTTATTGTCTCTGAAACACTTAGCCTCACTATCTCAGTCACTGAATCAATCCATCTCATTGAGAGTCTTTCTCTTTTGCACTGTCCCCCCACCATCCCAAGCATGATGTCCCTCTCAAAGGACAGGTCACATCTTGCAACATGCCTAAAATAAGTCAGACAAAGCTTCAGATTCCTTGCCTCTGAGGATAACCATGGTTTCACCCTCTCTAGGACGAATCTGTTTGTTCTCCTAGTAGTCCATGGTGTATTCAATACTCTTCCCCAGCACCACAGCTCAAAGGTGTCAACTCTCCTTCTGTCATCTCAAGTCATCTTCCAGCTTTCTGACAGAAAATAATTGCGAAGATGATGGTATAGATCAGGTGCATTACAGTCTCCAGACTGATGTCATTGCTCTTCAGTTCTCTGATAAGGTCACTAGCAGCAGACTTAGCCAATGCAATTTACCTTTTGATTTCCTTGCTGCTGGTACCAAGAGTATTGATTGTAGAGCCAAAAAAATAAATCTGTTAACAATCTCGATCTCTTCACCATGTATCATGATGCTGCCAATCAGCCCAGTGGTGACAATCTTTGTTTTCTTGTTATTGAGCTTCAATCCATATTGAAGGCTGCAATTCTTGACTTTCTGTAGCTATTGCTCCAGGTCCTCCTCAGTTTCAACAAGCAGGGTTGTGTCATCTGC
Source organism: Elephantulus edwardii (assembly GCF_000299155.1). Taxonomy (NCBI): domain Eukaryota; kingdom Metazoa; phylum Chordata; class Mammalia; order Macroscelidea; family Macroscelididae; genus Elephantulus; species Elephantulus edwardii. The sequence continues at coordinate 4,643,134 of NW_006399923.1, read as the reverse complement.
ATAAGGCCAATTGTTGATGAGCCTTCCTCCAATCCTGATGCTGCATTCTTCCTCATAGACCCCAGCCTCCTGGATGATCTGTTCTGCATATAGATTGAAAAGGTACAGCGTATACCATTCCAGATTTTGAACCACGTAGTGTTTCCTTGCTCTGTTATGACAGCTGCCTCCTGCTCCAAGTATAGGTTTTACATAAGCACAACCAGGTGTTCTTGGATTCCCATTCTTCTCAGAATTAGCCACAGTTTGTTGTGATTGACAAAGTTAAAAGTTTTTGCATAGTCAATGAAACACAAATAGACATTCCTTTGTTACTCTGCTTTCAGCTAAGAACCATCTAACATAAATTATAATATCCCTGGTACCATGCCCTCTTCTAAACCCAGCCCGCACATCGGGCAGTGTACTGTTAGTGTGCTGTTCAAGTCATTTTTTTGGATAATTTTCAGCAGAATCTTGCTTCCATGTGATATTAATGATATTATTTAATAGTTTCCTGACTCTGTTCAGTCACCTTTTTTTTCTGGAATGGGAACAAATATGGATCTCTTCCAGTCAGTTGGCAAGGTGGTTGTCCTCCAGATTTCTTGGCACAACTTTGTGAGCACATCCAGGGCAGTGGCTGTTTGTTAAAATGTGTCAGTTAGTATGCTGTCAAGTTTTCTGCGACATAATACAACCCTATGTACAATGGCTCTGTAGCCTTCCCTGTCCTGAGCCAGTTTCACTGACTCCGACACACTTACCATTTTCTGTCCTAATTACTCTGTCAATCCATTTCATCTGGGGTCTTCCTCTCCTGTGCTGTCCCTCCACTCTTTTAAGCATGTTGTTCTTCTCCAAAGACTGGACCCTTCTGGCCATGTGCCCAAAGAATGTGAGACAGAGCTTCAAAATCCTAGATCCCAAAGTGAAATTAGCTTTCACCCTCTCCAAGACAAACCTATTTGTTTTCTTGGTGATACATGATATGTTCAAGACTCTTCAGCAGCACAACTGAGAGACATCTATTCTTAGTCATGTGCAGCTTCCTGGTGCATAGTAAGTGTGAAGACCATAGCCTGGATCAAGCACACCTTAGACTTTAGTCTGACATCATTGCTCCTCAGTACTCTGGTGAAGTCCCTGAGAGCAGACGTTCTCAGTGAACTTTGTCTTTTGATTTTTCTGGTTGCTGGTAATGAAAAATGTTAATTGTAGAGCTAAGCAAGCTGATATTGTTAATTACCACAATAATATTCTCCATCTATAAGGGTGCTGCCAATTGGTCCAGCAGTAAGAATCTTTGCTTTCTTGATGTTGAACTTTAATCTGTATTGAAGATTACCATTCTTGGCCTTCTGCAGCAAATGCTTCAAATACTTCTCAGTTTATGCGTGCAAGAATGTGTCATCTGCATAACCTAAGTTGTTATCAGTCTTCCTCCGATTCTGATGCCACATTCCTCCTCATAAAGTCAAGCCTCCTGAATGATCTTTTCTGCATATAGACACAAACTTGATGTACTCCTTTGCTGATTTTGAACCATGCAGTGTTTCCTTGCTCTGTTCTAACTACTGCTTCCTGGGCCGAGTACAGGCTTTAAATAAGTCTAATCAAGTGTTCTGAGATTTCCATTCTCCTAAAGGTTAGTCACAATTTGTTGTAATCTACTCAATTAAATGTCTATGTATAATCATTGAAACAGATATATAGTCCTCTGGTACTCTTTCCTTTCAGCTAAGATCCATCAGCCATTTGTGGAAATGTCCCTAGTGCCACTGTCTCTGCTAAATCCAAATTGTATTTCTCTGTCAATGTACAGGTCTAGGCAGCAAGATTTTGCTTGTGTGTGATATTAGTGATTTTGTTCGATAATTTCAACACTTTGTCATATACTTTTTTTTTAATGGAAATAAGTACAGATTTCTTCCAGTCAACTGGCCAGGTTGTTTTCCTCCAGATTTCTTGGCACAACCTGGTGAACACATCCAGGGAAGCAACTGTTTGTTGAAATGTGTCAATTTGTATCCCATCAATTCCTGGGGCTTTATTGTGCCCCAAACCCTTCAGAGCAGCCTGTACGTCCTCATCACCATTTCCTCTTGATCATAAGTTGTTTCTTAGAATTCTTCTGTGCCAGCCAATTGTTTTTGGTACAGTAACTCTGTGTACTCTTTTCAACTTCTTTTAATGCTTCCTGGAGCATTCAATATTCTGTTCATAACACTTTTCAGAACTGCAACTCATGGCTTGAATTTGTTCTTTAGTTCATTCAGCTTAAGGAATGCCAAGCAAGTTCAGCCCTTTTGATGTTCCAACTTCAGCTTTTTGCACATTTCATTGTAAGACTTTGCCTTCTGTTCCAGAGCTTCTCTTTGTAACTTCTATTTAGCTCCATTTTTTGTTCACCCCTCCCCCCCCCTTGATTTGGCTTGTCAGTGCTCTGGTGCAATATTCAGAGTCTCTTCTCACATCCATTTTGGTCTTTTCTTCTTCCTTAATTTATGACCTTTTGCATTCTTCTTGGATGATATTCTTGATATCTTCCCACAGCTCATCTGGTCTTCGTTAATTAGTGCTCAAGGCCTCAAACCTGTACCTGAGATGGGTTTTAGACTCAGAAAGGATAGACTCAAGTTGAAATTTTGATTCATGTGGATATTATTTGATCTTTTTGGGCTTTAATTTGAACTTCCATATTAGTAGTTGATGGTCTGTTCCGCAGTTAGCACCTGGTCTAAGTTTTACTGCTGATAATTGAACTTCTCCAGCAATTTTTTCCTTCCACAAAAGCCATCAATCTGATTCCTGTGCAAACTTTCAGGTGAAATTCACTTGTATAACCTGCATTTATGTTTCTTATAGAATGTATTTGCTAAGAATAAATTATTAATTATACAGAATTCCATCATTCTCTCCATTACCTCATTTCTGTCACCAAGTCCATGTTTTCTGACTATTGATCCTTCTTCCTGGTTTTCAACATTTACATTCCAGGCATCTATTATTATTAATGCACCTTTGTTCTATTTTCAATCTATTTCTGACTTCAAAAGTTGATAGGAATAATCTATACCTTCCTCTTTAACGCTAGCCATATTTATTTAAAAATATAACTATTGCTCCTAAAATTGATTTGCAAAGTTTAAACCAATATTTTAAAGCCTTAAACTAAATATTACTAATATTTTTACAATTTTCTTGTTGTTAGGTATTGAGTAAGACCAATAGCAATCCCATGAACAAGTTATCTGAACCCTGTCCTATTCCGTGCCATCCTCACACTTCTGGACACATTATAGCACATTTTGTTAGTCACCATGTGAATACAGCTGGTCAAGGGTCTGCCTCTACTTTGTTGGCCAACTATCTTTCCAACCATCATGTCTTTCCTCAAGGAATATCTCCTCCTACCAATGTGTCTAATGTACGTGAAGCAAAGCCCTATCTGGCTTCACCCTTTCCAAGATGCATTTGTTCTTTTGGTAGTTCATAGGGTGTTCAGTACTCTCCTCCAACACCACAGCTTAAAGGCATCAATTCTTCTTTGATCCTTAATCATTGTTCTTCTCTCAGATGCATAGCAAGAGATCAGAAAGACCATGTCCTGAATCAGATGCACCTGAGTATTCAAACAGCCCTCATATTTCTCAGTGATTTGGAGAAGTACCTAACAACAAACTTCCCAGTGCAATATTTCTCCTGATTTCCTGACTGATGATACCAAGAGTGTTAATTGTTGATCCATTTAAGTGGCCTAGTGGTAAGAAACAGCACTACAATCCCAAGGATAGGCAGTTCAAATTCACCAGTTCTTCTGGAAGAGAAGGGTGGACAATCTCTCATGTGACTGATTACTTCCTCAGAAGGTCAGCTCTCGGTCAGTTTTGAATAGAAGGTACACAACAACAATAGTAAGAAGTTCGGCAGTTTGAATCTTTTCTCCATCTGTCATGATGTTGTCTACCATGTTGTTGCTTTCTTAACATTGAGATATCAATGTATTTACTAAATTTTTGTAAATTTTATGTATAAAATTAACATTTGTAAAATGTATAGCTTATTTTTTGCTTATACATAAAATGAATAATCCTTTACAATTAGTCATATTAATGACTTGGGTGAAAAATTTCCTTTAGAGATTACTTTATCTGATTTTATATTAAAAGTGAAACAAATGACACAAATATACTTTGATACTATAAATGGTTTTATAAAATTAGTTTCAGACAGAATTTAAATACAAAAAGAAATTTAATATGATAGCATTTGATTTGTATAAACTACCCATCATATTGTTGTCACACTGTGGAGAAATATTTTATGACAATTGTACAAGATTTTATCTTTTTTTATATAT
>NW_006399923.1:4630185-4638692 GCF_000299155.1 Elephantulus edwardii | reverse complement strand
TTGAAAAGCAAAAGAAAAACTCCTTCATTGGTACACAATCCCCCTCCCCCCTCACGCACATCCCGACTCCCACCCCAAGTATACTCCACTCTGCAACCCTCATTCCGGGCTCTTATGATAATCATAATGCCCTAAAATATATTAATTTTAAACTATTCTCTCCCTCACTGGCTTCAATGCAGTAAACATAATTTATCCAGTTTTTAAGAGATTTTGTTTTTAAAAAAATATCTATTTTAGATATATATACCCTATTACAACCCTAATGTGAATGATACATATTAGAGGTCATATTATTTTTTGAGAACTGAAGCTGAATGCAAACATTCAAATTACATTTTATATGACTTATGAACTTGCTATTCTGCTCTCTTTAAAACACAGCAATATCATGTCAAGAAATGATTATAAGTAAAAATTAATGCTTTAAGTTTGGAGTATTTTCTGCATAATGATTAGAAAAATACAATGGTTTATAACAACTTAAATAATATAATTTCATATTTAAGCTAAATTTCAGTTTATTGTCTCAGATTTCTAGAAATAAATGTCTGGACTGAATTGATTGGCTCTTTGCTTATGGTATCACAGGCAGAAACCCAAGTTTTGCCCAAGTAGGACTCTCCTCAAGAGAAGCTGGAAAAGAATATGCTTCCAAATACATTGCTTAGGTAGACATAGTCTATTTCAGTTTTATCACTAAAATCATTCCTTGATTTCAGTCTATCAGCTGAAGATCCTTTTAGCTTCCAATCCACAACCATTCTTTCACAAGATACCTCCATTTTGAAGTCAGAAATAATGTTTAACTAACTGTGTCAGGGAGTGTGAGGATGGTTCAAGATAGAACAAGTTTCAGATCTTTTGTTCATAGGGTCACTATGAACAAAACAACACCAACAGCACCTAGCAACAAAAACAACAATTAACACATTGTCTTCAAGTCAGAATCTACTCATAACTGCTTCAGCTAGTTTTCAGAGGCTCTAATTACATAAATGCAGATTGTTTCTCGTTCTCACTAGATTAACTTGTTATTGTTGTTATGAGCCGTAGAGTCCCCTGTGACTCATAACAACCTTATGTATGACAGCTCTGAACCCTACTCTATTCTTGAGCCAGTCTCACTGTGTCTAATATCCTACCCATTACTCCAGTTACTGGGTTTATCTATCTCTTCCAGTACCTTTATCTCCTATGCTGTCCCTCCACCATTTGAAGCATAATATCCTTCTCTAAGGACTGATCCCTCTTGGCCATGTACCCAAAGTGTGAGATGGAGCTTCATTGTGACTAGGGATGATAAAAGAAGAATAGAGGACTTTGAGTTGTGTACTAAACATTTCATGGATTGCCAGGAGAACAAATGTGTCTGTCCTGGAGAGGGTGAAACCAGTCTGCTCTTTGGAGGTAAGGATTTTGAAGCTCTATATTACATACTTTGTGAGCCAAGCAAGATGTAATTGTTAAAAATCTCAGCTCCTCTCCCTCTGTCACGGTCTTGTCAGTTGGCCCAGTGGTGAGAATCTTTGTTTTCTTGATTTTGTGCTTCAATCTATATTGAAGACTATACTCCCTGACCTTCTGCAAGCAAGCACTTCAGGTCCTCCCTCAGGTTCAACAAACAAGGTTGTATCATCTGCATAATAATGTAGGTTGTTGAGTCTTCCTCCAATTCTGTTGTCATATTCATCCTCATAAAATCTTGCTTCCCAAATGATCTGTTCTGTATATGAATTGAAAAGGTATGTAGACACGACACATCCCTGACACAATCCTTTCCTAATCTTGAAACATACAATGTTTCCTTGCTCTGTTCTCAGGTCTGTTTCCTAATTTGAATACAAGATATACATGAATATAATCAAGTGTTTTGGATTTCCCATTCTCCTTAAGGTCACCCACAATTTGTTGCGATCCACAGAGTTAAATGCCTTCACATAGTCTATGAAACACAGACATTTCTTTAGTAATCTCTATTTTCTGCCATGGTTCTTGTGTCACTGACAGTAATTCTCTAGTGTCACTACCTGTTCTGTACACAGCTTGTTCTTATGGAGGTTCTCTGTCGATGCACCATTCCAGTCATTTCTAGATATTTTTCAGCAGGTTTTTTTATTTATCTGTGATATTAGTGATATTGTCCTATAATTTCCACACTTTTTTCAAAAGGTTATCTTTTTTTGGAAAGGAAAAAATATTAATCTCTTCCAGTCAGTTGTCCTGGTAGTTGTGCATTCTTTCAGAGAGTCTCTTCCATTATCCAGTCCAGTGCAGTTTTTGTTCATTATCTTTCCACTCTTTTTCTTTCTCTATCTCCCCACTCCATATCAACCTAATTTCATAAGTGATTTTATGCAGGATTTGACGTTCTGTAACTGAGAAATTTCACTCAGTATAATGTCTTTCAGACTTAACTATGTTGTGTAGGATAACTCTTCTTCCAATACTGAATACGATTCCATTGTTTATATGTACCACAGGTTTTCTATCTTTTTTGTTTGTTGTGAAGAACTAGATCTGCTTTCATTTCTTAGCTGTTTTGAATAAAGCTGAAATATACCTGGATGTGTATACCTCTCTTTGCACCATGGCTCTGATTTCTTTAGGGTATATTCGTCTAAGTTGGACAGAGGGGTCAAATGGTATTTATAACTTTTTAAGAAAGTACTTTTTTAATAAAGTCTGCATTCCCTAGATGTTTCATTTTGCCTTCTTACCAGCAGTGAGAGAGAGTTTCAATCTCTACACATGCTCAGCAGCATTTGTTGTTTGTGGTATTGTTGAAGTTTACTATTGCTTAGAGAATAGATCTTATAGTTGTTTTGACCTGCATGTCTTTGAAAGCTAAGTATTTTGAACATTTCTCCATGGGATTTCAGCCACCTGAATTTATTTTTCCTTGAAGTATATATTCATATCTTGTGCCCATTTTGTGATTGGATTATTTGCATTTTTCTTATGGAGGTACTGATTATTCTCTATTTTATTCTACATTGTAGATATGCATTTCTTGTCAGATATGCCATTACCAAATACTTTTTCCAAGTCTGAAGATTTCCTTTTTGCCCTGTTGGAGTAATGTTTTGAGATATATATATATGAATTTGATTTTTAGAAGGTCCTATTTATCTATTTCATTTTGTTCAAGTGTAGGCTTTTTGTTATGCTTAGAAGTCTGTTCATGCTGTAAATGAAGGCTTCTAGAATTGTTCCTAGTTTTCTCTGATGGACTTTATAGTCTTTTGTTTACTCCTAGGTCTCTAATCTACTATACTTGGTTTTTATGTAGGAAGTGACTAGTGGATGTTGGTTCATCTTTCTGAAAATAGTTTTCCAATTTTGCCAACACCATTTGTTAAAAATATTGTAATTTCCCCACTTAACTAATTTGGTCTCCTTGTCAAAGACCAATTAACTGTACAGAGTTTATTTCTGAAATTTTTTTTAATTCCATTCAATTAATCTCTGTGTCTGTCTTTATACCAGTACCATGCTGTTTTTATTACTATTTGAGAGCAGGTAGTGTGACACCTGCTACCTTGTTCTTCAGGGTTTCTTCTTTCCAGATGAAATTTAAAATTAGTTTTCCACCTTGTTGAAGAATCTAATTTTATCTGTATTATAATTTCACTCAACTTATATCTTGATTTTGATAGAATTGTCATTTTCATGTTATCGAGTCTTCCTATCTATGAATATTGTATATTCTTCCATTTCCCTTGATTTCTTTTTGCCTATAATAGTAGTATTTTTGCATTTTCTTTGTATCTTTCTTTTTTCTCTAGTCAGATTTCTTATTAATTTATGAAACACTCTCATTGATTTTTAAACTACATGTGTTCTTTCTTTGCTCTTTTTATATTTTGGAGGAATATTCTTCTCAGTTATACAGCACTCTGGTCAATTTTCTGTGCTGAGGTAATCTGGGTTTGCTGTGACACTGAATCTTGCACCATTTTGGTCTCAAATGCCATAATGGAACAACTGTGCCATAGGTGTGCAAATATCATACTCATTATCCATCGTGGGCAATGCTTGGTGGAGCTCCCAGATTAATTCAGTTTTAGAAGCAGGAGTGATAACCACTTCCTAAACCACATGCCTCTGGAAACTATGAACTTGGAGTAATGATGATAGTTACAGGAAGGCTTCAGGGCTTCTATTTACATAGCTAGCTAGCTAGATAGATAGATAGATAGAACCTTTGTATTTAATGGTTGTTTGAGCCTGAAGGTCTAGCATTATTTTATTTTAGAGAAACAGTCTTCTAAGTTGTACAACACTCCTCTGTCAATTTGGTGGACTGAAGTATTCTAGGTTTACTGTGATGCTGAAACTTGTGCCATCGGGGGGAGATCAAATTCCATAATGGTTGCCCATAGTAGACAGTATTTGGTGAAGCTCCTAGTTTAAGATTGCTTTGGAAGCAAGAGTGACATCCACTTCCTAAACCACAAGTCTCTGGAAACTATATGAACTTGGAGAAACAACGGTAGTTACATAAAGGCTTCAGGCCTTTTCCTCATAGGATCACTATGAGTCATTCTCAACTCCATGGCAAACCACAACAAAAGTGTTCTTTCTTTGCACTATTTAGACAATAGAATCTCAGTATAGCTATGTTGCTGTTGTTGTTATGTGCCATTGAGTCACGTGTGACTCATAGCGCCCCTATGTATAATAGCCCTAGACCCTGCTCTATCCTGTGCCAATAACACTGCCTCCAACACACCCATCCCAATTACCCCAGTCACTGAATCAATCCACCTCATAGATCAATCATCCCCTTCTGTGCTGTCTCTCCACCCTCCTAAGAATGATGTCCTTCTCCAAGGACATATCCAAAGTATATCAAACGAAGCCCAGAATCCATGCCTCCAAGGAACAGACCAATTTAACCTTCTCCAGGATAAATCTGGCTGTTTACTTAGCAGTCCGTGGTACACTCAATACTCTTCTCCAGCACCACAGCTCAAAGGCATCAATTCTCCTTCTATCCTCCTTGGTCACTGTCCAACTCTCTGATGCATAACAAATGATTCCAAAGACCATGGCCTGTATTGGGTTCACCCTAGTCTCCAGAGAGACACCATTGCTCTTCAAAATTTTGGAAAGGTCCCTCACAGCAGTCTTTCCCATCACAATATGTCTTTTACTTTCCTGGCTACTGGTGCCAAAAGTGTTGACTGTGGAGCCAAGCAGACTAAAGTTGTTAACGATCTCAGTCTCTTCACCATCCATCCTGACGCTACCAATTGGTCCAGTGGTGAAAATCTTTGTCTTAATGATATTGAGACTCAATGTATATTGAAGGCCGCAATCTTTGAACTTCTGCAGCAAGCACTTCAGGTCCTCCTCAGTTTCAGCAAGCAGGGTTGTGTCATCTGCATAATGCAGATTATTGATAGATCTTCCACCAATCCTGATGTCACACTTCTCATAGAGCCTAACCTCTGGGATAATCTGTTCTGCATACAGGTTGAAATGGTATGGAGATAGGACATACTCCTGGAGTACAGCCTTCCCAATTTTGAACCATGCAGTGTTTCCTTGCTCTGTTCTTACGACTGCCTCTTGGTCCAAGTATAGGTTTCTCATTAGTAGAATAAAGTGTTCTGGTATTCCCATTCCTCTCAGAGTCAGCCATAGTTTGTTATGATCCACACAATCAAATGCCTTTGCATAAGCAATGAAACACAGATAGCCATTCTTCTGGTATTTCTTGGTTTCAGCCAAGATCCATCTAACATAAGCTACAATATCCCTAGTACCAAGACCCCTTATGAACCCAGCCTGAACTCCTGGCAGTTCTCTGCTGATGTGCTGTTCCAGTCATTGTTAGATAATCTTAAGCTCAATCAACTGAAGATCAAAGTCAAACCTTGAGTTGCTATAATCAAGGATACTTTAGGAAGAATATTAAATGATCCAGGAAGTATTAAAAGAAGATGGAAATAATATACTTAGTTACTGTATTGAAAGGAATTGGCAGAGGCTGAAGAATTTTATGAAAAAATATACAAGCAAGAGCCTATGGTGATGAAGGAAGAAGTTCAAGCTGCGTTGAAGGAAATAGCAAAAAAATAGGGCCCCAGGAATAGATGGTATATTAATTGACATATTTCAGCTAACAGATGCTGCCCTGGATGTGCTCACCATGTTGTGCCAAGAGATCTGGAGAACGGCCACCTGGTCAACTGACTGAGAGAGATCTATATGTGTTCCCATTCCAAAGAAGGGTAACCCAACAGAGTGTGGTATAGCTATAGGTTTACCTAAACATAATTAAGTGTTCTGAGATTTTTATGACCTCTGTGGACTACAGAGTTAGTAAAACATAAGCAAACATATATAATATTCTCTGTCTTCAGTCAAGATTTTTCTGATATAAATAACTATATCCCTCATGCCATGGTCTCTCATAACCCAGGTTGAATTTTTGGCAGTTCCCTTTGGATCCACTAATTCAGTCATTCTTAAATAATCTTCAGCAGTAACTTTCTTGAATGTGATATTAATGATATTTTTAAATATTTTTTGCATTCCATTGCATCATTGTTTTGGGTTATTGTTGTTGTTGTTATGTGCCATCAAATCGTTTGCAACTCATAGCGACCCTATGTACAAGAGCCCTAAACGTCGTTATATGCTGTGCCAACCTCGCTGTCTCAAACACATTCGTTCGCACCACTCCACTCACAGAATCGATCCATCTCATTGAAGGTCTTCCTCTCCTGCACCGCCCCTCCACTCTGCCAAACATGATGTCCCTCTCCAAAGACCAGTCCCTCCTTGCAACATACCCAGACAAAGCTTCAGAATCCTTGACTCCAGGGAACATTCTGGCTTCACCCTCTCCAGGACAAATCTGTTTGTTCTCCTAGCAGTCCATGGTATAGTCAACACTCTTCTCCAACACCACAAATCAAAGGCATCAATTCTCTTTCTATCATCCCTATTCACTATCCAACTCTCTGATGTATAGCACATAATTGCAAAGACTATAGCCTGGATCAGTCACACCTTAGTCCCCAGCATGACATCGTTGCACTTCAGTACTCTTGAGAGGTCCCTCACAGCTGACTTTCCCAATGTAATTTGTCTCCTGATTTCCTGGCTGCTATTACCAAGAGTGTTGATTGTGGAGCCAAGTAAAGTAAAGCTGTTAACTATCTCAATCATCACCATCTATCTTCACCGTCACTATCTTCACCATCCATACTGATGCTGCCAATTGTCCCAGTGGTGAGAATCTTTGTTTTCTTGATGTTGAGTTTCAATCCATATAGGAGGCTGAAGTCCTTGACCTTCTGCAGAAAGCACTTCAGGTCCTCCTCAGTCTCAGTGAGCAGGGTTGTGTCATCTGCATAATGCAGGTTGTTGACATTGTTTTAGGTATTGAAACAAATATGGATTTCTTCCTGTCAACTGTCAAAGTAGTTACTTCATTATTTGTTTTCGAAGACTGTCAGGCATGTCTATTTTTTCATTTGTCTCCTGAAACACATCAGGTGATATTTCAATAATTCCTTGAGCTTTTTTTTTGTCAATACCTTCATTGTAGCTTGAGCTACTTCCTGAAAGTTTTCAGTATCAACCAATTATTTTTGTAAAATGAATTTGAGTGTTCTTTCCATCTACTTTGTGATTTCTTGCATGAATTTAGATTTTGCCAATAGTAGCATTCAGAGTTACAGCTTAAGACTTGAATTTGATCTTCAGGTATTTCTTCTTGAGAGATGTTTAACTTTTTCTTACCATTTAACTTTATAATGCCAATTACTTCCACATATCATGATAATTCTTTTCTTTATCTTCTTGAACTTCCCTTTGAAATCTTCTGTTCAGCTGTTTCACCTCAGCATTACTTCCCCTTGTTTTAGATTCTTTTTGTTTCACTAGAAGTTTCAACATCTCTTCTAACATTTTTTTAAACACAAAGGAAGATGAATAGTGGTAAGCAGAAACTAAGCGTGGAGGGACAGCACAGAAGAGGAAGACCCTGAATAAGATGGATTAATAAAGTTACTGGATCAATGAAGTTGATGTGTTTGAAATGGTGGTGTGTGATTGGTTCAGGACAAGGCAGGGTTCAGAGTTGCTTTACATAGTGTTTGTATGTGTTGCAGGTGACTCAATGACACATAACAACATCTTTGTAATGAATTTTGGCTTTTTTCTTGGATTATTTCGTTCAACAACTCATCAGGTCTTTGGTCATTAGTGTTCAAAGCGTCAAATTTATTCTTATCAAGCTTTTAGAATACACTCAAAATAACCTTTTGGTTGATAGTAACTTGCATTAATTTCATTCACCATCAGGTTGGGCTTGTTGTTGTTGTTGTTGTTATGTGCCGTCGAGTCACCTGTGACTCATAGCGACCCTACGTACAACAGCCCTAAATTCCGCTCTGTCCTGTGCCAATCGCACTGTCTCCGACACTCCCATCCCAATTATCCCAGTCACTGAATCAATCCACCTCATAGAGGGCCTTCCTCTCCTG
>NW_006399923.1:4628359-4629980 GCF_000299155.1 Elephantulus edwardii | reverse complement strand
CCATGGCCTGTATCAGACGTACCTTAGTCTCCAGAGAGACACCACTGCTCTTCAGCACTTTGGAGAGGTCCCTAACAGCAGACTTTCCCATGGCATTGCCATGGGAAAGGTTGGGCTTACATATGAGTAATTGATGATCTCTTCTACAGTGACTTGAGGTCTTGATGATATTAAGTTTCTCCAACATCTCTTTCCACAGTTGTACTCAATCTGATTCCTGTGTGTCCATCAAGAAAGGTCTATGTATATAATCACTAATATTGTTTCTTTAAAGACGTGCTTCCAACATTCTATTATTGATATATAACTTCATTTTTTTTTCTCAAGACCACATTTTCCAACTACCTATCTGTTCTCCTTTTTCCAACTTTGGCATTCCATTCATAAATTATTAATACATCTTGATTTTATGCTCTATCAGTTGCAGGATGGAAAAATTTTTAGAAATGCACTAGTTGTTTATTTTGAGTTATGTGTTTGGTATATACATATTAATTGTATTTACAGGATTTCTTTGTGTGCATGTAGATAGACTACCACTTAAAACATTGCACTTCAAGAAACATCTTTAAATGTTGTTTTTTTTTATCTTGGATACCACACCCTTCCTCTTCATTTTGTCATTTTTAACACAGGAGAACATGAATTCTGATTCACAATGTCAATACCAGTCCACGTCAAATCACTAATGCCTAGGAAGTCAATATTTATTCATTCCATCAAGCAAATCATGATAGCTAGAAAATATTAACATGCATGATTGTTGTTGTTATTGTCAAATACAATTAAGTTAAGTTCAAATCATATGGACCTTACCAACAATAAATCTGAACTAATCCTTTCCTGTCATTCTTACCATCCTAGACACAATTGAGTCCATTGCTACAGATATTATGTTAATCCATCTAGTTAAAAGTCTTCACTTACTTTTACTTACTTTGCTGATTTTGAACCTTTCCAATTATGATGTCCCTTTCCAATGAATAGCTTCTCCTAATATGTCCAAAATTAGAAATGATAGATGTTAATAACTTCTCCAAAGAGCAAAGATATCATTTTAAAGACTATGCTCCTCCTTAATCAAGCCATGATCTTTTAAGTTGCTGTCTATGCATTTGAAAGTTGAAAAACAAATAAAGTAAACAGAAGAATAATCAATGTCCTTGAATTATGGTATTAGCAAAAAATATTAACATGAATACCGCAGACTCTCAAAGAGCAAGTGCAACCCATAGTGCTCTAAAGGGGAAAAAGATTGTGAAATGTCATCAGGATTTCAGAAGAACCACTTTTTGGAAGTCTGATTGCTTAGTGGTAAGTAATCGCACCACCCCAAGTACTTAGTTTGAATCCATTAGTTACTCTGTGGGAGAAAGATGGACAATCACTTACCAGCTGATTTCCTGTCTCTGGAAACTCACTGGAGAGGCAACACTGAGTTCTGACTATTGAATATCATTCTTTGGAAAGAAGCATCATGCTGAGAAAGACAGAAGGTAACAGTGAAAGGGAGGAGGGCCTTGTTTAAGTTGAATTGACACTGCGATTGCCACAAGGAATCTTTTTTTTTTTTTTCTATAATTATATTTTATTAATTTTCATAAACATTTACAGAGATTTT
>NW_006399923.1:4621161-4627824 GCF_000299155.1 Elephantulus edwardii | reverse complement strand
GACGGTTCTCTCCCTCCTCTGCTTCAGTGCAGTATACATTATTGAACCCATCTTACTCAGTGTCTCCCTAACAAGGAATCTTAACATGACAAATTGCGAGGATGGTGCAAGAGAGGCTAAGGCTCTAATTTGTTGTTCATTGGGTTTCAGTGAATGTAGTTGACTTCAATGCATCTAACAAGAACAATATTGAATCTGTATGCTCAACAGATCATTCAAGAGGACATATTGTGTGAGGAATAATGTGGCATCAGAATCAAAAGAAAACACATCAACCACTTACATGATGCTGATAATTGCTTACGGAAAGTGAAGAGGACTTTAAGCATTTGCTGCAGAAAATCAAAGACTACAGTATTCAATGTGATTCACATCTCATCATGAAGAAACCAAAAATCCTAATCTTGGGACAATATGTAACATCACAATATATGATGAAGTTTGACAATATCCTTTTCATTTTAATACATTCTACACTCAGAGCTCATGGTGGCAGTAGTTGGAAACTTGAAATGTGTACTGTATCAGGGAAACCTGTTGCAAAGGACCTCTCTAAAGTGCTAAAGTTGTTGTTGTTGTTGTTGTTGTTATGTGCCGTCGAGTCATTTCCGACTCATAGCGACCCTATGCACAACAGCCCTAAACCCTGCTCTATCCTGCGCCAACCGCACCGCCTCTGACACACCCATCCCAATTACCCCAGTCACCGAATCAATCCATCTCATAGAGGGTCTTCCCCTCCTGCTCTGTCCCTCCACCCTCCCAAGCATGATGTCCCTCTCCAAGGAACCGTCCCTCCTGGCAACATGTCCAAAGTATGTCAGACGAAGCCCCAGAATCCTTGCCTCCAAGGAGTAGCTTGGTTTAATCCTCTCCAAGATGAATCTGTTTGTTTTCCTGGCAGTCCACGGTACATTCAGTACCCTTCTCCAGCACCACAGCTCAAAAACATCCACTCTCCTTCTGTCCTCCCTAGTCATTGTCCAACTCTCTGATGCATAACAAGCGATTGCAAAGACCATGGCCTGTATCGGGCGCACCTTAGTCTCCAGAGAGACACTGTTGCTCCTGAGTACCTTAGAGAGGTCCCTAACAGCAAACTTTCCCATCGCGATACACTTTTTGATTTCCTGACTGCTGGTACCAAGAGTGTTGACTGTGGAGCCTATCAAACTGAAGCTGTGAACGCTCTCAATCTCTTCGTCATCCATCCTGACGCTGCCAATTGGTCCAGTGGCGAGAATCTTTGTCTTCTTGACATTGAGCCTTAGTCCATACTGAAGGCTGCCGTCCTTGACCATCCGCAGCAAGTGCATGAGGTCCTCCTCAGTTTCAGCACGCAGGGTTGTGTCATCTGCATAACGAAGATTGTTAGTAGATCTTCCACCAATCCTGATGCTACAATTCTCCTCATAGAGCCCAGCCTCTCGGATAATCTGCTCTGCATACATGTTGAAAAGGTATGGAGACAGGATGCATCCCTGGCGTACACCCTTCCCTATTTTGAACCATGCAGTGTTACCCTGCTCTGTTCTGACTACTGCCTCCTTGTCCAAGTATAGGTTTCGCATTAGCACAATTAAATGTTCTGGGATTCCCATTCTTCTCAGAGTCAGCCACAGTTTGTTATGATCCACACAGTCAAATGCCTTTGCATAATCAATGAAACACAGATAGACATTCTTCTGGTATTCTCTGCTTTCAGCCAAGATCCATCTAACATCAGCAACAATATCCCTAGTACCACGACCCCTTCTAAACCCAGCCTGGACTTCCCCGGCAGTTCTCTGCTGATGTGCTGTTCTAATCGTTTTTGGATGATCTTCAGTAGAATCTTGCTTGCATGTGAAATCAATGACACTGTTCTGTAGTTTCCACACTCAGTTGGGTCACCTTTCTTTGGAATGGGAACAATTATTTCAAAGAGTAATCGTGCTCCAAGTTATAATATTTTCAACTGCTTTTTAAACATCTCAAAGTTTGACAATAAATAAACACAGCAGATGGAGAATTAATGCCTTTGAATTGAGGTGTTGGAGGAGAATATTGAATATCCCATGTTCTGCCAAAAGAACAAATAAGTCAGTCTTGGAAATGTGCAAACAGGGTGCTCCTCATCAGCTAAAATGGTGAAACTGTCTCATATATTTTAGGAATGTTGTCTAAAGGGGTCTGTGCTTAGAAAAATACATCATGCCAGAAAAGGTAAAAGCTTAGATAAATACAGTAAGACCCGAGCATAACAGAAATCATGACGATGGTGCAGGATATAGCAAGGTGGGTCATAGGGTCACTATGATTCACTGTTGACAGCAACTAACAAGTACAAGAATCATACTGCTTTCAGATACAGTCTTTGAATAACCAAAATAAATAAAAAATTCCATTTTCTTTCTAAAGCTGGCTATGTTATGCATCCCAAAGTTGAGAACTTTTATGATAAATTTATCTTTTCCAAGAAAAATAGAGGGAAATAATTTTTATGAGGAACTGACAAAGTTCTGATATCTTCAGAGTACATATATTTTAGACACAATTCAATTCAAAGGATTCGTTGCTTCAAATTAATTCTAAAATATGTAAGTGAAAATGGCCAGTACATACTAGTTAATATTTGTTTTACCATTTATGTATCTAGCAATCTTTTGAGCTTAATAAGACTAAACCTATTTAAAAGGTGGAAAAAAGAAAATCTCATGAAAGATCTAAAAAATAATAGACTTCCAATTAATTGTAAGAGTATAGCACAACAGGAAAGGAAGCTCTTAAAAGATTGTTGGTATAAATTAAGATTGAGAATAAGGGTGGAATAAAGTTTGGAAAATGCTTATTAAATCTGATAAGGAGGGGATCATTAAGGACCTAAAGAACAGAATTAATAATAGACATGTGTTGTTTATGATATTGAGAAAGTAACAAATATTAGACTGTTTGATAATCTAATTAAAAATATTGATTACACAAATTAGTAATTGAACAGCTTAGGTTGAGTAAGTACATTCTGAATAATAATTCAACCTCTTGAAACACAACTTTTGGTAGAAAGACAGTATTTTGATTTTTTTATTATAAAAAACATAAAGCTAGAGATCAATAGTTTCTGTAGAATTCTTTATATATTTGAACTTCACAAATCAATCCCTTAAATGATTTTTTCCCACTCCTCTCCCATCACTATGATAAAATTAAACTTCGTTAACATATTTCTAACATAGAAATTCTATACTCCAAATATTATTGTTTTCAAGACAATGTTTCAAGATCCAAAAATATAAGATGCATATGAATAATCTATAAACAATATGTTCTTGTTTTCCTCTTTGTCTAGGTTTAATTATAATATTAATCATTTTAATTGTGTCTATAACTGGTTTCTTTGGGATCTGAATATATATTATATATTTTAATATTATGTCATTACTGGATATGGAAGGGCCAAGTTTTATATTTAAAATTAAAATTAAGAAGCAGATCAAGGACTACAGCCTTCAATATGGATTGAAGGTCAACATCAAGAAAACAAAGATTCTCACCACTGGGCTGATTGGCAGCATCATGTTAGATGGTAAGAGATTAAGACTGTTAATAGCTTCAGTTTATTTGGCTAGATAGTCAAAATTCTTAGTACCTGCAGGCAGAAAATTAAAAAACAAATTACACTGGAAAAGTCTGCTGTTAGAGACCTCTCCAAATTACTGAAGAGAAACGATGTCAATCTGAAGGCTTAGGTGCACCTGGTACAGGCGATAGTCTTTGCAATCACTTGCTATGCATCAGAGAGTTGGACAATGATTAGGAATGATAGAATGAGAATTTATGCCTTTGAGCTGTGGTTCTGGAGAAGAGTACTGAATATACTGTGGACTGCTAGGAGAACAAACAAGTTCATACTGAAGAGAGTAAACCAGACTGCTCCTTGGAGGCAAGGATTTTGTAGTTTTATCTGAATACTTTGGACATGTTGCAAGGCAAGATCAGTCCTTGGAGAGGGACGTCATGCTTGGGAAGGTGGAGGGACAACACAGGAGAGGAAGACCCTTGATGATATGGATTGATTCAGTGACTGGAGTAATGAGGGTAGGTGTATCCAAGACAAGTAGATTGGCAAGGGATAGGGCAGGGTTTATTTCTGTTGTATATAGTGTCTCTATGTGTCGCAGGCAACTTGATGGCACATAACTACAATAACAACAAAGAAATTGAAAAGTAGAGAATATTTCACCATTTACATGTTAAACATAAATGAGTGTTTTTATAAGGAAAATATTGACTTACCAGTTTTAGAAGTTATTGTTGGATGACATCAACTTGACACTAGCTTATAGCAACCATACAACAGTGGATCTGAAACCTCCTTTCCTATACTATCTTCAGAATCTTCATTATGCTCAATTTCATTGTGCTAGTCACAGCATCAATGCATTTCATTGAAGATCTTTCTTTTTTTTGCTGACTCACAATCTTTCCAATAAAGATGTTTTCTCCAAGGACTGGTGCTTCCTAAACATTTTTCTAAATAGACAATCACCATCCTTGCCACTAAGGAGCATTTTGATTGCACTTCTTCAAGACAGACTTGATTTGAATTTTAACTGTCGTATGTTCAATACTCTTCGACTCATAAGAATTAAAAGTCTGAATAATGACTAATGATATACCCTCAGTGATATGGGTTGATGCAGTGACTGGGGTAATAAGGGTAGGTGTGTCAGAGACAGTAAGGTTGACACAGGACAGAGCAGGATTTTTGGCTTCTAAGAATTGCAAGTGATTCCATAACAACAACAATTCTTCAGCATTCCTTATTCATTATTAAACTTTCAGATGAATGGGAAGCAATTAAAAATACCAAGGTTTGAATAAAGTGCACCTTACTCTATAATTTGACATCCTTGGTCTTTGGAACTTTGGAGAAGTTCTTAATAATAGCCCCAGGCCCTCGGGTCCAAAAGCCTTTTTTTAATAGGAGGCCAAATCCAATCAGCTCACACACTGTTTTAAGCAAAGCCACACCCTAGTCTCAACCCCAAACCAGAAAACATACCTTTGCAGAAACCAGCAATTCCATTCATCTTCCTATCTTGGAAATAGCCCCAGACTAGCAGTCAAAAGCTGTTTTAAATACAAGGCAAAATCCAATGTTGATTGCATGTTGTTGTTATGTGCCATCATGTCCTTTGCGACTCATCGCGACCTTGTGTACAACAGCCCTAAACCCTGCTCTGTCCTGTGCCAATCACACTGCCTCTGACACACCCATCCAGATTACCCCAGTCACTGAATCAATCCATCTCATAGAGGGTCTTCCCCTCTTGCACCATTCCTCCACCTGCCCAAGCACTATGTCCCTCTCCAAGGACCTGTCCCTCCTTGGAACATGCTCAAAATATGTCAAACAAAGCCCCAGAATCCTTGCCTCCAAGGAGTTGCTTGGTTTAACCCTCTCGAGGATGAATCTGTTTTCTTGGCAGTCCATGGTACATTCAATACTCTTCTCCAGCACCGCAGCTCAAAGGCATCAATTCTCCTTCTGTCCTCCCTAGTCATTGTCCAACTCTCTGATGCATAACAAGTGATTGCAAAGATCATGGCCTGTATCAGGCGCACCTTAGTCTCCAGAAAGACACTGTTGGTCTTGAGTACTTTAGAGAGGTCCCTAACAGCAGACTTTCCCATTGCAATATGGTTTTTGATTTCCTGACTGCTGGTGCCAAGAGTGTTGACTGTGGAGCCGAGCAAACTGATACTGTGAACAATCTCAATCTCTTTGCCATCCATCCTGATGCTACCAGTTGATTGCATAGCAGAATATAATTAAATTATGGACAATGTAAATGCTTTGTGTACCTATCATACATTTCAATCAATATTTCAGACTACAATCCTTGAACCTCTGCAACAGATGCTTCAGGGCCTCCTCAGTTTCAGCAAGCAAGGTCCTGTCATCTCCATAATGCAGTTTGTTGATGAGTCTTCCTTCAATTTTGATGTCACATTCCTCCTTGTAAAGTCCAGCCTCTCAGATGATCTCAGATGATGCATACAGATTAAAAGGATATGGACACAGGATTTATCCCTGACACACTCCTTTCCTTATTATGAACCATGAAGTGTTTTCTTGATCTATTCTGACAACTGCCTCCTGGTCCACGTAGGTTTTGCATGAGCACAAGCAAGTGTCTTGGGATTCCCATTCTTCTCATGGTTGGCCACAATTTATTGTAACCCATGGAGCCAAATGCCTCTGCATAGTCAATGAAACACTAATAGTCCACGGGAACTCTGCTTTCAGCCACGTTCCATCTGATAATGGAAATGCTGCTCCTAATCCCATGGCCTCTTCTAATCCAGACTTGTATTTCTAGTAGTTCTCCACTGATGATTCTGTTCAAGTCATTTATGAAGGCTCTTCAGTAGGATTTTATTTGCATGTAGTACTAGTAATGTTGTTGTTGTTGTTATGTGCCATCGAATCGCCTGCGACTAATAGTGACCCTATGGAAACAGCCCTAAACTCCGCTCTGTCCTGTGCCAATCGCACTGTCTCTGACACTCTCATCCCAATTATCCTAGTCACTGAATCAATCCACCTCATAGAGGGCCTTCCTCTCCTGCGCCGTCCCTCCACCCTCCCAAGCATGATGTTCCTCTCCAAGGACCGGT
>NW_006399923.1:4596163-4618456 GCF_000299155.1 Elephantulus edwardii | reverse complement strand
TGTTATCTAAATGTTGTACATAGGGATTTCAGAGGCCTGCTATTTCAGAAGTGGATGGCCAATCCTTCTTCCTAGTCTGTCTTAATGTGAATGTTCAGATTAAGAGAAGTATTAGACAGACCAGCAAGTTAAAGATATATCCCTTCTTGCAGAGTTAACTTTAGTGTCAGTGTTGTCCCTGCCTTTCTCACATGCATGATAAGTACTAGTAATACAGTTCAAAAATCTATATATGCCTTCAGGTTACCTTTTCTGGGGGAATGAAATAAAATGAACATTCTCAACACTGGGTCAATTAGCAGCATGATAATAGAGAGAGAAGAGAAGGAGATGTTACCAATTTCAGCTTGCTAGATTCCACAATCAACACCCTTGGCACCTACAGACAAGATGTCAAAAGATGAATTGAATTAGGAAAGTCTGCTTTCAGGACCTTTCCAGAGTGCTGAAGAGTAACGATGTCAGTCTAAACACTAAGATTCACCTGATCCAAGTCATAGTCTTTGTAATTACTAGCTGTGAATCAGAGAGCTGGCTAATGACCAAAGAATTTAAAAGAATTGATGCCTTTCAGGTGTGGTGATTGAGGTGAGTGTGTAACATACCATAGATTGCCAAAAGAACTAACAGAAACATCTTCAAGAGGATAAAACCTATTTCTTGGAGGCAAGGGTTTTGAGACTCCATCTTAAATACTTTATGAATGTTGCCAGGAAAGTCCATATGCTTGGGAGTGTGGAGAGATAGCACAGGAGAAGATGATGCTATTACCATTAGTGTGTCAGAGAGAGTGATTTTGGCTCAGGATAGAGCAGGGTACAGAACTATTGTGCATAGGGTCACTATGAGTCCTGGTTGACTGGCACACACATAACAATAACCTATCATGAAATTTCCTATTGGTCAGTGGTGAGAAATTTTGTTTTTTGATGTGATGTTGATTTTGTTTGTTTTCTTATTGCTAATGTTGATGTATAATACATCAAAAGATGTTAACTTGATCTTCAGTAAGGACTTCAAGTTTTATTTTTTAATATGTTTGTATAAAATATTAGGGGGGAAAGTATAATGAATACCAGTTATGTTTGAGATCTTTGAGTAATTAAGGAATGCAAAAAACGTGTTATTGTTGTTGTGGTTCTTGTTAGGTGCCATAGAGTCATAGATATCTCAGGTGAACCAAAGACCTGAACACCTACAACTTACATCAATTCTCAAAGTTCATAAGGTTTCTGGAGGCAAAATATTTTGGAAGTGAATGCCACTTCTGGTTTCAAGCTTGCTTTAATGGGAACTCCATCAAACACTGTCCACCAATGGGTAATCGTTATCTCATTTGACACATCAGTGTCACAGTGTTCAGCTTCACAGCACGAGTTACCTCTATACAAGTGGACAAACCAGGGCTATATGACCTAGAAGAATGTTTGAACAAAAATAATTAAAAACAGGCCTGAGGGCCACAGATTTAAATCACCCACCTTTGGCTTGGTAGCATCACTTTCTGTCCACTTGGCAAACTGAGCTCTCTCTATCCTATTGTTATTAAGGGCTATCGAGTCATAGACAGCTCATAATGACCCTTTGGCTTGGTAGCATACAACATAGAGAGCCGCTGGGCTGTAGGAGGAGTAATGTTGCATCAGGATTGTTGGAAGAGTCATCAACAGCCTGTGTTATGCAGATGACACAACACTGCTTGCTGAAACTGAGGAGCACCCGAAGTGCTTGCTGCAGAAGGTCAAGGATTGCAGCCTTCTATATGGATTGAAACTCAACATCAAGAAAACAAAGATTCTCACTGCTGGGCCAATGGGCAGCATCAGTATGGATGGTGAAGAGATTGAGAGAGTTAACAGTTTTAGTTTACTTGGAGCCACAATCAACACTCTTGGTAACAGCAGCCAGGAAATCAGGAGACAAATTGCATTGGGAAAGTCAGCTGTGAGGGGCCTCTCAAGAGTACTGAAGAGCATAGATGTCAGGCTGGAGACTAAGGTGTGCCTGACCAGGCTATAGTCTTTGAAGTTACGTACTATGCATCAGAGAGTTGGATGATAGAAAGAGAATTGATGCCTTTGAGTTTTGGTGCTGGAGAAGAGTGTTGAATATACCATGGACTGCTAGAAGAATAAACAGGTTTTTCCTGGAGAGGGTGAAGCCAGAATGTTCCCTGGAGTCAAGGATTCTGAAGCTTTCTCTGGGCATGTTGCAAGGAGGGACTGGTCCTTGGAGAGGGACATCATATTTTGGAGAGTGGAGGGGCAGCGCAGGAGAGGAAGACCCTCGATGAGATGGATTGATTCTGTGAGTGGAGTATTGGGAATTAATGTGTTTGAGACAGCGAGGTTGGCACAGGATAGAGCGGCGTTTAGAGCTCTTGTACATAGGATCACTAGGACTCGCAAGTGACTCAATGGCACATAACAACAACAATACAAATTTTATTGCATGGAAAAAATATAACCAGTGCATCTTAGGAATTGTTTTTCCTCATTTCTATAATACATTGCAAATTTAATACCATTTCTTTCAAGAATTTACCCCTCTTTTTTGACTTGTGACAATAAAAGTGCAACATCTCACATCTTGGAGACACTCTAAATATATTTTTCACCAAAGTAGCCTCAAAGTTCAACAGACTCAATCTTTAATAACAGAGAGGATGAAGAAAATGAGTATACACTGAACTCATAATGGAAGCCCAGTGTAAAACCTTTGATCACATTCCGTAAAATACTACAGATGTTGCTAAATGTCGCAGTTCCTTTCTTTCTGCACAATTCTCCAATGTGAAATATCTTTTCTTTTTCTTTCAAGGAAATTGAATTGTACATTGATATGATTGAAATTCCTCTAGAAAGTTCATCTGGATTCTTTCATGCTAACTGTGTAACTCTTCAGAGTGATAGGGTCATTTTCTGGAATGTTAATCATGGGTTTACTGAAACTAATCTCACAATAATCATGGCAAAGTAGACATTTAGCATATTCTTTTATTTTTATTGGTTTGGATATAATCACTAGTTGTTGTTTTTGTTATGTGCCGTTGAGTCACCTGTGACTCATAGCAACCCAATGAACAACAGCCCTGAACCCTACTTTATCCTGTGCCACTCTTATTGTCTATGACACACCTAGCCCAATGACTGAATCAATCTACCTCATTGAGGGTCTGCCTCTCTTGCACTGTCTCTCCACCCTCCCAAGCATTAAGTTTCTCTCCAAGACTGATCCCGAATTGAAACATGTCCAATGTATATCAGTTGAAGCTTCATAATCCTTGTCTCCAAGGAGCAGCCTGGCATCATCTTCTCCAGAATGAACTTGTTTGTTTTCCTTGTAGTCCATGGTATATTCAATACTCATCTCCAGCACCATAGCTCAAAAGCATCAATTTGCCTTCTATGATCCCTAGTCATTGTCAAGCTTTCAGATGAATATAAAAAAATTGCAAAGACTGTGGCCTGGATCAAGTGCACCTTAGTTTCCAAACTGACATCACTGCTCTTCAGTATGTTGGAGAGGTCCTTCAGGGAAGACTTTTTGTACATGTACTCTCTATTTTGTATGGTCATTCATATACACTATGTCTTATATCATTAACTACATTGCTCTTGCCCTGTGACAATGAGGTACCACCTCACTCCAACAGCATATTCTTAAAGGCACATACATAAATTCCCTAATATTCCCACTGTATATATTCCCACCATATATATTCCCACAATATATACCCCAGCAATAACACAAAATGGTTCTTACACAAATTCTGCAACTGGTTAAACAGAACAAGAAGATACTACATGGTTTAAGATCCGAGAACTTGTGCCTCAGCATCATGTCCTTTATCCATACATATTCAAGTATGCTGTTCAAGTGATTAAACAATCTGAACTATGGAAATAAAAATGTGACATCAAGTTCAGAGGAAGATTCATTAAAAAAATAAACAAACAAAAACCCTGTGTTACAGATGACATAACCTCGCTTGCAGAAAGTGAAGACTTAAATAATTTAGAGAATATCAAATACTGCAATGTTCAGTATACATTATATCTCAAAATCAAGAAAGTGAAAATCTTCACCACTAGTTCAATATGCAACAGCAAAACAGGTGGCGGAAATGCTGATACTTTCAATGATCACCTTTTACTTGAAACCATGTTTGTTGTTCTTAATGCCATTGAGCTGAATATGACTCTGGGACAATGTGAACCACAGACTCTGAATCCTAAATTATCTGGTGAGAAAACAATGTACATGAACTTTATGAACTTGGTAAGTAAAATAGTATAAAATAAAAAACCATAAATCCTTAATTAAAAATTTTTAAAATAAAAAAAATTAAAAATAAAACCTCAGAAGAAAGATATGTTGAGCTCAAGAACAATTGCCAATTAATCCCTGACAAGTTCTATTCTACTGTGACACTGGTTTAGTTGCCATGATTCAACATTATTTGCCAACTAGTGTGTTGCTGATGTTGATGTTGTTAGGTGCCATAAAGATGCCTACTATTCACAGAGATTCTAAGAACAACAGATCTGACCCTCTCCCTGCCCTGCACCCTCCTCACTGCCTGTGCACCCATTACTACAGTCATTGTGTCAATTCATCTTTGTGAGGGTGTTCTTCACTTTCTTTGACTAGACGCCTTTTTCAACATAATGCCTTTTTTAAGGAATAGTCCCTATTGACAACATGCCCAGACTTTGTGAGATGGTATTTCACCAGAATTCACTCTAAATTTTAACTTCTCTGAAAAAACCTTAAATATTGTGGATGCAGAATGCAGCGTGGAAAGCAAAACAGGTGTGGGAGGCAGTAACTCAGCTGGCCCACACAATGCAGGTATGCTCAGGTTTCCTTGAAGCCTGAAGGACCTAAAATACATTGGGGCATGATGGCCACTTGCCCTAGGGCCAAGAAAACAACCCTGTGTACCAGATCTACAGGACATGTCATCCTCTCTTGGAAACTATTTCACTGTGACTATAGTTCACTGCAAATGGAAGAGAAGAGGCCCTAAGCTACATGAAGTCAACCCTGAACCAAAGGTTCAAGACAAAGGACTTTTCCTCAGAACCATCTAAGATAGGATGCCTTTCCTGATACTAGTACCTGTTATTAGGACTTACAGACTCCTAAACTCAAGAGATACCAGCAGCAGAAGAAACTGGCAGCAGCTTGAGACATTTGCAATCACAGAAGCCCAGAAATCTTGAGTTATAAACTGTCATATCAAGGGCTGGATAGAAAGAGATAGGTGTTTAACGGAATAGGTAGGAGTAGAAGGGGATGCTGGTAGAGCAGGAAAAGGGGTGGGTCAAGGCACATGTGTCAAGTGCTGGGACAACACTGAATCTCCTGGTTATTTCCACAGTTTGGGAAAGATCTTTCATTGACTCTTTTCTGTAAAATGCTTATCTGTCAGATACTGTTCTAAATCTCAGAATTCAAGTTAAAACATATTAGGAAGAAGGATTGACCATCCACTTCCAAAATAACAGTCCTTCAAAAACCCTACGTGCAACAGAGCACACTTAGACTAGCAGATAAGTCAACTGAGGCTGAGCCCTCAAGTATGGAAACCCTTAGGAGGAGGATTTGTAAGCAGACACTGTTGTTGTTGTTGGGTGCCGTCAAGTCGTAGATGACTCACAGCGACCTTATGAACAAAAGGCTTGAGCACTGCTCATAGTTTCTGGAGGCAAGCCATTTCGGAAGTGGATGCCACTTTTGCTTCTAAGCTTGTTTTAATCGGGAAGCTCCACCAAACACTGACCTCCGTGGGCAACCATTATCATATTTGGCACACCAGTGTCACAGTGTTTAGCATCACAGCAATCACAAGTTACCTCTGTACAGCAATACATAGACCAATGCTATATCACCTAGAAGACTGTTTGACACCCACCCCCCACAAAAATCACCGAAAAACAATTTGAACCTTTGGGGTTTTAAGCTACTGCCTGCCTTAAACCCTAAGCCGAACCTCCAAGGGCCTGGCTCCTAGGAAGAAAGCAGTACTGCACGTCAAACACAAGTCCCAAAAAGCACATGACCCAAAAAACTTGCGATTGCTTGTGCATGCGGACCACCATTCTCAGGCAACAAGAAGCACAGAGAAGTAGACGCTAGTGATTGGAATATGTAATGTGAGAACCATGAACGTAGGAAAATTGAATATTGTTAAAAAAGAAATGGAACACATAAATATTGACATACAGGGTATTGGTGAAATGAGATGGACTGGCATAGGACATTTTGAGTCATACAATCATATGATCTGCTATGCTGGAGATGAAAAGGTGAAAAAAATGTGCTTGCTTTCATAGTTAAAGTCATATGTAGATCCATCTTGAAATACAATGTTGTAAGTAACAGAATTATACACATATGCATACAAGAAAGTACAGTGAATACTAATATCATTCAAATATATTCACCAACAACCAGAGCCTAAGATGAGGAGATAGAAGATTTCTACTAACTTTTTCAGTCAGAGATTGATCAAACATACAATCAAGATTCATTAATAATAATAGGTGACTGGAATGCAAAAGTTGGAAACTGAAAAAGGATCAGTAGTTGGAAAACATGGACTTGGTGACAGAAATGAAGCTGGAGAAAGAATGATAGAATTTTGCACAATGATTTATTCATTGCAAATATGTTTTATAAGAAACATAAAAGCTATACATTCGATTCCACCTCATGATATGCATAGAAATCAGATCAATTACATCTGTGGAAAGAATCACTAGAGAAGCTCAATATCAGCTCTGAAAACTAGACTAGGTTGTGATTATGGAACAGACCCCCAATTACTCACATGCAAGTTTAAGCTAAATCTAAAGAAAATTGAATCAAATCCAAGGGAACTGATATTTGACCTTGAGTCTATGAAACTTGAATTTTTAAACCATCTCAGGAGCATGTTTGCAGCCTTGAACTAATGAGTTGTGGGAGGATATCAAGAATATCTTCCAGCAAGAGTGCAAAAGGTCATTACAATGGCTGAGTAGGGGGAGAAAAGACCAAGATTGATGCCAGTTGGATTGAATATTGCATTAGAGTGATAAGAAGTGAAAGCCAAGGAAAGAAATCAAGAAATTAAGGAGATGAACGGAAGATTTCAAAGGGTAGCTTGGGAAGACAAAGTAAAGTATTATAATGAGATGTGCAAAGAGCTGGAGTCACAAAATCAAAGAGTCTGAACACTCTCGGGATTCTTTAAGCTGATGAAACGCAAGTGGCAATACTTAAAGATGCTTTGCACAGAATATTAAATGACTCAGGAAGCATTAAAAGAAGGTGGGAAGAGTATACAGAGTTATTGTACCGAAAGGAATTTGCAAAGAAGAATTTCATAAAACAACATATTAACAAGAGCCTGTGGTGATGAAGGAAGAAGTTCCTGAAGTTGCCCTGAAGGAATTGGCAAAAAATAAGGCCCAAAGAATTGATGGCACACTGATTAACGTATTTCAGCAAACAGATGCTGCCCTGGATATGCTCACCTAGGTGTGCCAAGAAATCTGGAGGACAACCTCCTAGCCAACTGACTAGAAGAGATCTACATTTGTTTCTATTCCAAAGAAAGGTGACCCAACAGAGTGAAGAAATTATTTAAAAACATCATTAACATTCATGCAAGCAAGATTCTGCTGAAGATTATCCAAAAATGACTAGAACAGCACATCAACAGAGAATTACCAGAAGTGCAGGCTAGGTATAGAAGAGGTCACGGTACTATGGATATTATAGCTAATGTCAGATGGATCTTGGCTGAAAGCATGGAGTAAATGTCTGTTTTTCATTGACTATGCAAGAGCATTTCACTGTGTGGATCACAAAAAAAAATGTGGATGACTCTGAGAAGAATGGTAATCCCAGAACATTTGATTGTGCTCATTTGAAACTTATACTTGGACCAGGAGGCATGTTTCAAAACAGGGAAAAGTGTACACCAGGGATGTCTCCTATCTCCATACATTTTCAATCTATATGCAGAACACATAATCAAGGAGCCTGAGTTCTATGAGGAGAAATGTGATAGCAGGATTAGAAGAAGACTCATCAACAGTCTGCATTATGCATGTGACAAATTCTTGCTTACTGAAAGTGATGAAGACCTGAAGTGCTTGCTTCAGAAAATCAAGGACTGCAGCCTTCAATATAGATTGAAGCTCAATATCAAAAAAACAAAAAATCTCACCACTGGGCTAATTAGCAGCATCAGGATAGATGGTGAAGAGATTGAGATTGTAAACAGCTTTAGTTTGCTCAGCTCCACGGTCAACACTCTTAGCATCAGCAGAAAGGAAATTAATGACATATTGCCTTGTGAAAGTCTGTCATCAGAGATCTCTCCAAAGTACTGAAGTACTGACATTATATCACTCTGGATATTAAGGTGCGCCTGATACAGGCCATGGTCTTTGCAAATACTTGCAATGCATCAGAAAGCTGGAAAATGACAAAGAATGAGAGAAGGAGAATTGATATCTTTGAGTTGTAGTGTTGGAGTATACCACAGACTGCTAAAAGAATGAACAGGTTTGTCCTGGAGAGGGTTAAACCAGGCTGCTCCTTGGAGGCAAGGATTCTGAAGCTCTGTCTGACATACTTTTGACATGTTGCAAAGAGGGGCCAGTCCTTGGACTGGGACATCATGCTTCGGAAGGCAGAGGGACAGTGAAGGAGAGGAAAACCCTCGATGAGATGGATTAATTAAGTGAATGGGGTAATGGGGTAGGTGTGTCAGAGACAATAAGACTGGCACAGGATAGAGCAAGGTTTAAGACTTCTACATAGGGTCTCTTGAGTTGCTGGCGACTCAATGGCACATAATAACAACGACATCAATTGGAGATGACATAAATGTAATCCACCTCTTGCCCACATATTTCACCATCCCTAAGCCACCTCCAGAAGTATTTGTATGCCGCTCCTACAGTCATCTTCTCTTATATAAGAATATAAGAAATAAAATATATTATTCTTATCTCCTCTGCCATTATCTTAACCAGAGATCATTTCTCACATTCTCCTCAAAGAAGAAAGAAATCCATGTATCCCTTAAGTCATGAATACTTTTCCTCAGGGGCTTTAAATAATTCCCTATTCAACATATCTTGTAACACAGATTCTGACAAATGTTGCAGTACATTTTATTTGTTTTTGTTTCTGTTATTTGCTTTTCAGTGACCTGTAACTCATAGTAATCCCATGCACAACAGCTCTGAGTCCTGCCCTATTTTGAGCCAGTCTCATTGACTCACTATCTCCAACATCCCTACTAGCTGTGTTTGTTTCTTCTTTCAGGAGGAGGTGAGAGATAATGGCAGAGGAGATCAGAAGTGGCATTTAGGATTATTTCAGATGATGATTACAGAATCCTTGTGTTCTAGCTCTTGGGGCATAAAATACCTGGTTTGGGGGATGTTTTGTTTGTTTGTTTGTTTGTTTGTTGTGTCTGTTTGTTTTATTTTCTGAATCATTAGCTACAAAACAATGCTTCAGTGTAATAAGAGATTATGTATTAATTATGCTCAATCATTAGAAACTAAGGGATTAGCATATCTTAAGACAGAAAATGTGGAGAATGAGATTCAGGGGTTTCCAATGATCCCATACCATGACAGACATACCCAGCCAGGTTTTGCAGGCTCCTGGAAATCACTACAAGCATATGATTCTTACCAGGCTGCTTTTTAGAATCAAGGGAGATGAAACTTTTTCTTACACATTTTGAGCATGTCGCCAGTAGGGCCAGGCCTTAGAAAAAGACATCATGCTGAAAAAAGTGGAGGATCAGAGAAAGAGAGGAAGACCCTCAAAAAGATGTTTGACACAGTGACTGCAGCAATGGGTTTGAGCGTATGAGAAGCTGTGAGGATGACGCAGGAAAGGGCAATGGTCATGTCCACTTTCGATAGGGTTGCTATGAGTTGTAGTTGTCTAGATGGCAACTAACAACACAAAAACAACAACACATATTTTGCTTTTAAGCAACTCCAAGGCAATGTGTGTAAAGTTCAAGAACTAACTTTAAGAGTGGACCTTAAATGTATAAGATAATATTTATTATTAAGCTCTGGTGGCCTAGTGGCAAGAAGCTGTGATGCAATCCCAAAGGCACCCTTTTCAAATCCACCAGCTGCTCCATGGGAGAACGATGGACAATTTCCTCCTGTGTGATTAACTGCCCTGATAACCTACCACAGAGGCAGCTATGGGCCAGTTCCAATGCAATGGTACACAACAATAATAGTAATTAAATATTCAGTGCTTCATTTTTCCAAGTGTTTTAGTTTTATATACTACCATTAGACAAGTACATTATTGTTATACCTAAGACGTATAATGATAGAAAATGCTAATAACTTCTGTCTATACATAGCTGCAAAACAAACTATTTCACAATTTCTTTTAACAGAAGTTTCAATAGAAACAACACCAGATCCTGCGATGGAAAAATGAA
Organism: Elephantulus edwardii; assembly: GCF_000299155.1. NCBI lineage: Eukaryota > Metazoa > Chordata > Mammalia > Macroscelidea > Macroscelididae > Elephantulus > Elephantulus edwardii. Next base: position 4,607,964 of record NW_006399923.1, on the reverse strand, counting down.
TCTGTGTGGGAAGAGCTGTGATATTTTGTGGGAGGACGTTTTTAGAAATGTGCTGAGATACGTAATGCATATTAAAACAAAACCAAAAAAGTAGATGCCATTTTGTGAAAGATTCAGAGAAGGATATGAAAAATCATTGCTAGCGTCACATGAATCTTACCTGAAAGAAAATACCAAAATAAATGTTTACCTTTGTTTTATGGACTATGCAAAGGTATTCAACATGTCACAATACTTTATGGAAAGTGTTGTGAAGCATGAAGATTCTAGAATAATTCACTGTACTCATAAGAAAAGTGTACATAGACCAAGAGACAGTTGTTCAAATAACAAGATATACATTTCATAGTTCAAAAATAAGAAAAGTTGTATGTTGGTGTCGTGTTCTTTCACCAGACTTACCTAGTATGCTGAGCAAGCAATTGGGTAAGTAGGACAGAATGAAGAAGAATGTAGTTAAAGAATAGAAGCCAAGTAAGTAACAGCTTATAATATGCAGATGATACAACACTGCTTGCTGAAAATGAAGAGGATTAAAAGCACCGGTTTATGGAGACCAAAGACTCCAGTTTTCACCATGTATAATAACCAAACATAACACATTCATTACTATGAAACCGGAACTGACGTACTGTTGATCCTATAGAAGGCTTATGAGACTATAAACTGCAGGAGAGGAAACTGTGTAGATTTCTCCCATGTACCTGTTGGTGGACTCACACACCTAGAGAGGCAGCGACCTTTGAGTTAGTATCATAACTCCATCAGGACTGCTCTATCAGAGCTCCCTACGTCGATATAAAGAAAACAACATCTTGGCAGTTGGATTCATAAACAACATTATGATCAAAATAAAGATGTTGGAAAATATTTGATTTTATTTGGTTCTACAATTAACATCCATTACAGCAGAATTAAAGAAATTAAATTACACACTGCAATGAGTAAATCTGCTATCATGTATTAAAGAGCAAACATGTCACTTTGAGTACTAAAGTTTGACAATAAATAAATTTAAACAAAACACAATTCATGTCTTTGGATTATGATATTGGAGAATAATTTCTTCACTGAAGAACACCTCTTAGAGAAAAAAAAATATAAATCTATTATGGATGAAATAGAGCCCAAATATTCCTCAGAGTCTATCCCATGTTCTCTAGGTGTGTTATCAGGACTAAACATGTTTTATAGACTAATATTTTGATTGATAAAGTAGGTCAGTGAATAAAAAGGAAAATCATTAACTGGATCTAATAACATAGTGATTGCAATAAAGGGCTCAAAACAGCAATGACTGTGAGGATGATTCAACTTGCCAGTGTATTATTCTCCTGTACATAGAATCACATGGAGTCAAAACCAATTCTATGAGAGTCTGTGATACTAACAATGATAAACACCAAACCATATATTTGTATGTAACGAATATGGATCCTTAGTGGTAAGAAGCTGTTCAGTAGTCTTAAAGAAGGCAAGTGGCTCCTCTGACCATCTTAGTCATTGTCTAACAGCTTCCAGATATGTAACAGTCAATTGATAGTACTGTGACTTGGATAAACTGCACTTTAGTCTTTAAACTGATATTATTTTTGAGTCTTCACAACTTTACCTACACAAGGTTTTGATTTGCATAATGCAGGGTGTTGGTGAGTATTACTTAGTTCTGATGTCACATTCTTCTTCGTAAAGACTAGCTCAAAATACAGATTGGACATGCATAGAGAAAGGGCAGAAACTCGATGCATATCTTTTCTTGATTTTTGCCTTGCAGTGTTCCCTTTCTGTGTTTGGACGACAGCCCCTTTATCTAAGTTTCACATAGGCCCAATTAAGTGTTCTAGGTTCCCCATTCTTCTCCATGCTAGTCATCAACATTTTCAGTGATCCACAAAGTCATATGTCTTTGCATTACTATGGGTTGGAAAAAACTCAGTGGCACATAATAACAACAAAGAGGTATTTCGCAACAGCTTTGCACAAGGCAATAATATGTTTCATTTCTTTTTAAAATGAGTCAATGTTTTTATCTGTGCTTATTGGTCATTTTACTGACTTTGAATTTTTGAGTGACAATTCACATATCAAAATAAATTTTCATTCAATGTTCATACGTATTTTTAGTATATTAAGTAATTTAACAGCCACTTCTACTTGCATAAGTTGTAGAGCTGAATAGAATGAAAATATTGACAAATACAGTATTATTTGTTTTGTCTTAATTGCTATTTTCATTATGTTGAAATGTAATTTATGTTGCAGAGTCTTTGATCATTATCAGTAAATGCTACAATTTGTTCAAATTGCCTAAAATCATTGTATAGTTGATATAACACTGGTATGTATGTTTCTGGTATTTGTCCCTTTCAGGTAAGACTTATCTGATATCACCAACATTATCCCTCATTCCAAATCATTTTCTAAATATTGAGCCTCTGGATACTCCATTCTATATGCTTGTGAAACTTTTTTAAATTAGTTTTTGCAAAATCTTACTTTCATGCAATATTGATGAATTTTTTTTTAAATTTCTGAAAAATATAAATTTGCACACTGTTGGCTGTTACCACTTTTCTTTATACAGTTGTGATTTTTATGTGCTCTTGAGTCGACTATGCCTCATAACAACCCTATGAACAATAGCTCCGAACCCTGCCTTATCCTGAGAATGTCTCACTGTCTTAGACACACATATCCTTACTACCCCAGTTACTGTGTCAATCTATATCCCACGGTCTTCCTCTCCTATGCTGTCCCTCAACCATTCCAAGCATGCTATTCTTCTACAAGTTCCGGTCCCTCACATGCCCAAAATATTCAAGACACAGCCTCACAATTCTTGCCTCCAAGGAACAGTTTGGTTTCACCCTCATCAGATATGTCTATATTTGTTAGTTATTTTGGAAGTCCATGGCATGTTCATTACTTTTCTCTAATACTACATCTCAAAGGCATCAATTATTTTGTCATCTTTGGTCTTTGTCCAGTTCCCTGATGCATAGCAAATAATTGCAAAGACTATGACTTTATCAGGCACACCTTAGTATCTAGACTGACAGCAAGATTTTGGAAGCAGCAATGGAAAAAGCTGCAAGAAAAGAAAGAGCACAGCAGCAGCAGCAGGAAAAACTTGCATAACAGAAGTGAATAGAGGCCCGAGCCACCATATCAATAACTAGCTGGGTGGAGGGAGAAGGGGATTGTTGGCCAGAGGAGGCTGATGTCAGAAAGGGAGGAGTGGAAGTAGATGGTGGGGAAGAAGGGCTAGGAGGAATAAATCAACTCACAGCTGCTAAAGGACAGGGGGCAACACTGAAATGGGTATTTTGTAATGAGAAAGTGTCTTTCGTCTGCTCTTCTGGGTAAAATGTTGGTCTGTCAGATACTGTTTTTAAGTTGAGCATCTAAATTAAAACAGACTAGTGAGAAAGACTGGCCATCCACTTGAGAAATAATAGGCCTTCTAAAATTCCATTTACCTTCATGCTGATGAGTGATCAACTCCATTGTTACATCAATTTGCTGAAAAATCTTTGTTGACATCTATTAAATCACTGGGGCCTGTCTATTGGCATATTCTTCAATGCGGAGTAAACATCTCACAATATCAGCTATCAGTGACAATGTGCTACCTCCTTAAATTGTTTAACATTGATCAATTCCTTCTTTTTTTACATTTATATTTTATTCGTTTAATGAAAGTTTACAGAGACTTAGGGTTTCATTGCTCACTGAAACTGAGGAGAATCTGAAGTTTCTACCACAGATTGCCTCCATGCCTCCAGGCTCAACATCAAGAAAACATAGATTCCCATCACTGGGCCAATTGGCAGCACCATGATTTAAAAAAAAAAAAACGAAGAGTTTGAAATTCTTAGCAATTTCACATTGCTTGGGTCCACAATCAACATTCTTAGAATCAGCAGTCAGTGGTTCCTAATCGTTATATTATAATATACAAAGTGCTAGTCAAGAAGCCTTTTATTTAGAACTATCTTCCCTCTGTAACTTGATTTGTGCCACTATTAGAACCTCTACTGGGAATATTATTGCTCTTAATTTTTGACTCATGTACTTTTAGCTTGGTAGTTAAATTTGTGTCTTCCAGGCTGCAACAGTTCCATGATGCATCTTCAAGGAAATGAATATGAACATGTATGGCTAAGCACAACTGATAACAGTGCATCTAAATTCCAAAATCAATCTCCACAATAGTCTATGTGTTTCCTATTGCCAAAGGGGCCCTTTAGAGTAGTGAGAGAAGATCTTCACCCTGAAACCTACAGCATCCCTTTTCAGCAGGAATTAGCTAAGAGAATACACTGTCCCCTTTTCCTTAGGAATCAGGGTGAAATCTCTCTCAGGGAGGAGTGATAGGGAATGGCAAAGGACACACTGACAAAGGAGATTAATCAGAACTGGCTTTGACAAGCACTGTGGCAATTGGACAATTAAAACAGAATTTCAAGGGAAAAAAAGAGAGAGAAACAAACTGGGGGCTAGAGAAAACAGTGCAACAATGAATGAAGGAAAATCCAAAATCTCTGTAAATGTTCATTAACATTAATGAAATAAAATTTTAAAAAAAGAATCAGCAATCAGGAAATAAAAAGAAGAACTGGATTATGAATCTCTGTTGACTGGGACCTCTCCATCTCACTAAAGTATATATTTGTCAGTCTAGAGATTAAGAACTAGAATGTAATAAGGAATACCTGATCCAGGCCATGGTATTCAAAATTACTTGCTATGTATCAGAGAGTTAATGTCTTTGAGTTGTGGTGCTAGAGAAGAACATTGCCTATTTTCTATTCCATCTGAAATTCAAGATCATCTTAAGAATAGGTTTAAATAATTGACTAACAGTGATCAAAGACTGGGTAAGTTATGGGATGATAGCAAAGGTATCATCAACGAAGAAAGCAAAAAGTCATTACAAATACAGAGGAGAAAGAAAAATCTGAAACGATATCAGAAGAGACTCTATAAATTGTGCTAGAGCATCAGAAAGCCAGAAGATTCCAAAGGGCAGCTGGAGAAGACAAAGCAAAGCATTATAATGGGATGTTCAGAAAGGCCAAATTGGAGAACAAAAAAGGACAAATTCCTAGATTTCTCAAGCTTAGAAAACTTAAAAAAAAAAATTAAACCTTGAGTCTCAATATTGAAAGATGCTCTGGGGAATACATTGAAAGATTCAGAAATGATGGAGGAAGTTGAGGCTTTATTGAAGACATTGGCAAAACATAAGACCCCAGGAATAACTGGCATTGACTCCTGTTCATGTAGTACTTTCTTAAATTTTTCTGTGTCAGTCAATTCTTTTTTGGTACAGTGATTCTGTGTATTCTATCTTTTATTTCCCATTTTTTTATTCATTTCTCAGTCTTTCAATGTATTCCCCAAAATTACTTTTCAATATGGTGACTCAAAGTTTAAATTTTTTCCAGTTCTCTAAGCGTGAGAAATTCAGAGGAGTCTTACTGGACTCGATGGCATGTGACAACAACAGCCATGGGCTGTCAAGAGAACAAGGAGTTCTGTCCTGGAGAGGGTGAAACAGTCTCTCTAGAGGCAAGGATTTTTAAGTTCACACTTCAGGAATATTTCCAGAAGGGACCAATCCTTATAGAAGGACATCATGCTTGGAATGGTAGAGGGACAATCCAGGAGAAGAAGACCCTAGATGAGATGACTGTGGTAACATGGACAGGTGTGTCAGAGACAGTGAGATTAGATCAGGATAGGACAGAGTTCAGAGTAATTGTGCATAGAGTTTCTGTGAGTCACAGGCGACTTGATAGCATGTAACAACATGTATGACCTTTCATCTTCTTTTGATGTTTGCTTCGTTTTTCAACTTATTATCCACAGAATTTTTCAGTATTACACCTCATGTGTTATGTTTGTTCAGTTCTTTTAGCTTGAGAAATGTTCTACATGTTTCCATTTTAAATTTTCTAATTTCAGCGTACTGTACATTTCACATTACCTTCTAATTTCTTTTCTTTGACCTTATTTCATAGTTATTGTTGTATAATTTTAATGTATAAAAATATCTATTTTGTAGTTTATAATTAATTTTCTTTAAATTGTAGAAAGTACTTAAAAAAAGAGCATGCCACCCTAACTCAGTCACGAAATTCGCCCATTCAGAAATAGGTATCAACCTCTGTAAAATCTAATCCACTTCTAATTCAATTTTACTGATAAGTGTTTTCCTTCAGTGTTCTATCTGTAAATTCCTCATATATTCCTATTACTCAGGGCCCTTCACCTCTGTGAACTATGTGATCCTATTTCAATCTTGCTGACTCCTTCAGAGTGGAGGGAAAGCAAAATCATATAGCTTTTCAGAATTTTGGTTATTTTCTGTATGTAATACGTAGGAGAGATAGTGAAAAACACTACAATGTCTCTTATTGTCCTCTAATCCTGATTTTCTTTATAACTCTCCAATTATTCTATAAAGAATTGTCTATTTTCCCTGGTAATATGTCTTATTATTCTCAGTGTGAGTACTGGATTACTATAGTAGTTCATCACAGATAAAAGGTAAAAACAATCTCAAGAGTCTTCAGAAGAGAAATTACCGCACACATTTTAAAGATGACGTCAAAACCCAATTATATATTTTTAATTTGAGTGAATTAATTAACAAAGACAAATAGTGCGCAGTTTAAAATGTGTTGTCATAATACTCTCTTTGACACATGCAATGAAATTAAAGCACTTCTATGGCCTTGTTATTGGGTGCCACTTAGTGGGATACGATTCTGTGAACAACTCATCTGAACACTGCTATACACTGTGTCCATTGCCTAGTTGTTGCTGTTATTGTTATGTGCCGTCAAATCACTTGAGACTCATAGCGACCCTATGTACAACAGCCCTAAAACTTGCTCTATCTTGTGACAATCTCACTGCCTCTGACACACCCATCCTGATTAGCCCAGTCACTGAATCAACCCACCTCATAGAGGGCCTTCCCCTCCTGCACTGTCCCTCCACCCTCCCAAGCATGTCCTTCTCCAAGGACCTGTCCCTCCTTACAACATGTCCAAAGTACGTCAGATGAAGCCCCAGAATCCTTGCCTCCAAGGAGTAGCTTGGTTTAACCCTCTCCAGGATGAATCTGTTTGTTTTCTTGGCAATCCATGGTACATTCAATACTATTCTCCAGCACCACAACTCAAAGACATCAAATCTCCTTCTATCCTTCCTAGTCATTGTCCAGCTCTCTAATGCATAACAAGAGAGTGCAAAGACCATAGCCTGTATCAGACAAACCTTAATCTCCAGAGAGACACCATTGCTCTTGAGTACCCTGGAGAGGTCTCTAATAGCAGACTTTACCATCGCAATACATTTTTTTATTTCCTGGCTGCTGGTTTCAAGAGGGTTGACCATGGGCCCAAGCAAGCTAATGCTGTGAACAATATCAATCCCTTCACCATTCATCCTGACGCTGCCAATTGGTCCAGTGGTGAGAATCTTTGTCTTCTTGACATTAAGCCTCAGTCCATACTGAAGGCTGCAGTCCTTGACCCTCTACAGCAAGTGCATGAGGTCCTTCTCAGTTTTAGCAAGGAGGGTTGTGTCATCTGCATAATGTAGATTGTTAATAGATCTTCCACCAATCCTGATGCCACACTTCTCCTCATAGAGCCCAGCCTCTTGGATAAGGTGTTCTGCATACAGGTTGAAAAGGTATGGAGATAGGACACATCCACCAGCCAGAAGTAAATATTTCAGAGACCACAGTAATGATGAAATGATCTCAAAGAAGTATTTTATTTATAATAAATATTTAATTTATAAATATACTTATGTCTTTCATAGAAATGCATAAGATCCAATTCTACTGCTAGGGATATACCCTGAAAGCATAAAGGTCAGGGACAAAAATAGGATAAGAGTGGAAAGGTGATGAACATTGCACCAAAATATACAAAGGAAGAACTGTTAAAAGGGACATATGATAAGGCATTGCACTAACAATAGGCCAGAATAAGTGATAAACTGTAAAGGGGGGGAGCTCTGGTGGCCTAGTGGCAAGAAGCTGTACTGCAATCCCAGAGGTACATGGTTCAAATCCACCAGATGCTCTGCCAGAGAAGGAGGGAAAATTTCCCTCCTGTACCAGTCAGATCTGATTTGACAGTACACGTACAATAAATAAATTTAAAAAACAAAACTGTAAAGGGGACTTGAGGGAGCAGGGACAGGGAGGTAAAGGTACAACAATGAATAAATATTAAAAAAACACAAACACCAAAAAAAGTGAACTGGGCAATGGGACGGATGGGGGTAAATATATGCAACAATAATAAATGAAAATCTAACTTTTCTAAGTAGACTTTTTGTTAAGTCACAATTAAAAATTTTATTAAAAAATTTTAAAAAAACAATTTAGACTCAAATAGAAACGTGTTCATGAATCTTCACAGCATCCTTGTTCACAATAGCAAGAACATAGAAATAGCCCAAGTTTTCATCAAAAATTGAATGGATTGAGAAATTTTAATACATTCACTCAATGGAATAATATACAGTGTTCAGAAGCAAGAGTTTCCTAAAATGGTGTATTATTAGAGAGGCCAGAAAGCATTATGCCGAATGAACTAACTCAGTCTCATAAGGATAAATACTGCATAAAACTATTATTGGGGGCGGGGGGGGAGGGATATAGAAGTATAACTAGTAAGATGTGGGTCAAAGTCCAAAGGAGGGAGAATATGTCTCATAGGTTCTGGGCTGGGGGATGACAGGGATATATTGAGGTCAAAGAGGTTGGTGGGCAGAGGAAGGAATGAAGGAATCAGGAGGTGTTTAGTGGGGTCCTGATAAGAAGAGGTAATAGTGGGCATAGATAAATGGTGATTAATATTAGAAAATAAAGGGTACATGGGAATGGTTACATGAAACACAATGTGAATGAATAAATGTATTAAATACAATGTAGATGAATGAAACAGAGTATATATGAAATTTTCTATCTGAGAATAAATACATTTGTAAATTTAAAAAATAAAAAAACCCAAAATGCTATTAATTAGAATATTGTTATTAATTATACAAAATATGTTTTAAAATAATGTTATTTTTATCCAGTTGACAGAAACTCATAATAACGCTATGTACGAATACCTCTGAAGCCTGTTCTATCCTAAGTCAGTCTTATTGTCACTAACACACCTATTCACTTTATCCCAGTTATTGTGTCAATCAATCTCATCCTGGGTCTTCCTCTCCTGCTCTACACCTCCACCCTTCCAAGCGTGATGTCCTGCTTCAAGGACTAGCTCTTCCTGGCAACCTCCCCCAAATATGTGAGATGGAGCTTCAAAATTCTTACCTCCAAAGAGCAGCTTGGTTTCTCCCTCTCCAAGACAGCTCTGTTTGTTCTCTTAGCAGTTCATGGTATATTTAATACTCTTCTCCAACACTACAACTCATCTATCATCCTTAGTCATTGTCCAATTGTCTGACACATAGCAAATAATTGCAAGAACCACATACATCAACAATATTTAAAAATATTACAGTATCATATTTATAGGATCAAATAATTAAATCTTGATAATCTGTGGGATAAATTATTTTTATTTTACAAAGTAAGAAACTGACAACTATTATATATCAAGTAATTTTTCATAGTCCCATTTATTATGTTACTGTCTAAATTCATTGAGCAAATTGATTAACAAAGCTGGTTTATTAATATTTATGCTATCTGATATCACTAAAACTAAATGAGAAAAACAAAACCAAACCAAACAACCCTTAGAATTACTATACGTTAATCAGATTTCTGATTTTTTTTTAATTTTGAGTTTTGATGGTATACTTGCATATTTTATCTAGTGATAAACTAATTTCCCAATTCAAAGGCCTTGACTTTACCCAGTAATTCTTACAACAAATGATAGATTATATCTAAACTCAGAAAAATACTGTTATATCTATGATCTCATAATGTCTTTGAATGCCATACTTCTTATCACCTTCATTCCTCAAAAATCTTTCTCATTGCTATGATGTACTTGGAATTGATTCAGAGCTGATCTCCAGTATGTTTTGGGGGGCTGTAAATTGTACTGGAGGAAATCACCCATCATTACCCCACTGCACTTGGGTTAGCAGTGCAACTCCCTAAGGACTATGTTACTTCCTTCATTAGCTTTGCCATATACTTGGAGATAAATTTGTGCTAGTGGATATTAAGATGCTTATGTTGCGGTGTTATGTACCACAGAGTTGGAATAAATCCATAGCTGACTCTCAGGAAAATTTTGAGAAGTAGTTAATCACACAATAGGAGATCATCCATCCTTCTCCCATAGAGCAGCTGCTTGCCTTGAACCCCATGCCTTTGGGATTGTAGTGCAGTTTCTTGTCACTAGACTACCATAGCTCCCTTATAATATTCAAAATAGTCACCTGGGTTATTATCTCCCATGTGGTGGTAGCTGTTGTTGTTGAGTGCTGTTGTTGTTATGTGCTGTCAAGTCACTTGCGACTCACAGTGACCCTATGTACAACAGCCCCAAACCCTGCTCTATTCGGTGCCAATCACACTGCCTCTGACACACCCATCCCTATTACCCCAGTCACTGAATCAATCCATCTCATAGAGGGTCTTCCACTCCTGCACCATCCCTTACCTTCCCAAGCATGATGTCCCTTTCCAAGGACCTGTCCCTCCTTACAACACGTCCAAAATACGTCAGACAAAGCCCCAGAATCCTTGCCTCCAAGGAGTTCCTTGGTATAATCCTCTCTAGGATGAATCTGTTTGTTTTCTTGGCAGTCGATGGTACACTCAATACTCTTCTCCAGCACCACAGCTCAAAGGCATCAATTCTCCTATCCTCCTTAGTCATTGTCCAACTCTCTGAACATAACAAGTGATTGCAAAAACCATAGCCCATATCAGATGCACCTTAGTCTCCAGAATGACACCATTGCTCTTCAGTACCCTGGAAAGGTCCCTAACAGAAGACTTTTCCATCACAATACATTTGTTTTTTGGTTGTTTTTTTTTAATTTTTTTTATTTCCTAACTACTGTTGCCAAGAATGTTGATTGTGGAGCCAAGCAGACTAAAGTTGTTAACAATCTCAATCTCTTCACCATCCATCCTGATGCTGCCAATTGGTCCAGTGGTGAGAATCTTTGTCTTCTTGACACTGAGCCTCAATCCACACTGAAGGCTGCAGTCTTTGACCTCTGCAGTAAGTGCATCAGGTCCTCCTCAGTTTCTGCAAGCAGGGTTGTGTCATATATATGCATATAATATAACACAGACTATATTATATGCATATATAAGACAGGCTTGGAAGCAGGCATGGCTTCCACTTCCTAAGCAACATGCCTCTGGAAAATATGAACTTAGAGAAATGAAGATAGCTATAGAACCGGGTTCAGGTCTTTTGTTCACAGAGTTGCTATGAGTCATTTTCAGCTTGACAGCACTCAACATGTTGTCATTTCTCTAAGTTCATATAGAGTTTCCAGAGGCATGTTGCATAGGAAGTAGAAGTCAAGCTGTCTTAATATCGGAGCTCAAAAAAACACTGTCCACCATAATTAACCATTATGACATTTGACACACCGGTGGCACAGTGTTTAGCATCATAGCAACCCAAAATTAATTACCTTAATACAGTAAATTGACAGACCAGTGTTGTGCCACTTAGAATAAGTTCAATATATTTTTCATTCTCATTACTGAGTGTATTTTAGTGTATTCAAAATTATGTGTGTGTGTATATATATATATATATATATGTTCAATA